>NC_091006.1:7451515-7754545 GCF_041146395.1 Eulemur rufifrons | reverse complement strand
ACTTAACCCTCTTAGCTCACAAGTGCAGGGTGAGGACCAACTGCACAGACTCTTTCGCTGGGCTGCCTAGATTGGAATCCTGGCCCCCGTAATGAGTTGCTGTGTTATCTTGGTCAAAGTACTTAAACTCTCTGTTTTCCCAGCTAAAAAATGGGGGAAGTAGTAGAATTGCATCTACTTCACAGTGTTGCAGTCAGAGTAGACAAAATGATATGTAAAGTGCTTAGAATGGGGCCGGGCGTAGAATGGGAGTGAGCGTTGGCTGTGATGTTTTCCTTGTCTTTACCATGACTGAGCAATGCTGGACAGTCACACAGAGATGGGGTGGGGACATCCAAACATTCCCCACCCTCTGAGTCCATGTTCCTTGACCTGCCCCCTCCTCCTCCTCCTCCTAGGAGCCCTCCTGGACCCCACCTTCCTCTTCCAGTCCATCACTGCCAACATCATCAGCTCCATTGTCTTTGGAAAACGCTTCCACTACAGAGATGAAGAATTTCTGAAGCTGCTGGACCTGTTCTACCAGTCTTTCTCACTCATCAGCTCTTTATCTGGCCAGGTCAGGGAGAGGGACAAGGAGAGGGGATGAGGTGACATCCAGGGCAGGGGAAAGGATGATCTTTTCTGGAGGTCAGAAATGCAGCTTATGGTTGGAAGAAAAGCAGGGACACGTGGAGAGACGGGGACACTGAGACCTGAGGACAGGGTCAGAGAGACTGAGGGAAATGATGGGGGGTGATGGGAGGTAGAAATAGAGACTCAGAGGAAGACTAGGAAAATGAGGGTTTAGGATAGAGAGAAATGAGTGAAAACAGGACAAGGAAGGGCAGCAATAAGGGAATCCTGAGAGGAGCTGATAGTAGTATGTGTGTGGGGAGGGGCTGTGGGCGTGAGGGAGAGAGAGCAGGAAACTAAGTCAGACTTGCAGCCTCTCTGCTCTCTAGACCCTGATTCCTGTGTCTTTGCTTCTCTGTCCTAGGTAAAGCCCCTCATCTGACCAAATTCACGGGTGTATCACAATAGGGAACCACATTTCTTCCATTTTTCGCATTTCTCCTTTTCCCTTTGTATGCATTTGTATGCATTTCTTTAAAGAACTTTTCTCAGATTATAAAGTACCATTAAGCTCTTTTAAAACAAATAATGAGTTTCTCTAAATGACTAGCCTGGAAGCATTCTTACTGCATAATAAGTTTAACAATATTAAACTCATGCAGAGCAGCAGGTGAAGCTATAGTTCTTGAGCAGGGGTGTGTGTCCGATTCCCACGTGGGACTGTCACCAATGTGGATTCCCAGCACGTCCTACTGGAGGGTCTGATCTGAAAGGCTGGGATGGGGCCCCGGGGACTACTTGCTTCAAGCCCCACAGGGTATTCTGATGTTCTCCTCCCTTGGAGAACCATGGAGAGAGGACGGTCTGGGCAGAGATCCACCAAACACTTAACAATGGCTATCTCTAGAGGGAGGGATTAAGAAGGAATTTTACATCTTATTATATACATTTTTGCATTGTTTGCAATTCTTTGCAAGTAGTTAGGTATTCCATTTATCATCAGATAAAGCACTAGAAACACGCTCCAAAATAAATAAATACTCTTAAGTGATTGACAGGTTCATCTTGTGTAAGCACCATTTTATCAATGGCTGACACAGCCAGGGAGATGAGGAGAGGAAGGAGGAAACAGAGAACAGAATGAGAAAAATAAAGGAGCAGGCTGAGGTAGACAATGAGAGACACAGAAAGATGATAAGAAAGGGAGACACAGATATAAAGAGAAGGAGAAAGGAGAGAGACAGGGAGGTGTGGCAGAGACCAAAGAAAAGACACAAGGATGAGGCAGCAAGAAGCAGAAAGCAGATATGTACAGAGACATGAACAGATCAAAGGAGACATAGTGTCAGGGAGTGAGGGGCTGAGAGAGAGAGAAGGAGACAGAAATAGACACAGAGACCCAGAGGTTCCCCATGGAGGAATTGGGATGTGGGAGGGTTGCCCTCTCCCTGTCACCTGCCCCAGGCTGACCTCACTGCCCTTCATTCTTGCAGCTGTTTGAGCTCTTCTCTGACTTCTTGAAGTTCTTTCCTGGCGCACACAGGCAGGTCTATAAAAACCTGCAAGAACTCAGTGCCTTCATTGGTCGCAGTGTGGAGGAGCACCGGGAAACCCTGGACCCCAGTGCCCCGAGGGACGTCATAGATGCCTACCTGCTGCGCATGGAAAAAGTGGGGTGTGGGTGAGGAAAAGGGGAGGGGGGGAAGGGGAGGGGAACGGGAAGGGAGAAGGGGGAAGGGAAGAGGAATGAAGACAAGATGGGGGAGTAGGGAAAGGGAAGGGAGGAGCTGTAGAAGGGAAAGAAAGATGAGGTGAAAGGAAGGAGAAAGTAGGGAGGAGAAACTGACCAGCAGAAGGAGAGAGAGAGAGAGAGAAAGGTGAGGAAGAAATTCAGGGAAAGGTACAAAAATACAGCAACAGGAGAAATGACCCACAGAGGCAGAAAGAGACTGGGAAACAAAAGGAGAGAAACACACCAGAGATGGGGAGAGAGATGGAAACAGCCGGACAGGCTGAGCAAGACAGAGACAGACACACATGACGGGACATGCAGGGGACAGAGAAAAGCAAAGCGGGTCAGACAGAGGGGGAGACCCTGAAACAGGTGGAGGGAACCCAGAGACACTGGAATGTGCACAGCGAGGCCACAGCCTCCCCTGACCCTTCCCTCCTCTCCCTCTGCACCCAGGAGAAATCCAACCCACATAGCGAGTTCAACCAGAAGAACCTCATCCTCAACACGCTCTCGCTCTTTTTTGCTGGCACAGAGACCACCAGCACCACCCTCCGCTATGGCTTCCTGCTCATGCTCAAATACCCTCATGTTGCAGGTGGGCCTAGGACAGCTAACTGGGGGGGTCTTCTGATTTCATTTTGAGCTGTAGAAGTTGGGCGAGGGGTCCTGCCTGGAACAGAGAGGAGACACTGGGTCATTCCAGAAGCACTGCAGGCTTTGGACCAGTCTCCAACTAAGCCAGACCTTTTTCTGTTGTAATTTCAAAACATTGCATTTATGTGGGTATAAATGTTTTAGGTTCCATAGATAGCCTTGTAATGCTTGAGTCCTGGCTATAGTTGTGCCCAAATAGTGTTCATTGTACCCATTAGGTGGGGTTTTGCCCCTTTCCTCCTCCACCCTCCCGCTTCCCCCTTCTCCCTGGTTGATCTCCACTGAGTTTTACTTCCCCCATGTGTGCTCATGGGTTAGTTCCACTTTAAGAGCGAGTACATGTGGTGTTTGTTTTTTCATTCTTGAGATACTTCACTTAGGAGAACAGTCTCCAGTTCCATTCGGTGTTTATTTGGTGGATGCACGCAGAATCTGTCGGATTGTTCTCCCACTGTTTTCCCCCATCACTTAAAACTTTTTTGAGGAGGGAGGGTATTCTACATTTTTTTCTTATCTGTACAAATTTATGGGGTATATGTGCAATCCTGTTACATGCATAGAGTGGGTAGTGTTATGTCAGAACTTTCAGGGTAGCCATCACCCAAATAACAGACATTGTACCCATGACGTACTTTCTCATCATCCACCTCCCTCTCCCTTCCAATTCTCCACTGTCGATTGTTCCACTCTCTTCGTCCACGTGTACACACGTTTTAGCACCCACGTATGGGTGAGAACACGGGATATTTGACTTTCTGTGCCATCACTTAAAGAATTACCTGTTCATCCATCCCTCCTTTCATCTGTCCATTCTTTTATTCATTAAATCACCTGCATACTCACTGATTCTTTCATCTATGACTCCTCCCAAGGAAATACACTTTCATCATTTATTTATTTGAATTAATTAATCCATGAGTTGATCCTTTGCAACAGTGATACGTTGAATGCACTATTTGTCATTAATTCACTGGCTCATTCATTTAAGCAAGCATCCACGCATCCTTTTATAAATGAGGTTTCATTCCTTAAACCTTCCTTTGGTTCATTTTTGAATTCATTCTACATCCATCCATCCATCCCTTCCATAATTTATCCACTAAATAATTCACTCATTTTTTCATTCCTTATTTATTTATCATTGAATCTGCTCATTCATTTATTTACTCATACTTCACTAATTTTTTCAATCCCTTATCTTCCAGAAATCTGGCCGTTGATATGATTATTGATTAATTATAATAGGTTCGTTGATTTCTTTATGGACCATGTATTAGCTAGTGATTTGTTAATTGATCCATCTATTGATTTATAAGTGAATATACACATCCATTTATTGGTTTGTTCATTCATTCATCCATCTTTCCATTCATGAATTGCTCTATCCATTGATTGATTGATGTATTCATTCATTTATCCAGTTGTTCATGCAGTAATCTATTCATTTCACTCTTATATTCTTGAGAACCTAACACAGTGCCTCACTTATAATACACACACAACAAATGTTACCTTGTTTTCTACTCAGAGAGTGAGTTTCGGCATGTTTGTAGCCTAGAGTTCTTAATCTGAAATTCCATGTAAATTTGTGGTGTGTGTGTATGTGTGTGTGTGTACCTGTCAATATGGGGATAGAATCAATAAATTCATTATATCTTTAAGGGTAAGAATTCTTTTTGCTTCCTCCCTCCTTCCCTCACCCCAGGCTGATTGGGTTGAGGTGTATCAGTGATTTAACCCTTTAACATAGGATTTTCCTGGCTCATTGGCCCATAGAAATCAGTGAGATGTCTCTTGGAAATGGGGTTCACTGGTCCCCTTGTCTGTGCAGAGAGAGTCCACAAGGAGATTGAACAGGTGATTGGCACACATCGCCCTCCAGCCCTCGACGACCGGGTCAAAATGCCATACATGGACGCTGTCATCCACGAGATTCAGAGATTTGCAGACCTTCTCCCCCTTTCTTTGCCCCACATGGTCACCAAAGACACCCACTTCCGAGGGTACATAATCCCCAAGGTGAGGCCAATGGGGGTCCTGCATCTCTCTCCTGGATCTCTCCCATGTGAGCATCCTGGGTTCTCTTTATGCCAAATCTCAAACTTTTGTTGCTTTCTCAATAGGGTATACTTGTCTTAGGGTTTCTTTTTTGGATTTTTTGTTGTTGTTTTTGTTGTTGTGTGAGGAGGCCAGGCAATAGGATATGTTTTGATCTTTTGACCCTCCCTCAGAACACTGAAGTATTTCCCGTCCTGAACTCTGCTCTCCGTGACCCACGTTACTTTGAAAAACCAGACGACTTCAACCCTGACCACTTTCTGGATGCCAGTGGGGCACTGAAGAAGAATGAAGCTTTTATTCCCTTTTCCTTAGGTAAGCTGGGCCCGAGATCCCTTCCCCAGACATCGGAGTGTGCGTTCCATTCCCTCCTGACAAAAAAAATGACAAGTCCTTGTTTATTGAACACTTAGTACATTCTAATTTGTATATCTGTGTGATCCCATTCCATCTTTACCACTACCCTATGAGGGGGCTTCAGCAATGAGATTACAACCCAAAGGCACATCTTGGCAAGCAGGACCTTGGGCAAGTATTTTAATCTCTCTAAACTTTAGGCAATTCATCTTCTTCAATAAAAAAATCTATTGAGCACTACTCTGAGTCCAGTGCTCTGCTGGGGGCTGAAGATAATGCATCAAATCATATAGAGACACAGTTCCTGCCCCAGGAAATTTGCAGTCCAGCAGAGCAGATGGGCATCCGTCAAATAGTAACAAAATCATAATAGGAGTAAATGACTTGATGCATTTAACATGGTTAGAACTGCCTGGCACAAAATAAATGCTCACAGGGGCAATTATTACCATAATGAATCATAATCATGATAACTGCTCTAAAGGGGGTTGGGGGAGCACAAAATAGGAAACACTGACTAACCTTGGTGGGTCTGTGAGGAAGAGCCAACCAGAGGAGCTGGCTTCCAAGTTGTGATGCTCATAGGTGGGGCCAATCAGCCGCTGGGAAGAGTGTTCCTGGCAGAGCAAACAGCAAAGGCAAAGCCTGAAGGTAGAAACCTGATGACACATTTGAGAAAGTATAAGAAGGCCAGGGAGATTTGGGTGTAGATTCCAGAGGGAAATAAGGTGAAGAGCTGAACTGGGCAGGGCTTTGAAGACTGGGGGAGGAGTTTGGATTTATACTTCAGCACTGGGGAGGTGGGGAAGGTCTTGACCTGCTCTGACCTGGCCCAGTAACCATCCTCCACTCTTTAGCTTCATGAGAGAACAACTGTAAACACATTAAATTTACCAGAGTTTATTTGAACAAAGAAATTGTTCATGAATTGGGCAGCACCCTGAACCAGTAAAAGTTCAGAGAGGTATAACCAGCCATGCGGGCAAGCAGTATTCATCCCCGGAAGAAGGAAGTGGCCCACGGACACAGCCTGATGGATTATAGCTCAGAGTTTGCCTCGTTTTGACCTGTTTGAGCGGTTTGAAGCCTATGATTGGCTGAAGCTGGGCTGTTATGATTGACCAAGGCTCAGTTACTCTTTAAGAGAGTATATGCTCAAGTTACATTGTAGTTTGTTTACATACCAAGTTAGGTTATAGTTTGTTATGTACAGAGGCAACTTTAGGCCAAATATAATTTAATTTAACATGCTCTACCCACAGAAAAGCCCAGTATTCAGGTTTCTTACCCTTTGAGAGGAAGGAATTTCCCAGGAACAAGTCCTTGGTCTTCAGTTTCACCATCAGCTTCAGTCACCCAGGGCTCTGGGTCAGCCTGTGTCTCTGCATCATGCAGTGACCCTCTTCCTCCTTTAACTTCAGTGAGAGTTGGGAACACATGGGGTGGCGTCATAAGGGTCAACGCTTTCATTTGATAGGCTGATCCTAAGTTTTTGTTTTTTGTTTTTTTTTTGTGGTTGTTTTGTTTTGTTTTGTTTTGAGACAGAGTCTCTGTTGCCTGGGCTATAGTGCCATGGCGTCAACCGAGCTCATAGCAATCTCAAATTACTGGGCTCAAGCAATCCTCCTGCCTCAGCCTCCTGAGTAGCTGGGACTACAGGCATGCGCCACCATGCCCGGCTAATTTTTTCAATATATTTTTAGTTGTCCAGCTAATTACTTTCTATTTTTTTTTTAATTTTTTTTTTTAGCAGAAATGAGGTCTCACTCTTGCTCATGCTGGTCTCGAACTATTGGGCTCAAACAATCAACCTGCCTCAGCCTCCTAGAGTGCTAGGATTACAGGTGTGAGCCACCTTGCCTGGCCCTATCCTAAGTTTTAAGAGAGGCACAGATATGGAGAGATAAGGACAGAGACAGATAAATGAGCAGCAGAGAGATAAGGAGAGTAAGAAACAGAAAGACAAAGAGAGACAGACATAGGGAGATCCTGGCTGGAAGAGACAGACAAAAAGTGAACATTAGACAATAAGGAGAGAAGAGGACAGAGGGAGACAGACATGGAGAGGGAGGAGGAGGAGTAGGAGGAGGAGGGAGTGAAAGACAAGGAAAAAGGAGGGAGGATGAGGAGAGAAAAGTGGAGGGAAAGAAGGAAGGAAAGAGAGAAACAGAATAAGAGATAGAAAAAAGACAGTGACATAGGTAGAGAGGAGGAAACAGAATGAATGAGAGAGACAAAGTATTTTTAGAGGGAGATGCAAAATGAGAGTGAGAGAGAAGGAGAATGAGAGTATGCGATTCCACTAGACAGAGACAGAGAGTTCAACAACATGGAAGAAAACCAAAATAAAAAGGAAGAAAAGAAAAGAGAGGTAGAAAAACAGTGCTTGGCAGGTGTAGACACAGAAAAACACAGTGATAGATGCCACTGGCAGAAAGAAAGACAAAGCAAGCCGAGAGGGTGTTGGAGCTGACGAGATTCCAGAGGGTGTCCAAATGGACAGCCCCAGTGGTGGGCAGGTGCATTGGGAGGGAGATGACAGGCATCGGACTGTTCTGGGAAAAGCTGGGTCATGGCAATACTTACAGAAATACCAGCCCAGAGACCTTCCCTGAGTATTTTGAAACTCATGTGTCCTTTTTCTATCTTCTGGATGTGCCAAAAGGACGTGGATCCTTCCCCAGATACCTCCGTGTAGGCACGATGTCCAACCACCTGGAACTCATGGGGAATGCCTGGAAACCCACCCGAGACATGGCCTTTAAAGCCTGTCAGTTTGCAGAGTAGGAAACACTGAAGTAAAGGGAGAGGCTCTGCTGTGTCTGTGCCTCAGGATTTCCAGCCCCTTTTGTTCTCATTTCTCTCCAAGACTGTGGTTTCTATGCTCTTGCGGTTCCTTACACCTCTGAGGCTGATGGGAACCATAGACCACGCCCTGCTGCGATGTGCACCAATCCCAATCACAATTTTATATATAATTTGGATGTTTTTTGGGAAGTCTTGAAGCCCGTGGATCTCAGGCTGAGGCAAGATGACAGCCCAGGAATAGACACACGCACGGTGCCAGAAACTACACCCCACACATGCTCCCGGAAACAAACACAAGACAAGAACTGCACATTGAGGATTCTTAATTCAAGCCAGGTGCTATTCTAAGAAGTTTTGCAGACATTTTCTTTAACCTCACAAGAGCCCTCATAGATAGATACCATTCTCCCCATATGAGAAATGAAGAACACTAAAATGTGAAGTCAGAAATATGCTCACACCTACATACGTAGAGGTAAAACACACACACAAACTCGCTCCTAGAGAAATGAACTTGGCATATCCACCCAAAGATTTGCACCCAGTTTCAGAGGGTTTGGGAACCACCTACAAGTCCACCCTGAATTCCAGGTTAAAGGCCAATCTCATGCAAATCTGTTGCAATGGACAGGAGTGTCCAGGCTGAGGAGTGTGGCAGGGCAAAGAATGTGCACCCGCCCTGTACCCTCACTGGTGACCTTCCTTCTGTGCCCACAGGGAAGCGCATTTGTCTTGGTGAAGGCATCGCCAAGGCCGAATTGTTCCTCTTCTTCACCACCATCCTCCAGAACTTCTCCCTGGCCAGCCCTGTGGCACCTGAGGACATCGACCTCACACCCCAGGAGAGTGGTGTGGGCAAAATACCCCGAACATACCAGATCCGCTTCCAGCCTCACTGAAGGGGCTGAGGGAAGGAGGTCAAAGGATTCCAGGGTCACTAAGTGTCCCCACCTCTGAAGACAATGGCCCCTGATTCCCTCCACAACTCCCTTCCACTGAGAGACCTGTCCTTCCTCCTCCACAGCATCTGCTGTCTGAGGTCATGTGGCTAGTGAGTGGAGCAGCAAGACTCACACTCAGTCTCTAGGATCCAAACTCTTCATCACAGCTCCCTCTTTTTCATATACATAGTTTTAAATTAAGAGAAAATTCTCATAAAATAACATTAACCCTTTAGAATGTGAGATGCAGTGGCAATGTTCATGCACAATGCTGTCCAACTAGCACCACCTAGTTCCAAACATTTTCATCATGCCCCCAACTACAACCCGGCCCTATTAAGCAGTCACGCCCCATTTCCCTTTCCCACCAGCCCCTGGAAAACACCAATCTGCTTTCTGTTTCTGTGGAATCACCTATTCTGGATGCTTTCTATAAATGGAACCATACAGTATGTGATCTTTTGTGTCTGGTGTCATTCACCTCAAAGAATATTTTTTATATCAGCATATTATGGGGGAACAAATGTTTAGGTTACATATATTGCCTTTGTCCCACCTGAGTCAGAGTTTCAAGCGTGTCCATCCCCCAGATGGTGCGTACTGCACCCATTAGGTGTGTATATACTATGTAAGCATCTACTGTGGGCCAAGCACTGGGAATGTAAGTGGGAGTAAAAACGGAAATAGTCCACGCCTTCAGGGAGCTCATATCTACTATGGGGGGGCAGTCATCAACAAAACCTTCCTCACATAAAACTGCAACTGTGACGAATTGAGCAGAAGAGCCAGATTCTGATGATAGTATTTGACTTGAGTCTGGGCAGTTAGAAAAGGTGTCTTGGGAAAGTGACACCTTAGCTGAGAGCTGAAGAGGGTGCAGGAGTTATCTATGTAGGACGGGACTCCTCAAACTGCTTGCAGTGAGGTACCTGCTTGTGTCTCCCCCTAATCCACTACAGAAAGATTCTTTCATAAAATGCATTAAAAATGCCATGGCAATGTCAAAATGTAAAAAAAAAAAGAATTAATTTGCTCTTCCTTTCCTATTTCCTTTAGATGGTTTATTAGTTTGTTGATTTGTGAGCTTTCTATCTTTTCGATGTGAGCATTTACTGCTATTAGTTTTCCTCTCAGGAATGCTTTTGCTGTACGTCATAGATTTTGAGAACTTCTGTCGCTGCTATCATTTAGTTCAAAGAATCTTTTGATTTCCATGTAGAGCTCCTCCTTGACCCAACAGTCAGTTGGCAATAGATTGTTTAATTCCCATGACTTTGTGAAGTGGTGAGTGTTTCTGTTGGACTAAAACTCTAATTTTATAGCACTGTGGTCTGAGAAGATACATGGCATAATTTCTATTTTTTGAAATTTGTTGAGGTGCAATTTGTGGCCTAGGATGTGATCGATTTTGGAGAAAGTTCCATGAGCTGATGAGAAGAATGTATATTCGGTTTTATTTTGGTGGAATGTTCTGTAGATGTCTGTTAGACCCATTTATTCTAGAGCTGTGTTTACATCCATTGTTTCTGTGCTTATTTTCTGCTTGGAGGATCTGTCCAGTTCTGTCAGTGGGGTGTTGAAGTCCCCACCTACTATGGCAATACTGTTTACCATGCTATTTAGATCAAACAGGGTTTGCTCTATGTATCTGGACGCTCCTGTGTTGGGTGCATAAATATTAAGAATTGTTAAGTCTTCTTGTTTGATTTTTCCTTTCCCCACTATATAGTGACCATCTTTGTCTTTCTTTACATTTGCTATTTTACAGTTTATGTTATCTGAAATAACTATAGCTACCGCCGCTTTCTTTTGGCTTCCACTTGCCTGGAAGTTTGTTTTCCAACCCTTGACCTTGAGTCTGAAAGCATCTTGGTGGATTAGATGTGGTTTCCTGGAGACAACAGATACTTGGCTGATGAATTTTTATCCTCTCAGCCAGTCTATATCTCTTCAGAAGACAATTGAAATCATTCACATTTATTGAGAGAATTGATAGTTGGGGTAGATTTCTGTTCATATTATTGGATAAATTCTTATTGTTTTGTTTTACCTCTCGAGCCATTGTGGAATCCAGGTTCTGGAATATAACTCTTGAGTGATTTTATTTTGGTTGGTGTCTATTGTGCTGTTCACTGTACAATGCAGGTCTGAGTACCTCCTGCAGGGCAGGTCTGGTCTTCGCAAATTCCATCAGTGACTGCTTGTCTGGGAAAGTCTTTATTTCTCCCTCATAGATGAAGCTTATTTTGCCAAGTAAAGAATTTTAGGTTGGCCATTATTCTATTTGAGAAGATTGAGAATAGGTGCCCACTCTCTTCTGGCTTATAAGGTTTCACTTGAGAAGTCTGCAGTTAGTCTGATAGGTTTTCTTTTATACGTTAGCTGCTGTTTTCATTTCATTGCTTAAAGGGTGCCCTCTTTCGTGTATACTTTGGCCAGCCTAATAACTGGGTGACGTGGTAATTGCCTTTTCACATTGAGTCTCCCAGGAGTTTTCTGTGCTTCTTGTATTTGGACATATAGATTTCTGGCTAGGCCAGGTATATTTTCCTCCAGTATTCCAAGAAATAGATTTTCCAGCCCTTGTGTAGTGTCTTCTTCTCTCTCTGGGACACCAAAATTCTTATATTTGGTTTATTTACATAATCCCATATTTCTTGTATATTTTATT
This sequence comes from Eulemur rufifrons, assembly GCF_041146395.1. Lineage (NCBI taxonomy): Eukaryota > Metazoa > Chordata > Mammalia > Primates > Lemuridae > Eulemur > Eulemur rufifrons. Next base: position 7,742,766 of record NC_091006.1, on the reverse strand, counting down.
CTTGTCTCTTGGTTTTCTTCATGTGATTTTTTTAGCACATAGGCATTCTCTTCATGTTCTGAGATTCTTTCTTCCGTGTGATCCATTCTATTCTTAAGGCTTTCCACTGTGTTTTGTAGATCCTAAAATGCTTCTTTCATTTCCAGAATTTCTGTTTGATTCTTTCATAATATTTCAATTTCTTTAGAGAATTTTTCATCCATTTCCTGTGTTGCTCTTGTGGTTTCTTTGTGTTGACTTTCTATTTTCTCTTCAATTCCATTGAGTTTTCTTGAAATCCATATTCAGGATTCTTCCTCCATCATTTTTTTTTTTTTTTTTTTGAGACAAAGTCTTGCTTTGTTGCCCAGGCTAGAGTGAGTGCGGTGGCATCAGCCTAGCTCACAGCAACCTCAAACTCCTGGCCTCAAGTGATCCTCCTGCCTCAGCCTCCCAAGTAGCTGGGACTACAGGCATGTGCCACCATGCCTGGCTAATTTTTTCTATGTATTTTTAGTTATCCAGCTAATTTCTTTCTATATTTAGTAGAGACGGGGTCTCCCTCTTGCTCAGTCTGGTCTCAAACTCCTGACCTCGAGCGATCATCCCACCTCAGCCTCCCATAGTGCTAGGATTATAGGCATGAGCCACCACACCCTGCCTTCCTCCATTATTTTAATCATTTTGTTTAAATTGGTATCCATTGTTCACGTTCTAATGATTTCTTTTGGGGGCGACTTTTCTCTCTGATCTTTCATGTTTCCTGCGTTCTTTCACTGATTCTTTCTCACCAGGATATATTGTCGAGAACTGGGGGGTGATGGGACTGGTTTATGGCCCTATCTCCAAGTCCCCAAAGGGATGTTCCTTGGCAGTGTTGGGGAGAGGCACTCTGGTCCTGTATTGCCTTAGTGGTATTTTAGCAAGTTGGCTTACCTCGGACCTATTGTCTTCACCTCTTGCCAATGGAGATTAGTGAGTTTCGTCCCCCAGCTTAAGCTCTCAGGTGGTGAATCGCACTTGTGTGTGTGATCCACTGCCCTCTAATAGCTTCAGATGGAAGGTACTGTGTTAAGCTATGGGATTGTCCTCTCTGTTATTGACTGTATTTTGTGTGGAGGAGCCAGTTATCAAGGTAATCTGATTCCTCTGTATTGGGCTCTGGACCCCTGATGGGGTATACAAATGCCCTGATCTTTTGCAAGCCTCTTGCCACACCCCAGTGTTACTTGAACCCCTTCAGGTGAGGTAAGGGCAAGATAGATCACAACTGGTGCCTGCAAGCCTGAGACTGTAGGCTTCTGTGGTTGCTTGATCTGCCGCTAGGGGGGGCCACTAATTTGTTTTTTCAGGGTTCTATGGCCAAACTTGGGAGGCTGCTCCTGATGGGAGGAGTCAGTTGGTGAAATTGCTGAGGACTCTGGGCAGGATTTTCCTTTTCAGTCCACAAACCCTAAAGCTCACAGCGCCTGGACAGGGATAGTGAGCCCTAGAGTTATGTTCTTAACAGATGATCTACACAGGTCCCTGGGATGGGATCTACAGGTTGTCCCTTATTGCTTAACTGCAAGGCCCGGTAGATTCATGCCAGTCCTACAGAGAAAGCAGCTTCTTTTGCTTCTCCCCGCCTCCAAGGGCACGAATGTCTTGGGGTGGGGGAGGGGTGTGGCCTGAGACCACTGCATGCCCCAACATCTGGGGATCCCACTGCTGGTGGTCTGCCCCAGCAGAGCACCAGTGGCACCAGTGTTGGAGGGACATGCTCAAGCTTCTCCCACTGACACCTTGTGGGTCAGAATTGACCAACCCTGTATCATGAGTCAGTAAATGCGGCAAAAGGGCTTGCAAATTGACCTCCCTGTCAGTAGGTGGCGCTTGCTGGGAGGGGCAAGCTGCAATGCTGTTTTTGGCTCCTATAAGCAGCTCTAGTACCTCTGGAAAAGCACTCTAGTGATTCAAGTGGTTGGTGGGGCCCTGGGACTTGCAGATGTGTCCTTATTCTCCCCCTCCGTAGTGGCAGCTGGTTTTGGGGAGCCTGCACTCTAGCTCCACAAATACTTTTAGCAAGTGTCAAAGGTCTGTCCCCTGCCTCTGGGCAAACCTGCCAGGGAGGGGCTCAAGTGCCTCCAATCAACCAGAAAGTCTGTGTGTAGAGGTGGGACTGTCTGAGACCCACTGTCTGTGACCCACAGTCTGGTGGTCTGGAGCAGGACTTGCCCCTTTCCCCCATGCCCTATGCCACAGTTTTTTCAGGGCCTCTGCCGGCAGGCAGGAGCTCAACCCAGCTCAGCTCTCCCATGACTGCGATGATGGCCAGGATGTTCCCTCCCCAGGATCAGAATCTCAGCTGGGAGCGCAGCCCTCCCATGGGAAGAGGGGTGCCCCTCGAGCATGCTGCAGCTAGGACCCACTCTGATCTGCCCCTGAAGGCACACACACCTCAGTACACTAGTTCACAAATATTCCTCTGTGGCCCTGGGCCATGCAATTGAGACCTGGGTGTATGGGATTTGGCCTGCAGGCCTGTCCTCCAGGCCCTGGAAATCAATCCCTGACCATGCCAGGGAGAAGAAATGCTGGTCCCAAGTCTCCCATGGGGTGCCCAAGGTGGATCAGTGTCTCTCTGCCTTGGCGTTTGCCCCGCTCTGTTGGAGTAACTAACTGGGCAAGTAGCACCAGGAAGTCCTGTCGGGTACAGCGCTCATAGTCTGGGCACCCCTCAGTCCACTGCAGGGCCCCAAAAGGAAAAGTACGAACTGTGCTCACAGTGGATGCCTCTGGGATGTGGCTAAATTGTCTCTCTCCTCAGCCACGGGCAGGGCAGAATGAAAGAGAGAATGAAGGACTAGGATGGGGAAGGAGTGCACACCAGTAGTCTCTGAAGCCTCTCCAGGAGGCAGTCCTCCCAGAATGACCGGGCTCTGGAGTCCCACAGATCGACTGGGACCCACTGGACCCCTGTGGCTCCTGCAACTAGGAAGAGTTGGCAAATAACTGTGTGGGGACAAGCAAGACAGATTCTGTATATGAGACATTAGTACCTCCTTCTTCATGTTGTGGGAGGATTAATGAAGTTAATAATTGCAAAATGTTTAAAACCTTGCCTGGCACAGAGTAAGGAGTTAATAATGGCCAGCTATTTTTGTTTGAAGAGGGCACAATTCTAACATTCAAGGTACTTGTGACATTATTTACTCTTTAAAGCTCATAAATCCATTTTTTCCTGGAGATAAGGTGGTGTAAAATCAAAGTGCATTAAAAGTAGAGACAACATAATTTATTGTACATGCTGGGATTGTTTTGAGAGTTAAAAAGGTATTGTCAATAATTAAGGCAGGGTCAGCATGGTGGCTAACACCTGTAATCCCAGCACTCTGGGAGGCTGAGGTGGGAGGATTTCTTGAGCCCAGGAATTCGAGGCTGCAGAGAGTTATGATCATGCCATTGCATGCCAGGCTTGGAAACAGAGTGAGACTCCATTTTTAAAAAAATAAATGAATAATAATTAAAACCAGGGCAGGAGGCATCCATCAGACTGAATCTGGCAAATCCAGATATAAAGGATCATCCTTGCTATAAACTGATCACTCCACAGGGGGCGGCAGAGAGCAATCCCCTTGGCTGATGTTACAAAACAGGGTTCTCTGAGTCACCCACCATGCTAGCTCTCTTTGCATAACGGGACTGAATCAAGCACTGAGAGTTAGGCAAGAGCCAGGTGAAAGCAGGCAATGCCTACATTCTGCAGCTCAGAGCCAAGAGCATGATTGGGGATCCTGGCCTGGCACCCTGCTCCTGTGGGATCTGGGTGGTAACAGAGGGGTGAGGGGATGATCTCCTGGGCCCCTCCTCTGCCCACACCTGCCTCAGAGGAGAAAGCTGCCAGGGCCCAGACAGGGATACAGCGACAGAAGTCCTTTTAAACATAATTCAGATCAAGTCCCTTCTCTGCTCAAAATCCCTCCATGGGTTCCTCTTCCATTACCTCTCTGTCTTCGTCCCCCACGTTGGTGGACTCATTCATCCTTCGCAGGCCACACTCGCCCCCTGGAGCACTCCCTCATTTCCTTCAAGTTTCTCTTCACATGTCCTGATTTCAGCCAGACCCTCTCTAACTACAGCTGGCCTCTTCCCACACTCCTCTCCCCCTCAGCCTGCTCGGACTTTATTTTCCCACAGTGTTTAGCACCTTCTGGCATCCCATACAATTCAGTTACCTTTCATGTCTCTTGATTATTATGTACCCCTCCCCCTTCGCCTCCATACACGATGTCAGTGCCACAAGTACAAGGAGTTTTGTCTGTTTGTTCTCAGTGTTACCCCGAGCTCTAGAACAGAGCCAGGTCTCAGGGTCAGGAAAGTCCGTGGTGGCTCCTCTCGAAGGTCAGGAAAGTACAGGTGGCCCTTTGTTGGTCCCCTTGTCCTGGGTCAGAAGATTACTGGGTGGGGCTGGGCCTGGCAGCTTTGACTGTTGGACTCAAATATAGCACTGTCCTGTAGCACCCTCACGCATCTGGCGTGACTCAGCCACTCTATTCCCTTGATCAGCATTTTCAGTTGTAGCAAGTTGTTTGTTTAGCGTTGCAAGCAAGGTGCCAGTTCCCTATTTTATTTTATTTATTAGAAATGGGGTCTCACTCTGTCACCCAGGCTGGAGTGCAGTGGTACAATCAAAGCTCACTGTAACCTTGAACTCTTGGGCTGAAGAGACACTCCTGCCTCAGCCTCCTGAGTTAGTAAGACTCCAGGCTGTGCCACCACACATGGTTTATTTTTAATTTTTGTGCGTGCGTGGAGACTGTGTCTCACTGTGTTTCCCAGGGTGCTCTTGATCTCCTGGCCTCAAGCGATCCTTCCGTCTTGCCAAGCCTAGTTCCCAATTTTAAACGAGACAGAAAGAAGAAGCCAGGCAGAGACAGCAGAGGTGCAGGCTCACAGCGATAGTGGAGATAGAGCTGAACCCAGTGGATGTCAATCCAGCTGCACCCAGTCTCTGTGCTCCTGGAGCTCAGAGTTTAGAGAAAGAAACACGGATACAGAGAAAGAGAGAAGGAGAGAAGCGGAAGGGCTGTACACCAGGAAAAGGCACAGATAGCAAAAGACAGGGAGAAAATTGTCTAGCTCAAGCAGAGAGACACAATGAGTCCAGGAGAGAAAGCCTCCGCAATGGGCTGTGTCTGGCTGTCACCAGATCACAGGCTCTCTGCCTTTCCCCACCTGTTCTACCTCTACCTCTGTATTTCACCGGTTTGGTCATTTTCTACTTTACTTTTTTACTTTTTTTTTTTTTTTTTTTTTTGAGACAGAGTCTCACTCTGTTGCCCGGGCTAGAGTGAGTGCCTTGGCGTCAGCTTAGCTCACAGCAACCTCAAACTCCTGGGCTCCAGCAATCCTCCTGCCTCAGCCTCCCAAGTAGCTGGGATTACAGGCATGCGCCACCATGCCCGGCTAATTTTTTGTATATATATATTTTAGTTGTCCATATAATTTCTTTCTATTTTTAGTAGAGACGGGGTCTCACTTTTGCTCAGGCTGGTCTCGAACTCCTGACCTCGAGCGATCCACCCGCCTCGGCCTCCCAGAGTGCTAGGATTACAGGCGTGAGCCACCGCGCCCGGCCCGGTTTGGTCATTTTCATCACCTCTGTCATCATCTCTCTGTGTCTATGGCTGTCACAGAAAAGGAGAAGGGAAGGAGAGAGACACTGGGTATCTGTAGGCCACAAAAAGATGGGTACCAGGACACACACACACTCTACAAGCACATGAAGACACACAGGAACATATACCACCACCACACCAATATAACCACACCGTCACATATAAACCATGCAAACATACAGGCTTACACTGACTCATCCACAAGAATCTACAGCAACAGCATCATACAAATACAGACATATGACAGGACATCTTATGATCAAGACAAAGTGACAATGACCAGAGAAACCTTCCCACCAAAACAACCACAAAATGGAGAACATACACCAAAACAAAACAAAACAGCACAAAACAAAACAGTTTTTAAGAGAAAGAACTTCAGGCAATGCAGGACAGCCATCCTCGAGCGATAGGAGACAAAGGAGAGGAGCCTCACTTTACAGCCTGAGAGGGTTTCAAAGCTGCAGAGCAGGAAGGAAGAGCCCAAAGTTGTGAATTGAGGAGACAGAATGGACAGTCTGAGGGGCCGAGGCAGCTCGACTTTACAGGGAAGAGCACAGTTTAGGAGCTGCTCTGAGGGGATTCAGGTGACCCTGTTCAGTGCATGCGTGCGAGGAAATTATTTGAAGTTGGGGAAAGACCCAGCTGAAAAAATTAAAGGAAACAGTCTCATTTGCTCACACAGGGTCAGGAATAATGCCTGCTACCATGACGCAGAAAGAAAACAGTTTGTAATTCATAGGGCATTGGGACTCAGGAAAGTATTGCCTCCATGGATCACAGTAATTATTCCTAGACTGAACATTTCTCCAAACTTGCTGAACAAACCTTACAAACAAGACTTGAAAAGGAAAATGTTTCCACATTATCTGGGTTCCAGAACACAGTTCAAGAATATTTATATGAGTACAAATATCCAGTACCTAACGGGGGAAAATGCATAACGTCTGGCGTCCAACAAAAATTGACAGGCATGCAAACAAGCAGAAAAAATATGACACAATGAGGAGGAGAAATATCAATGAAAAGAGATCCAGGTGTCATAATTAGCAGACAAGGACATTAGAACAGCTATTATAACTGTATTTCATATGTTCAAAGAGTTGAATAGAGATATGGAAGATATAACCAATATCTGAATCAAACTTGTAGAGATGAAAACTACAGTATGTGAGACAAAAATATACACTGGATGGGATTGATCGCAGATGAGACATTGGAGAAGAAATAGCGAACTTGAATCATAGCAATAGAAACTGTTCAAAATAAAACACAGAGAAGAGAGAATTCAAACAAAATAAACAGAATAACACAACAAAATAAATCCATGCAACAACATCAAGTGGCCTTGTGTATGTATAATTGGAATCCCCAAAAGAAAGGAGGGAGAGTTTGGAAGATGAACACTATTGGAAGAAATGAAGGCTGAAGAAATTTCAAATCTGGTGAAAGTTATATATATATATATATATAGATAGATAGATAGATAGATATAGATCCAAGAATGTCAAGGAACCACAAAGACAAGAAATATAGATATATAACTACCTAGTATGTATCATAGGCAAATTGTTCAAACTTGGTGTAAAAAGAAAATCTTAAAAACAAACAGAGAAAAAAAACACATTGTAAGAAGAGGAATAAAGATAAAGATTTCTCATCAAAAACTGTGCAAGTGAGAAGACAGGGCAGCAACATCTTTAAAGTATTGAAATAACAGATCCAATAACACTTGAGTCAAAGAAGAAATAAAAAGGGAACTTAGAACATATTTTGTGTCTGCTGTGATTGCTTTGGGGGTCCTCTTCATAAATTCTTTGCCTAGGCCAATTTCTGAAAGGGTCTTCCCTACATCATCTTCTAGGATTCTTAAGGTTTCATGCCTTATATTTAAGTCTGTTCTCCATCGTGACTTGATTTTTGTAAGAGGTGAGAGGTGGGGATTCAGTTTCAATCTTCTGCATGTAGTTATCCAGTTTTCCCAGCACCATTTATTGAAAAGAGATTCTTTCCCCCATGTATGTTTTTGTCTGCTTTGTCAAAGATTAGATTACCATATGTGGAAGGTTTCATCTCTGGATTCTCAGTCCTGTTCCAAAGGTCTAAATCTCTATGCTTGTGCCAGTACAATACTGTTTTACTTACTATAGCCTTGTAGTACATCTTGAACTCTGATAGACTGATACCTCTCAGTATGTTGTTTTTGCTTACGATTGCTTTGGCTATTCAAGCTCTTTCTGGTTACAAATGAAGCATAGATTATTTTTCCTATATATGTGAAATATGACATTGGTGTTTCGATGGGGATTGCACTGAATCTGTAAATCACTTTGGGAAGTATGGATATTTTAAAAATGTTGATTCTACTGATCCATGAGCATGATATATTTCTCCATTTCTTTGTGTCATGTGTGATTTCTTTCCTTAGTGTTTTGTAGTTCTCCTTGTACAGATCTTTCACATCCTTCATTAAGTATATTCTTAGAGGATTTTTTTAATCTACTGTGAATGGTAATTGAGGCTTTGATTTTATTCTCAGCTTAACTGTTACTGGTATATAAAAATTTCACTGATTTCTATACCCTTATTTTGTAATCTGCGACCTAAACCTAGTGCCATATTGCATAGCACAACAAGATTCAGGTCATAGGTTCAAGAGAGTTCACGTTGGTAGCTCTCCAAGGTCAGGAAAGTACACCCTTCACCCCTTAAAAACATAATCTGTCTTTACCTCCCTGCTGGGTCAAAGGAACTGCCAGGGTCAGGGTCCCGGGTCAGCAGGGGTTTGCTTAACATTGCAAAATTGTTGCTACCTGATGGTGGAAAGTCATGGCCAGGCAGAGACAAGTGACCATGGACACATTTCTTCTCATATTTGGAAAATATGGACTGACCCTACCACAGGCTGGATGGGTGCAGGCTCAAAGTGGCAATGGAGACAGATCGGACCAGGGTACATCAATCAAAGTGGACCCAGTGTCTGCACTCCTGGACTCAGAGTCTAAAGTGGAAAACAGAGATGTGAAGTTAGAAGGAGGTAGGAAGACAGTGTCAGAGAAATTTCCTGCACTCTGAAGCTAGCCAGAGGCAGGGAGTGAACTGCCCAGCACTAGTCAGAGCTGTCAGAGACCAAGAGGATCTGACCACTTCACATGCCAGGTCTCAGTCTGTCCAGCTCTTTCCACCTGACCCTTCCTCCAAGTCTCACCAGTTCTGCAACTCTTGCCCCTCCTCTTTCTGCCATTACTTCCACCTGTGGCTGTCACAGAAGTGAGGGTGAAGGAGGGGACACTGGAGATAGATACTGAATATCTCGAGGACTTACAAAGACAGGAGCTAGGACATGCCAGGAGTTGCTAGGACCAACACTCAAGCAAAGACACAGGCAGCACACACAGTGTCTTGCAGTCTAAGACAGAATACAGTTCACCATGTTACAAAGGCAGCTTTAGGACGAATTTTATTTAATTAAACAATTCCCTCCTTTTGGTCAGCTGCTCAGTTTTGAACATACACCACCACCTCCACCACACAACTGCAAGCACACCTTCACATATGAAATTATATAAACACACAGAAGCCCTCACACATGCAAGAATACAAATATAAGCACACCCAGACTTGCACAGAAAAACACACCCCAGCACAGTCACATAAATACAAACACCCCTTCATATATAAAAACCATTTTATAAGCACAACACAGATACAAGCAGGCAGTCAACTACACGCAAGCGAAAACAAACAGGCAACTAAGTACACAAGTGCATGCTCACCGACACCCACCAAAATAAACACACATGAAGGCACTCACACCCCCACACACTTGCGTGCTCATGTGGACTTTAGTATTTCTACCACAGTATCCCTGCCAGCATCTAAGAGGAGAATAAAGGGATAGGGACCAGGTCACAGTGCTACCCAAGCAAGAGGTATGAGTTCCCCCGAACCTTCCCTCTGAGTTAACACACGTGGACTGTAATGAGAGGGGAGGCGGGGACTGGATGAAGTTTCATAACTGGTGGGGGGAGGCAGGCTCAGGATAAAAGGCCCAGCTGAAGGCTGCAGTGGGGTGGAAGACAGTCAGACTAGGACCATGGAGCTCAGCATCTTCTTCTTTCTTGCAGTCCTCATGGGCCTCTTGCTACTCCTGGTCAAGGGCCGCCTAAAAGCCCGTGGCCACCTCCCACCAGGTCCCCATCCTCTGCCCTTCTTGGGGAACGTTCTGCAGATGGACAGAGGAGGCCTACTCAAGTCCTTCCTGAGGGTAAGACGCAGATGGATGGAGTCTGAGGGTGGGGTGATTCCTGCATTGATACTTGGGGATCCCTCAGCAGAAAGCATAAGGCAGCCTTCTGGGTTCAGGAGTGGAGTGGGGAAGGTTGGTGAGTAAGGGGCATGGAGCTAAAGCATGGATGGTGGTGTTAGGAGAAAAACTTTAAACAGATTAAATTTAGCAGACATTATTTGAGCATGGAAAAGATTCACAATAGGGCAGCACCCTGAGCCAGTAAAAGTTAAGAGAGCATCACCCAGCGATGTGGGCAAGCAGGACTTATAGAGAGAAAAAGAAAGTGACATACAGAAATAGCCTGGTTGGTTACAGATCACAATGTGCCTCATTTGGACATGTCTGAGCGGTTTGCAGCCTGTGATTGGCTGAAAGCTCAGCTGCTCTGGGTGGCTGAGATTTGACTACTTGTTGCAAGAATATACCCTCCAGTTGGTTTGCAGCTTGTTTACGTATTAGGTTATAGTATATTATGTACACAGGGAGTTTTAGGCCAAATTTAATTTAATTGAACAATTACCCCGTCCTGGTCAGCCTCAGAGTTTTAAGAGATTGACCAAGACCCTGGGCACAGACACCACCTTTTGTCACCATCATAATGGACTTGTTTGGTCTCAGTATGGAATTCACAATTCATAATGTCAATTAGTTGGATAACTCTTTATGCTTTCTTCATGTTTTTGTTATTCTAACTGTAAGGAGACCTTTTCCTGTACAAAGGAGGGCAGCATGCAAGCATTTGAGACTCTTGAGGGGACAGAACACATCAGAGAGGCTAATGTGCTGACCATCTGGAGGATAGGACCAGGACACTGAACTATACCCCTTAACAGGGATCGCCAAGAACCAACTCAAACAAAATCAAACAATTCAGAACTCAGGCAATAAAGATAACTATATTCGAGCCACAGCCTTTGTTCAGAGCATCATAGTGATGAAGGAGCCGGACTTGCAATTAAATGGTGTGATTTAAGAGGTATCCGTTTTCACAGTTAGCCTGGAACACAGTCACAGTAACCTGCAGACTCACTAGAAGACGTGTAAAAGTTAGAAAACCTTGGGGTAGCCAGGATTGCCAGTCACCATGCAGGATGCCTGCTAACCAAATGTTAGCTGCCCCCGTAAACACATCATGTGTTCCTTTCCCCTGATAAATATCATTAAAGCATTTGTTGGCACTGTCTAGAGAAACAGCAGAATCAGCCACCTTTCGAATTAAGCTTTCTGTAGTTGTAAAATGAAGAGGAAGGTAAGTGCAATGTTTGGTTATTCTCTGCACCGTATACAAGCCCCCAACATGGTCAAACAGAAGATCTAAAACTGCTTAATATTGCATGAATTAGTTTTGTTAAACATCAATATTCCCATCCACCTTTTGGAGAGTGGCTTTTACCTGTCTGAAATGGTGGGAGGTCTAACTGGCTATAAAATCTGAGATTTTCCCCAATGTACAGATTAGTCTTGAAGCCCATAGAGCTGGCACCCCAACACCACCTAAAGCCTCCAGGAACCCCACTGGAAACTTTGCTCAGTGGAAACTAACTTATCTTCTATTTGGAGGTTGGTACTAATTTCAGTTATTGACCACTTTGACCTCTGATAATGGGAAGTATTATGGGAACTTTTAGGGAAAGCTATTTGGAAGGCTGGATTGAGCCAGGCCAGTTAGCAAGATCTGAACCAGTGAGGAGACAGAGCAGAGTAAGCACATCCTCAGCTGACCCCCAGGAACTGGAGAAGAGGACAACTTAGTGGCATTTGAGCAGAGGTCAGTTAAATTTGTCCTGCCATAAGTCTCCCTAGCTCTTGAACAAGGTCTAGTGGGAAACCTACTTTTTTGCAATCTTTTTATAGCATGCTGTAAGGGTGCATAACCACATTTAGTGCACATTTACTCAATTTAATCCAGCCACATGATGCAAGCAATTATTCATACCCTCATAGGTAGTCCCCAGGTCTCATGCATGTGACAACTGGAAGCACAATATACCTGTGGCAGGTAACACTCGTACAGGTTTTCTATATCTGATAGTAATTAGCATACGAATTGAAAAGGTCAGGGAACTGTTACCAGTGAGTGTAGGAAAGGAAGTATTAGTGATGTCTGGAATATCAAGGATAGCTTTCCACTCTTCCTTTGGGGTTTAAGGATGACTCTCATTGGGAACACAGGGAAGCAATGGCATCAGTGTTTACTGATTTGGGAACCTTAGCCCAAAAAACCAACAATTGCTCCGTGTTCTTGCTAGAACCTAATAAGCATTTGCTAAAGGCACCCTCAGATTATGGGCTCATGGGTTTTCCTGTCATGAAAAGGAAGGGATTAGGACAGCAGGCAGGAGGGGTTCAAAGGAAAAAAAGATAATGCTTTCCTAATGGAAGAGAAGTCTTTATCCACATTTTTGGGCATGCTGTCCACATCTAGGCTGCTCTCTACTTCTAGGGAAAAACGTCCCTGGTCAGCTGAACCTTAAGGTCCCCAATAGTTGTAGGGTTCCAGAAGTCTGGCAGGGTTCCTTTGAATGGAGAGATGTGGAGCAAGACTTGAGGTCCATAACTACTTGATGAGCACTCAGTCTATGTTTTTCCTGTGGGAGTGATCTGATTGCCATCAATCAGTAATACCTTTGACCAAAGCAATGTAATCAATTCAGGTAGCTTTTCCTAATGACTTTGGGTTTGTATTACCTTCTTAAACTGTCTTACAACTTGGCCAGTGAAGCAAGTACTTTTTATCACTGGTGAATTCTCCAGGAATGCCCCTTAAGGGAAATACATTTCTAATAACCTTTTAGTTACTGTTATATTATTGGCCTTCCTGGGTAGCAAAACTTCTATACCACCAGAAAACATGTATTGTGTGTAGCAATTGAGTGAACTCCATCTGCAAGTGCTCAAATGATACTTCGGGTGCCAGAAATTTAGCATCTGAGGTTTTCATTGACTTACCAGAATTATGGGCTGGACAAACCAAACCTTGCTATAAACCATTTTAGCAATCTTACTACAGTCACAATATTTGTTTCATAATTTGGATCATTTTATCTCTTTCATGATGAGTCATGGAGTGCAGAGCTTTTAATAATGGAAGCTGTAATAACTCAGGAAGGACCAGGCAGCCGTCCAGGCTCCCCAAGACTGCATGCTTAACATGGGATCACCATCCTCTTAAATTCCAATTTCGTTTCTCCAATTCACATGCATAGCGCTATTTATTAAATAGGTTATCATAGGTAATTTGACTTGAATCAATCTTACGCAGTTAATTCAAGTTGTATATCTTAACAATTTCAGTACTGGCTGACTGAGCATGATAATCTGCTACATCATTTTGTTGGTATTTAATTAATTTTTGTTGTGCTTGATATTGGGTTAGCAGTTTTTTGAATCTTTCAGTTCTGGGATTTCTTACCCATCCAATGGCATGCTCTTAAAGTTATATGATAGAAATCTGTATTTGTCAGAGGCCTTTCCATGAAATTCCTTGAAGAAGAAATAGTTTTGGCTTATGGTTGCTCAGAAAAGTATCAGAGTGAACAATTTGTCGTCTCTGTAAATGACAAAGCTTAAATTGGACGTAGTAGCACTCACATTGTACAAGGTGAGTAGCGTATGCTGGACAATAGGGTGATTCACATCCCAGGTGGGACAGAGTGGGTTGGCTTGAGGTATTATCATGCTACCCAGAATGGTGCACAATTTAAAACTTATGAGTTGTTTCTTTCTGGAACTTTCCATTTAAGATTTTCAGAGAACTGCTGTCCATAGGTGATTGAAATCGTGGAAAGCGAAATGGCTGACAACAGAGTATGATTCTTTGGTTGAGATGCCAGGGAGCAGTAGCCAGACTCAACTCCTTGCCTCTGGCTACAGTGCAGGAAATTTCTCTGACACTGTCTTCCTACCTCCTTCTAACTTCACATCTATGTTTTCCACATTAGACTCCTAGTCCAGAAGTGCACAGACTGGGTCCACTCAAGGCTATATGGGTGGGGGTAACATTAGAAGTATTTAAGCTCCTGCACTGTTTAGGGCACCAACCAATCAGAGCAGACCTTAGCTGGGCCATGTGTTAACCCTTCAGTTGCTGGGTCCTGGGAAGGTGAAAGGGCAGCCTAGGGAGGAGGGTCTTGGGGAAGGCGGCCAATTACCAGTCTGGTATGTGAGTGTCTAATAGTTTGACAACTGAGGTGTGTGCTGACACATATAACCCAGGGTGTGGGTATGCTTCGCAGCTCCGAGAGAAATATGGGGATGTCTTCACGGTATACCTGGGACGGAGGCCCGTGGTCATGCTGTTTGGGATAGAGGCCATAAAGGAGGCCCTGGTGGACCAGGCTGAAGACTTCTCTGGCCGGGGCAAAATCGCCATCTCCGAGCCAGTCTTCCAGGGACATGGTGAGAGCCTCCAAGGCACTGGGAGGGCCGGGTGGAGGATGCGTCAGGGAAGGGGGAAAATGGGTGAAGAAAGACCCAGAGCCTCTCTCTAATGTCCTCTGCAACGCACAATTCCCCACACCCCAGGTGTGTTCTTTGCCAACGGTGACCGCTGGAAGACCCTCCGGCGATTCTCTCTGGCCACCATGAGGGACTTTGGGATGGGAAAGCGGAGCGTGGAGGAGCGGATTCAGGAGGAGGCTCAGTGCCTGGTGGAGGAGCTGCGGAAATCCAAGGGTGAGTCCTGAGGTGGCAGAAAGGACAGTGAAACAGAGAGAGATATGGGCAACCAGCAATAGAAAGACAGAGAGGTATCCGTGGGCAGAGCCAGAGCCAAAGTCTGAGAGACCATCAGACAGAGGGACAGGGACAGAGAGAAAGACAGGGGACTAGAAGGGGACAGAGATCGGTAGGCGAGAAACAGAGAGAGCCCGGGAAAGAGGGAGATGTGAAGTGTGTAGTGTCCAAGGACAACCCAAACATGTATACCTAGCAAGTAGTGAGCTATTCACTAGGCACAGGGAAAGCAATTCGTGGATTAATTGTATCAATCTCAGGCTAAAACAGAAACCATATAAAAGAAAGCAAAAAGAGAAAAGGGAAAACTGAAATTTGAAGATAGGGAACAGTGTTTTCCTTTCCTTGCGTGATGTGCTGATAAACTACCAGTGAGCAAAAGAGGGCAGGTGGGTGCTCTGCTCTAGGGCAGCCGGTGGGGGTGTCAGGGAAGCACCTTTGGTTGTTCCTTAATTCTGCATAACAGGTTATTTATGGGACATACAGGTGACAGGGTCCTTTCTTAGAACCTCTATCTAATTTATGTCAGGTCTTTACCATCTCTCTGATGAAAACTTCTCAAGAGATTCTGGGACGGGGAGGCAGAGACATGGGGGCAACAGGGAACAGGGACAGAGAGACTGAAAAGAAAGATAGAAGGAGACAGAGGGACATGGGCTGGACACAGGAAAGGAGAAAGAAACTGCTATGGAGGGACCAAAACAAAAAGAAAGGCACACAGAGTTGCACCCAGACACACAGGGAGAGAGACTCAGGGAGGCAGGAAGAAACGAAGACAGAGAGAAATGGAGGCTGGGAAAATCAGACACGCAGACAGACGAGGCTCAGGAAAAGGTCTGCAGAGGAACGGGAGAAAATAGACAGGTGAGACCCAGAGAGAGAGGCCACAGCAGCCTGATGTTCTCAGGTGCTGACAGCCCAGTGTTAGTGCAGCCGGGGTCAGGGCTGAGCCTGTGTGCACAGACCCCAACTAACAGGTGCGGAGCAACTCCTGATGCCCAGAGAGCCCCAGCTGTGGAGAGGAGCGGCTAAGGGGGAGTCACAGTAGGGAGAGAGAGATCAGGGCTTTTAAATTTGCATAAGCAATTGTTTGAACACCTGCTCTGCCCCACCCCTGGCCCTGGGACTTAATCCTCTTAGCTCACAGGTGCAGGGTGAAGACCAACTGTACAGACTCTGTCCTGGGCTGCCTAGATTGGAGTCCTGGTCCCCTTAATGAGTTGCTGTGTAATCTTGGTGAAAGTACTTAAACTCTCTGTTTTCCCAGCTAAAAAATGGGGAAAGTAGTAGAATTGCATCTACTTCACAGTGTTGCACTGGGAGTAGATAAAATGATATGTGAAGTGCTTAGAAGGGGGCCCGGTGCACAATGGGATGAGCATGGGCTGTGATGTTTTCCTTGTCTTTACCATGACTGAGCAATGCTGGACAGTCACACAGAGATGGGGTGGGGACATCCAAACATTCCCAACCCTCTGAGTCCATGTCCCTTGACCTGCCCCCTCCTCCTCCACCTCCTAGGAGCCCTCCTGGACCCCACCTTCCTCTTCCAGTCCATCACTGCCAACATCATCAGCTCCATTGTCTTTGGAAAACGCTTCCACTACAGAGATGAAGAATTTCTGAAGCTGCTGGACCTCTTCTACCAGTCTTTCTCACTCACCAGCTCTTTATCTGGCCAGGTCAGGGAGATGGAGAAGGACAGGGAAGGGGGATGAGGTGACATCCAAGGCAGGGGAAAGGATGATCTTTTGTGGGGGCCAGAAATGCAGCTTATGGCTAGAAGAAAGGCAGGGACACGTGGAGAGACAGGGACACTGAGACCTGGGGACAGGGTCAGAGAGACTGAGGGAAATGACGGGGGGTGATGGGAGGTAGAAATAGAGACTCAGAGGAAGACTAAGAGAATGAGGGTTTAGGATAGAGAGAAATGAGTGAAAACAGGACAAGGAAGGGCAGCGATGAGGGAATCCTGAGAGTCAAAGCTGATAGTAATATGTGTGTGGGGAGGGGCTGTGGGCGTGAGGGAGAGAGAGAAGGAGCCTAAGTCAGACTTGCAGCCTCTCTGCTCTCTAGACCCTGATTCCTGTGTCTTTGCTTCTCTGTCCTAGGTAAAGCCCCTCATCTGAGCAAATTCGCAGGTGTATCACAATAGGGAACCACATTTCTTCCATTTTCCCATTTCTCCTTCTCCCTTTGTATGCATTTGTATGCATTTCTTTAAAGAACTTTTCTCAGATTATAAAGTACTATGCAGCTCTTTTAAAAACAAATAATGAATTTCCCTAATTGACTAGGCTGGAAACATTCCTACTGCATATTAAGTTTAATAATATTAAATTCATGCAGAGCAGCAGGTGAAGCTATAGTTCTTGAGCAGGGGTGTGTGTCCAATTCCCACGTGGGACTGTCACCAATGTGGATTCCCAGCATGTCCTACTGGAGGGTCTGACCTGAAAGGCTGGGATGGGGCCCCCACGGACAACTTGCATCAATTCTCACAGGGGATTCCAATGTTCTCCTCCCTTGGAGAACCATGGAGAGAGGAAGGTCTGGGCAGAGATCCACCAAACACTTAACAATGGCTATCTCTAGAGGGAGGGATTAAGAAGGAATTTTACATCTTATTATATACATTTCTGCCTTGTTTGCAATTGTTTGCAAGAAGTTAGGTTTTCCATTCATCATCAGATAAAGCAATACAAATATGTTCCAAAATAAATAAATACTCCTAAGTGATTGACAGGTTCATCTTGTGTGAGCCTCATTTTACCAATGTCTGTTACAGAGAGGGAGATGAGGAGAGAGGAGGAAGCAGAGAACACAAGGAGTAAACAAAATGAGCAGGCTGAGGTAGACAATGAGAGACAGGGAAAGATGGTAAGAAAGGGAGACAGAGAGATACAGAGAGGAAGAAAGGAGACAGCGAAGTGAGGCAGAGACCAATGATGAGGGAGCAAGAGGCGGAAAGATATACTTAGGAGAGGAACAGATCAAAGGAAACATAGGGTTAGGGAGTGAGGGGCTGAGAGAGAGAGAAGGAGACAGAAACAGACACAGAGACCCAGAGGTTCCCCATGGAGGAATTGGGATGTGGGAAGGTTGCCCTCTCCCTGTCACCTGCCCCAGGCTGACCTCACTGCCCTTCATTCTTGCAGCTCTTTGAGCTCTTCTCTGACTTCTTGAAGTTCTTTCCTGGAGTACACAGGCAGGTCTATAAAAACCTGCAAGAAACCAGTGCCTTCATTGGCCGCAGTGTGGAGGAGCACCGGGAAACCCTGGACCCCAGTGCCCCTCGGGACCTCATAGATGCCTACCTGCTGCGCATGGAAAAAGTGGGGTCTAGGAGAGGGAAAGGGGAGGGGAGGGGAGGGAGGGCAAGGTGGGGAGGGGAGAAGGGAGGGGAACAGGGAAGGGGAGGGGGAGGGGAACAGGGAAGGGGAGGGGCAGGGGAGGAATGAAGAGAAGATGAGGGAGTAGGAAAAGAGAGGGGTAGAGATGCAGAAGGGAAAGAATTATGAGGTGAAAGGAAGGAGAAAGTAGGGAGGAGAAACCGACCAGCAGGAGGAGAAAGAGAAATAGAGATATAAAGGTAAGGAAGAAATTTGGGGTCAGGGACAAAAACACAGCAACAGGAGAAATGACCCACACAGGCAGAAAGAGACTGGGAGACAAAAGAGAGAAACACACCAGAGATGGGGAGAGAGATGGAAATAGCCAGACAAAGCGAGCTGAGTGAGACAGAGACAGACACCCATGGTTGGACATGAGGGGACACAGAAAAGCAAAGTGAGCCAGACAGATTGAGAGACCCTAAAACAGATGAAGGGAACCCAGAGACTGGCATGTGCACAGTGAGGCCACAGCCTCCCCTGACCCTCCCCTCCTCTCCCTCTGCACCCAGGAGAAATCCAACCCACACAGCGAGTTCACCCAGAAGAACCTCATCTTCAACACGCTCTCGCTCTTTTTTGCTGGCACAGAGACCACCAGCACCACCCTCCGCTACGGCTTCCTGCTCATGCTCAAACACCCTCATGTTGCAGGTGGGCCAAGGACAGCTAACTGGGGGTCTTCCGATTTCATTCTGAGCTGCAGAAGTGGGTCGCCAAGTCCTGCTTGGAAGAGACAGGAGACACTGGCTTCTTATTCCAGAAGCACTGCAGGCTTTAGGCCAGTCTCCAACTAAGCCAGATCTTTTTCTTTTTTAACTTCAAAACATTGCATTATGTGGATATAAATGTTTCAGTTTCCACAGATAACCTTTGTAATGCTTCAGTCCCGGCTGTAGGTGTGCCTGTCACCCAAATAGTGTTCATTGTACTCATTAGGTGGGGTTTTGCCCCCCTTTTCCCCCTGCCCCTTCCCTCTCCCCCCTGGTTGATCTCCACTGAGTTTTACTTCCCTCTGTGCACATGTGTGCTCATGGGTTAGTTCCACTTTAATAGTGAGTACATGTGGTGTTTGTTTTTCCATTCTTGAGATACTTCACTTAGAACGGTCTCCAGTTCCATTTGGTGTTTTTTTGGTGGATGCTCACAGAATCTGTCGGATTGTTCTCCCACTGTTTTCCCCCATCACATAAAGACTTTTTTGAGGGGGGAAGGCATTCTACATTTTTTATCTGTACAAATTTATGGGGTATATGTGCAATCCTGTTACACGCATAGACTGCGTAGTGTCATGTCAGAACTTTCAGGGTATCCATCACCCAAATAACGTACATTGTACCCATGACGTACTTTCTCATCATCCACCTCCCTCACCCTTCCAAGTCTCCACTGTCAATCAGTCCACTCTTTCTGCCACGTGTACACGTGTTTCAGCACCCACGTGTGGATGAGAACACGGGATATTTGACTTTCTGTGCCATCACTTAAATATTTACCCGTTCATCCATCCATCCTTTCATCTGTCCATCCTTTTATTCACTAATTAACCTGCATACTCACTGATTCTTTCATCTCTGACTCATCCAAGGAAATACACTTTCGTTATTTATTTATTAGAATTCATTGATCCATGAGTTGATCCTTTGCAACAGTCACATGTTGAGAGGACTATCTTTCATTAATTCACTGGCTCATTCATTTATGCGAGCATCCACCCATCCTTTTATAAACGAGGTTTCATTCCTTAATCCTTCCATCACTTGGTTTTTCAATTCATTCTATATCCATCCGTCCCTTCCTTAATTTAGCCACTAAATAATTCACTCATTTATTCATTCTTTACTTATTTATCATTCAGTGCACATTCATTTATTTTCTCATACTTCGCTGATTTTTTCGGTCCCTTATCTTCCATAAATCTAGCCATTCATAAGAGTATTTATTAATTATAATAGGTTTGTTGATTTATTTGTGGACCATCTATTCGCTACTGATTTGTTAATTGAGCCATCTATTGATTTATAAGTGAATATACACATCCATTTATTGGTTTGATCATTCATTCATCCATCTTTCCATTCATGAATTGGTCTATTCGTTGATTGATTGATGTATTCATTCATTTATCCAGTTGTTCATGCAGTAATCTATTCATTTCACTCTCATATTCTTGAGAACCTAACACAGTGCCTCACTTCTAATACACAAACAACAAATGTTAGTTCATTTTCTACTGAGAAAGAGAGTTTGGGCATCTTTGTAGCCTAGAGTTCTTAATCTGAAATTCCATGTAAAATTGTGGTGTGTGTATGTGTGTGTGTGTGTGTGTGTGTAAGTGTACCTGTGCATGTGGGCATAGAATCCATAGCATTCATTATATCTAGAAGGGTAAGAATTCTTTTTACTTCCTCCCTCCTTCCCTCACGCCAAGCTGATTGGGTTGAGGTGTATCAGTGATTTAACCCTTTAACATAGGATTTTCCTGGCTCATTGGCCCATAGAAATCAGTGAGATGTCTCTTGGAAATGGGGTTCACTGGTCCCCTTGTCTGTGCAGAGAAAGTCCACAAGGAGATTGAACAGGTGATTGGCACACATCGCCCTCCAGCCCTCGACGACCGGGTCAAAATGCCATACACGGACGCTGTCATCCACGAGATTCAGAGATTTGCAGACCTTACTCCCCTTGGGTTGCCCCACATAGTCACCAAAGACACCCACTTCCGAGGGTACATCATCCCCAAGGTGAGACCAGCGGGGGTCCTGCATCTCTCCTGTATGGGCTTCCTGGGATGTCTCAAAACTGAACGTTTTGTTGCTTTCTCAATAGGGTCCCATTGTTTTTGCTTTTCTTTTTTCGGTATTTTTTGTTGTTGTTGTTGTTGTTGTTGTTGTTGCGTGGCAAGGCCAGGCAATAGGATATCTTTTGATCTTGTGACCCTCCCTCAGAACACTGAAGTATTTCCCATCCTGAACTCTGCTCTCCGTGACCCACGTTACTTTGAAAAACCAGACGACTTCAACCCTGACCACTTTCTGGATGCCAGTGGGGCACTGAAGAAGAATGAAGCTTTTATTCCCTTTTCCTTAGGTAAGCTGGGCCCGAGATCCCTTTCCAGATATCCCAGTGTGCGTTCCATTCCCTCCTGACAAAAACAATGACAAGTCCTTGTTCTTTGAATACTTAGTATATTGTAATTTGTTTATGTGTGTGATCCCATTCCATCTTTGCCACTACTCTACGAGGGGGCTTGAGGAATGAGAATACATCCCAAAGGCACATCTTGGCAAGCAGGACCTTGGGCAAGTATTTTAATCTCTCTAAACCTTAGGCAATTCATCCTCATCAATAAAAAAAAATCTACTGAGCACTACTCTGAGTCCAGTGCTCTGCTGGAGGCTGAAGATAATGCATCAAATCCTATAGAGACACAGCTCCTGCCCCAGGATGGTTACACTCCAGCAGAGCAGATGGGCACCCATCAAATAGTAACAAAATCATGATAGGAGTAAATGAATTAATGCACTTAACATGGTTAGAACTGCCTGGCACAAAATAAATGCTCACGGGGCAATTATTAATATAATTGATCGTAAGCATGATAAGTGCTCTAAAGGGGTTTGGGGAGCACAAAATAGGAAACACTGACTAAGCTTGGTGGGTCTGTGAGGAAGAGCCAACCAGAGGAGCTGGCTTCCACGCTAAGCTGCTCAAAGCCCTGAGCTGGGCAGGGCTTTGAAGACTGGGGGAGGAGTTTGGATTTATACTCCAGCACTGGGGAGGTGGAGAAGGTCTTGACATGCTCTGACCTGGCCCAGTTCCCATCCTCCACTCCTTGGCTTCATAGAGAACAACTTTAGTCACATTAAATTTACCAGACTCTATTTGAGCAAAGAAATGATTCATGAATTGGGCAGCACCCTGAACCTGTAAAAGTTCAGAGAGAGGTAAGCAGTATTTATCCACGGAAGAAGGAAGAGGCCCACGGACACAGCCGGACTGGTTACAGTTTGCCTTGTTTGGACCTGTCTGAGCAGTTTGAAGCCTATGATTGGCTGAAGCTTGGCCGTTATGATTGGCGAAGGCTCAGTTACTTTTTAGGAGAATATACTCTGAAGTTAGATTGTAGTTTGCTTACATATTAAGTTAGGTTACATTTTGTTATGTATAGAGCCAACTTTAGGCCAAATATAATTTAATTTAACATGCTCCACCCTCAGAAAACCCCAATATTCAGGTTTATTACCTTTTGAGAGGAAGGAATTTCCCAGGAACAAGTCTCTGGTCTTGAGTTTCATCATCACCTGGGGCTCTGGCTCTGGCTCTGTCTGTGTCTCTGTGTAATGCAGTGACCCTCTTCTTCCTTTAACTTCAGAGAGAGTGCGGAACACATGGGATGGTGTGATGAGGGTCAACTATTTCATTTCATAGGCATAAACTAAGTTGTTTTTTTTTTTTTTTTTTTTTTTTTTTTTTTGAGACAGAGTCTCACTCTATTGCCCAGGCTAGAGTGCCCTGGCATCAGCCTAGCTCACAGCAACCTCAAACTCCTGGGCTGAAGTGATCCTCCTGCCTCAGCCTCCTGAGTAGCTGGGACTCAGGCACGCGCCACCATCCCTGGATAATATTTTCTATATATTTTTAGTTGTCCAGCTAATTTCTTTCTATTATTTTTAGTAGAGACGGGGTCTTGCTCTTGCTCAGGCTGGTCTTGAACTCCTGAGCTCAAACGATCTGTCTGCCTGAGCCTCTGAGTGCTAGGATTACAGGTGTGAGCCACCAAGCCCAGCCCTAGCCTAAGTTTTAAGAGAGGCAGAGATGTGGAGAGATAAGGACAGAGACAGATAAATAAGCAGCAAAGAGATAAGGAGAGTGAGAAACAGAGGGACAGAGAGACACATGGAGAGACAGAGACAGGAAGATAATGGCTGGAAGAATCAGACAGAAAGTGAACATTAGACAATAGAGGGAGAAGAGGACAGAGAGAGACAGACATGGAGAGGGAGGAGGGGGAGTAGGAGGAGGAGGGAGTGGAGGACAAGGAAAGAGGAGGGAGGAGGAGGAGAGAAAAGTAGAAGGAAAGAAGGAAGGAAAGAGAGAAACAGAATAAGAGATAGAAGAAAGACAGTGACATAAGTAGAGAGGAAGAAACAGAATGAATGAGAGAGACAAGGTATTTTTAGAGGAAGAACAAAAATGAGAGTGAGAGAGAGGGAGCGTGAGACTATGAGATTCAACTAGACAGAGACAGGGAGTTTAACAACATGGAAGAAAACCAAAATAAAGAGGAAGAAAAGAGAGGTAGAAAAACAGTGCCTGACAGGTGTGGACAGAGGAAAAGACAAGGATAGATGCCACAGATGGAAAGAAAGACAAAGCAAGCCGAGAGGGTGTTGGAGCCGAGGAGATTCCAGAGCATGTCCAATTGGCAACCCCACGGCTGGGCTGGTGCATTGGGAGGGAGACAACAGGCATCAGGCTGTTCTGGGAAAAGCTGGGTCACGGCAATACTTACAGAAGTACCAGCCCAGAGACCTGCCCTGAGTATTTTGAAACTCATGGGTCCCGTTTCCTGTCTTGTGGATGTGCCAAAACGACGTGGATCCTTCCCCAGATACCTCCGTGTAGGCACAATGGCCAGCCACCTGGAACTCATGGGGAATGCCTGGAAACCCACCCGAGACATGGCCTTTAAAGCCTGTCAGTTTGCAGAGTAGGAAACACTGAAGTGAAGGGAGAGGCTCTGCTGTGTCTGTGCCTCAGGGTTTCCAGCCCCTTTTGTTCTCATTTCTCTCCAAGACTGTGGTTTCTGTGCTCTTGGGGTTCCTTACACCTCTGAGGCTGATGGGCACCATAGACCACCCCCTGCTGCCATGTGCACCAATCCCAATCACAATTTTATATATAATTTGGATATTTTTCGGGGAGTCTTGAAGCCCGTGGATCTCAGGCTGAGGCAAGAAGACAGCCCAGGAATAGACACACACATGGTGCCAGAAACATACACCCCACACATGCTCCCGGAAACAAACACGAGACAGGAACTGCACATTGAGGATCTTTAATTCGAGCCAGGTGCTATTCTAAGAAGTTTTGCAGACATTTTCTTTAACCTCACAAGAGCCCTCATAGATAGATACCATTCTCCCCATATGCGAAATGAAGAACACTAAAATGTGAAGTCAGAAATATGCTCACACCTACATACGTAGAGGTAAAACACACACACAAACTCTCTGCTAGAGAAATGAACTTGGCATATCCACCCAAAGATTTGCACCCAGTTTCAGAGGGTTTGGGGACCACCTACAAGTCCACCCTGAATTCCAGGTTAAAGGCCAATCTCATGCAAATCTGTTGCAATGGACAGGAGTGTCCAGGCTGAGGAGTGTGGCAGGGCAAAGAATGTGCACCCGCCCTGTACCCTCACTGGTGACCTTCCTTCTGTGCCCACAGGGAAGCGCATTTGTCTTGGTGAAGGCATCGCCAAGGCCGAATTGTTCCTCTTCTTCACCACCATCCTCCAGAACTTCTCCCTGGCCAGCCCTGTGGCACCTGAGGACATCGACCTCACACCCCAGGAGAGTGGTCTGGGCAAAATACCCCGAACATACCAGATTCGCTTCCTGCCTCACTGAAGGGGCTGAGGGAAGGAGGTCAAAGGATTCCAGGGTCACTAAGTGTCCCCACCTCTGAAGACAATGGCCCCTGATTCCCTCCACAACTCCCTGCCACTGAGAGACCTGCTACAAGCCGCGTGTCCTTCCCCCTCCACAGCATCTGCTGTCTGAGCTCAAGTCACTAGTGAGTGGAGGAGCGAGATTCACTCTCAGGCTCTAGAATCCAAACTCTTCATCACAGCCCCCTCTTTTTCATATACATAGTTTTAAATTAAGAGGAAATTCACATAAAATAACATTAACCCTTTAGAATGTGAGATGCAGTGGCAATGTTCATGCACACTGCTGTCCAACCAGCACCACGTAGTTCCATACATTTTCATCATCCCCCCAGCTACCACCCGGCCCTATTAAGCAGTCACGCCCCATTTCCCTTTCCCTCCAGCCCCTGGAAAACACCAATCTGCTTTCTGTTTCTGTGGACTCACCTACATGTTTCCTATAAATGGAACTGTACAGTATGTGATCTTTTGTGTCTGGTGTCATTCACTTCAAACAATATTTTTTTTATATCAGCATATTATGGGGGAACAAATGTTTAGGTTACATATATTGCCTTTGTCCCACCTGAGTCAGAGTTTCAAGCATGTCCATCCCCCAGACAGTGCGTACTGCACCCATTAGGTGTGTATATACTATGTAAGCATCTACTATGGGCCAAGCACTGGGAATGCAAGTGGGAGTAAAAACGGAAATAGTCCACGCCCTCACGGAGCTCATATCTACTATGGGGGGGACAGTAATCAACAAAACTTTCCTCACATAAAACTGCAACTGTGACAAATGGAGCAGAAGACCCAGATTCTGATGAGAGTATTTGACTTGAGTCTGGGCAGTCAGAAAAGGCATCTTGGGAAAGTGACACCTTAGCTGAGAGCTAAAGAGGGTGCAGGAGTTACCTATGTAGGACAGGGCTCCTCAAACTGCTTGCAGCGAGGGACCAGCTTGTGTCTCCCCCTAATCCACTGCAGACTGATTCTTACATAAAATGCAGTAAAAATGCCATGGCAATGTCAAAATGTAAAAAAAGAATTAATTTGCTCTTCCTTTTCCAGTTCCTTGAGATGGTTTCTTAGTTTGTTGATTTGTGAGCTTTCTGTCTTTTGGATGTGAGCATTTAATGCTATTAGTTTTCCTCTCAGGAATGCGTTTGCTGTGCCTCACAGATTTTGAGAACTTGTGTCCCTGCTATCATTTAGTTCAAAGAATCTTTTGATTTCCATCTGGAGCTCCTCCTTGACCCAACAGCAATTCAGCAATAGATTGTTTAATTTCCATGACTTTGTGAAGTGGTGAGTGTTTCTGTTGGACTTGAACTCTAATTTTATAGCACTGTGGTCTGAGAAGATACATGACATAATTTCTATTTTTTGAAATTTGTTGAGGTGCAATTTGTGGCCTAGGATGTGATCGATTTTGGAGAAAGTTCCATGAGCTGATGAGAAGAATGTATATTCGGTTTTATTTTGGTGGAATGTTCTGTAGATGTCTGTTAGACCCATTTATTCTAGAGCTGTGTTTACATCCATTGTTTCTTTACTTATTTTCTGCTTGGAGGATCTGTCCAGTTCTGTCAGTGGGGTGTTGAAGTCCCCACCTACTATGGCAATACTGTTTATCATGCTATTTAGATCAAACAGGGTTTGCTCTATGTATCTGGACGCTCCTGTGTTGGGTGCATAAATATTAAGAATTGTTAAGTCTTCTTGTTTGATTTTTCCTTTCCCCACTATATAGTGACCATCTTTGTCTTTCTTTACATTTGCTATTTTACAGTTTATGTTATCTGAAATAACTATAGCTACCGCCGCTTTCTTTTGGCTTCCACTTGCCTGGAAGTTTGTTTTCCAACCCTTGACCTTGAGTCTGAAAGCATCTTGGTGGATTAGATGTGGTTTCCTGGAGACAGCAGATACTTGGCTTATGAATTTTTATCCTCTCAGCCAGTCTATATCTCTTCAGAAGACAATTGAAATCATTCACATTTATTGAGAGAATTGATAGTTGGGGTAGATTTCTGTTCATATTGTTGGATAAATTCTTATTGTTTTGTTTTACCTCTCGAGCCATCGTGGAATCCAGGTTCTGGAATGTAACTCTTGAGTGATTTTATTTTGGTTGGTGTCTATTGTGCTGTTCACTGTACAATGCAGGTCTGAGTACCTCCTGCAGGGCAGGTCTGGTCTTCGCAAATTCCATCAGTGACTGCTTGTCTGGGAAAGTCTTTATTTCTCCCTCATAGATGAAGCTTATTTTGCCGAGTAAAGAATTTTAGGTTGGCCATTATTCTATTTGAGAAGATTGAGGATAGGTGCCCAGTCCCTTCTGGCTTGTAAGGTTTCACTTGAGAAGTCTGCAGTTAGTCTGATAGGTTTTCTTTTATACGTCAGCTGCTGTTTTCATTTCATTGCTTAAAGGGTGGCCTCTTTCGTGTATACTTTGGCCAGCCTAATAACTGGGTGACGTGGTGATTGCCTTTTCACATTAAGTCTCCCAGGAGTTTTGTGTGCTTTCTTGCATTTTGATATCTAGATTTCTGGCTAGGCCAGGTGTATTTTCCTCCAGTATTCCAAGAAATAGATTTTCCGGCCCTTATGTAATTTCTTATTCTCTCTCCGGGACATCTATAATTCTTATATTTGGTTTCTTTACATAATCCCATATTTACTGTATATTTTATTCTTGTTTCTTGGTTTTCTTCATATGATTTGTTTAGCACATAGGCACTCTCTTCCAGCTCTGAGATTCTTTCTTCCGTGTGATCCATTCTATTCTTAAGGCTTTCCACTGTGTTTTGTAGATCCTAAAATGCTTCTTTCATTTCCAGAATTTCTATTTGGTTCTTTCATAATATTTCAATTTCTTTAGAAAATTTTTCAACCACTTTCTGTGTTGTTCTTGTGGCTTGTGTTGGGTTTCTATGTTCCTTTCAATTCCATTGAGTTTTCTTGCAATCCATATTCAGAATTCTTCTTCCATCATTTTTTTTTTTTCTTGAGACAAATTCTTGCTTTGTAGCCCAGGCTAGAGTGAGTGCGGTGGCATCAGCCTAGCTCACAGCAACCTCAAACTCCTGGCCTCAAGTGATCCTCCTGCCTCAGCCTCCCGAGTAGCTGGGACTACAGGCATGAACCACCATGCTTGGCTAATTTTTTCTATATATTTTTAGTTATCCAGCTAATTTCTTTCTATGTTTAGTAGAGACAGGGTCTCCCTCTTGCTCAGTCTGGTCTCAAACTCCTGACCTCGAGGGATCCTCCCGCCTTGGCCTCCCATAGTGCTAGGATTACTGCGTAAGCCACCACGCCTGGCCTTCCTCCATCATTTTAATCATTTTGTTTAAATTCGTATCCGTTGTTCATGGTCTAATGATTTCTTCTGGGGGTGACTTTTCTCTTTGATCTTTCATGTTTCCTGTGTTCTTTCAATGACTCTTTCTCACCAGGATACTTTGTCGAGAACTGGGGGGTGATGGGACTGGTTTATGGCCCTATCTCCAAGTCCCCAAAGGGATGTTCCTTGGCAGTGCTGGGGAGAGGCACTCTGGTCCTGTATTGCCTTAGTGGTATTTTAGCAAGTTGGCTTACCTCGGACCTATTGTCTTCACCTCTTGCCAATGGAGATTAGTGAGTTTGGTCCCCCAGCTTAAGCTCTCAGGTGGTGAATCGCACTTGTGTGTGTGATCCACTGCCCTCTAATAGCTTCAGATGGAAGGTACTGTATTAAGCTATGGGATTGTCCTCTCTGTTATTGACTGTATTTTGTGTGGAGGAACCGGTTATCAAGGTAATCTGATTCCTCTGTGTTGGGCCCTTAACCCCTGATGGGGTATAGGAATGCCCTGATCTTTTGGAAGGGTCTTGCCACTCCCGAGGATTACTTGAACGCTGTTCGCCATTTAGGTGGGGTAAAGGCAAGATATGTGACAACTGGTGCCTGCAGGCCTGAGACTGTATGCTTCTGTGGTTGTTGATCTGCCACTAGGGGAGCCACTAATTTGTTTTTTCAGGGTTCTTTGGCCAAACTTGGGAGGCTGCCTCTGATGGGCGGGATCAGCTGGTGCAATTGCTGAGGACTATGTGCAGGATTTTCCTTCTCAGTCCACAAACCCTAAAGCTCAAAGCGCCTGGACACAGATAGCGAGTCCTAGAGTTATGTTCTTATCAAATGATCTACACCAGTCCCTCAGACAGAATCTACAGGTTGCCCCTTATTGCTTAGCACCAAGGCCTGGCAGATTCATGCCAATCCCACAAGAAAGCAGCTTCTCTTGCTTCTTCCCACCTCCAAGGGCACGAAAGTCACGGGGTGGGCTAGGGGTGTTGCTCCAGACCACCGCGTGCCCCAGCATCTGGGGATCCCACTGCTGGTGGTCTGCCCCAGCAGAGCACCAGTGGCACCGGTGTTGGGAGAACATGCTCAAGCTTCTCCCACTGACACCTTGTGGGTCAGAATTGACCAACCCTGTATGATGAGTCAGTAAATGCGGCAAAAGGGCTTGCAAATTGACCTCCCTGTCAGTAGGTGGCGCTTGCTGGGAGAGGCAAGCTGCAATGTTGTTTTTGGGTCCTGTAAGTAGCTCTAGGTCCTCTGGAAAACACTTTAGTGCGTCAGGTGGTGGGTGGGGCCCTTATTCTCCACCTCCATAGTGGCAGTTCAGTTGGGGGAGCCTGCACTCTAGCTCCACAAATGCTTTTAGCAAGCATCAAAGGTCTGTCCCCTGCCTCTGGGCAAAGCTGCCAGGGAGGGGCTCAAGTGCCTCCAATCAACCAGAAAGTCTGTGTGTAGAGGTGGGACTGTCTGAGACCCACAGTCTGGTGGTCTGGAGCAGGACTTGCCCCTTTCCCCCATGCCCTATGCCACAGTTTCTTCAGGGCCTCTGCCGGCAGGCAGGAGCTCAACCCAGCTCAGCTCTCCCATGACTGCAATGGTGGCCAGGATGTTCCCTGTCCAGGTTCAGAGCCTCAGCTGGGAGCACAGCCCTCCCATGGGAAGAGGGGTGCCCCTCGAGCATGCTGCAGCTAGGACCTACTCTGATCTGCCCCTGAAGGCACACACACCTCAGTACACTAGTTCACAAATATTCCTCTGTGGCCCTGGGCCATGCAATTGAGACCTGGGTGTATGGGATTTGGCCTGCAGGCCTGTCCCCCAGGCCCTGGAAATCAATCCCTCTGACCATGCCAGGGAGAAGAAATGCTGGTCCCAAGTCACCCATGGGGTGCCCAAGCTGGATCAGTGTCTCTCTGACTTGCCTTTGCCCCGCTCTGTTGGAGTAACTAACTGGGCAAGTAGCACCAGGAAGTCCTGTCGTGTACGGAGCTCATAGTCTGGGCACCCCTCAGTCCACTGCAGGACCCCAAAAGGAAAAGTACAAACCGTGCTCACAGTGGATGCCTCCGGGATGTGGCTAAATTGTCTCTCTCCTCAGCCACGGGCAGCGCAGAATGAAAGAGAGAATGAAGGACTAGGATGGGGAAGGAGTGCACATCAGTAGTCTCTGAAGCCTCTCCAGGAGGCAGTCCTCCCAGAATGACCGGGCTCTGGAGTCCCACAGATCGACTGGGACCCACTGGACCCCTATGGCTCCTGCAACTAGGAAGAGTTGGCAAATAACTGTGTGAGGACAAGCAAGACAGATTCTGTATATGAGACATTAGTACCTCCTTCTTAAAGTTGTGGGAGGATTAATGAAGTTAATAATTGCAAAATGTTTAAAACCTTGCCTGGCACAAAGTAAAGAGTTAATAAAGGCCAGCTATTTTTGTTTGAAGAGGGCACAATTCTAACATTCAACTTACTTGTGACATTATTTACTCTTTTAAGCTCATAAATCCATTTTTTTCCTGAGTTAAGTGGGCTGTAAAATCAAAGTGCATTAAAAGTAGAGACAACATAATTTATTGTACATACTGGGATTGTTTTGAGAGTTAAAGAGGTACTGTTAATAACTAACCCAGGGCCAGCACGGTGGCCGATGCCTGTAATCCCAGCACTCTGGGAGGCTGAGGTGGGAGGATTCCTTGGGCCCAGGAATTCGAGGCTGCAGAGAGTTATGATGATGCCACTGCATTCCAGGCTTGGAAACAGAGTGAGACTCCATTTTTTAAAAAAATAAATGAATAATAATCAAAACAGGACAGGAGGCATCCATCAGACTGTATCTGGCAAATCCAGATATGAAGGATCATCTTTGCTATAAACTGACCACTCCACAGGGGGCGGCAGAGAGCAATCCCCTTGGCTGATGTTACAAAACAGGGTTCTCTGAGTCACCCACCATGCTAGCTCTCTTTGCATAACGGGACTGAATCAAGCACTGAGAGTTAGGCAAGAGCCAGGTGAAAGCAGGCAATGCCTACATTCTGCAGCTCAGAGCCAAGAGCATGATTGGGGATCCTGGCCTGGCACCCTGCTCCTGTGGGATCTGGGTGGTAACAGAGGGGTGAGGGGATGATCTCCTGGGCCCCTCCTCTGCCCACACCTGCCTCAGAGAAGAAAGCTGCCAGGGCCCAGACAGGGATACAGCGACAGAAGTCCTTTTAAACATAATTCAGATCAAGTCCCTTCTCTGCTCAAAATTCCTCCATGGGTTCCTGTTCTATTACCTCTCTGTCCTTGTCCCCCACATTGGTGGACTCATTCATCCTTCGCAGGCCATACTCACCCCCTGGAGCACTCCCTCATTTCCTTCAAGTTTCTCTTCACATGTCCTGATTTCAGCCAGACCTTCTCTAACTACACCTGCCCTCTTCCCACACTCCTCTCCCCCTCAGCCTGCTCGGACTTTATTTTCCCACAGTGTTTAGCACCTTCTGGCATCCCATACAATTCAGTTACCTTTCATGTCTCTTGATTATTATGTACCCCTCCCCCTTCGTCTCCATACACGATGTCAGTGCCACAAGTACAAGGAGTTTTGTCTGTTTGTTCTTCAGTGTTACCCTCAGCTCTAGAACAGAGGAAAGTCTATGGTGGCTCCTCTCGAAGGTCAGGAAAGTACAGGTGGCCCTTTGTTGGTCCCCTTGTCCTGGGTCAGAGGAGTACGGGGTGAGGCTGGGCCTGGCAGCTTTGAAGGTCAGACTCAAATAAAGCACTGTCCTGTAGCACCCTCAGGCATATGGGGTGACTCAGGCACTCTATTCCCTAGATCAGCATTTTTGGTTGTAGCAAGTGGTTTGTTTAGCTTTGCAAGCAAGGTGCCAGTTCCCTATTTTATTTTATTTATTGAAGACGGGGTCTTGCTCTGTCACCCAGGCTGGAGTGCAGTGGTACAATCAAAGCTCACTGTAACCTTGAACTCTTGGGCTGAAGAGACACTCCTGCCTCAGCCTCCTGAGTTGGTAAGACTACAGGCTGTGCCACCACACATGGTTTATTTTTAAGTTTTGTGTGTGTGTGGAGACTGAGTCTCACTGTGTTTCCCAGGATGCTCTTGATCTCCTGGCCTCAAGTGATCCTTCCGTCTTGCCCAGCCTACTTCCCAATTTTAAACAAGAGAGAAAGAAGAAGCCAGGCAGAGACAGCAGAGGTGCAGGCTCACAGCGATGGTGGAGACAGAGCTGAACCCAGTGGATGTCAATCCAGCTGCACCCAGTCTCTGTGCTCCTGGAGCTCAGAGTTTAGAGAAAGAAACACGGATACAGAGAAAGAGACAGGGAGAGAAGCAGAAAGGCCTGCCCACCAGGAAATGGCACAGACAGCAAAAGACAGGGAGAGAATTGTCCAGCTCAAGCAGAGAGACACAAGGAGTCCAGGAGAGAAAAGCTCCACAGTGGGCTGGGTCTGGCTGTCCCCACATCACAGGCTCTCTGCCTTTCCCCACCTGTTCTACCGTTGCCTCTAGGTTTCACCAGTTTGGTCATTCTCGTCCCCTCTGTCATCATCGCTGTGTCTATGGCTGTCACAGAAAAGGAGAGGGGAAGCAGAAAGACAATGGGTATCTGCAGGCCACACAAAGATGGCTACTACGACACACACACACTCTACAAGCACATGAAGACACATAGGAACATATACCACCGCCACACCAATACAAACACAACTTCACACAGAAACCATGCAAACATATACAAGCTTACACTGACTCATCCACAAGAATCTACAGCAACACCATCACACAAATACAGACTCACGACATCGTATGGTCAAGATGAAGTGACAATGACCAGAGAAACATTCCCACCAAAACAACCACAAAATTGAGAACATACACCAAAAGAAAAGAAAAGAGAAGAGAAGAGAAGAGAAGAGAAGAGAAGAGAAGAGAAGAGAAGAGAAGAGAAGAGAAGAACAGTTTTTAAGACAAAGAACTTCAGGCAGTGCAGGAGAGCAATCCTCAAGACATAGGAGACAAAGGAGAGGAGCCTCAGCTTACGGCTTTGAGAGGGTTTCAAGGCTGCAAAACAGGAAGGAAGAGCCCAAAGCATTCTCTGAATTGAGAAGAGAAAATCCACAGTCTGAGGGGCCGAGGCAGCTCGACTTCACAGGGCAGAGCACAGTTTAGGAGCTGCACTGGGGGGATTCAGGCAAACCCTCTTCAGTGCATGTGTGTGAGGAAATTATCTGAAGCTGGGGAAAGATCCAGCTGAAAGAATTAGAGGAAACAGTCTCACTTGCTCACACAGGGCCAGGAATAATGCCTGCTACCATCACGCAGAAAGAAAACACTTCATAATTCATAGGGCGTTGGGACTCAGAAAAATATTGCCTCCGTGGAACACAGTAATTATTCCTACTCTGAACACTTCTCCAAACTTGCTGAACAAACCTTATAAACAAGACTTTAAAAAAAATGTTTCCCAATTAGCTGGGTTCAAGAACAAAGCTCAAGAATATTTATATGAGTACGAATATCCAGTACCTAACAGGGTAAAATGCATAATGTCTGGAATCCAACAAAAATTGACAGGCATGCAAAGAAGCAGAAAAAATATGACATAATGAGGAGGAGAAATATCAATCAAAACGGATACAGATGTTAGAATTAGGAGACAAGGATATTAGAACAGCTATTATAACTGTATTCCATATGTTCAAGAGTTGCATAGAGATATGGAAGATATAGACAATACCCGAACCAAACTTGCAGAGATGAAAACTACAGTATGTGAAACAGAAATATACACTGGATGGGACTGACGGCAGATGAGAAATTGGAGAAGAAATGGTGAACTTGAATCATAGCAATAGAAACTGTTCAAAATAAAACACAGAGAAAAGAGAATTCAAACAAAATAAACAGAGAAACAGAGCAAAATAAATCCATGCAACAACATCAAGTGGCCCCCTGTATGTATAATTGGAATCCCCCCAAAAAAGAGGGAGAACGGGGAAGATGAACACTATTTGAAGAAATGAAGGCTGAAGAAGTTTCAAATCTGGTAAAAATTATAAATATATAGATACAAGAATGTCAAGGGACCACAAAGACAAGAAATATAGATATATAACTACACCAGGCTCTATCATTGGCAAATTGTTCAAACTCAGTGTAAAAACAAAATCTTAAAAACAGAGAAAAAAACCCACATTGTATAAAGAGCAATAAAGATAAAGATTTCTCATTGAAAACTGTGCAAGTGAGAAGACAGTGCAGCAACATCTTTAAAGTATTGAAATAACAGATCCAATAACACATGGGTCAAAGAGGAAATAAAAAGGGAACTGAAAACGTATTTTGTGTCTGCTTCATTGCTTTGGGGGCCTTCTTCAAACATTCTTTGCCTAGACCAATGTCTGAAAGGGTCTTCCCTACATCCTCTAGGATTCTTAAGGTTTCATGCCTTATATTTAAGTCTGTTATCTATCGTGAATTGATTTTTGTAAGAGGTGAGAGGTGGGGATTCAGTTTCAATCTTCTGCATGTAGTTATTCAGTTTTCCCAGCACCATTTATTGAAAAGAGATTCTTTCCCCCAGTGTATATTTTTATCTGCTTCATCAAAGATTAGATTACCATATGTGGATGGTTTCATCTCTGGATTTTCAGTCCTGTTCCAAAAGTCTATATGTCTGTGCTTGAGCCAGTACCATACTGTTTTAGTGACTATGGCCTTGTAGTACAGCTTGAAGTCTGCTAGACTGATACCTCCCAGTATGTTCTTATTGCTTAAGATTGCTTTGGCTATTCGAGCTCTTTCTGGTTGCAAATGAAGCATAGATTATTTTTTCTATATCTGTGAAATATGACATTGGTGTTTTGATGGGGATTGCACTGAATCTGTAAATCACTTTGGGAAGTATGGACATTTTAACAATGTTGATTCTATCGATCAATGAGCATGAAATATTTCTCCATTTCTTTGTGTCATCTGTGATTTCTTTCCTTAGTGTTTCGCAGTTCTTCTTGTAGAGATCTTTCACATCCTTGGTTAATTATATTCTTAAAACATTTTTTTTTTTTTTTTGAGACAGAGTCTCACTCTTTTGCCCAGGCTAGAGTGAGTGCCGTGGCATCAGCCTAGCTCACAGCAACCTCAAACTCCTGGGCTCAAGCAATCCTCCTGTCTCAGCCTCCCGAGTAGCTGGGACTACAGGCATGCGCCACCATGCCCGGCTAATTTTTTCTATATATATATTTAGCTGTCTGTATAATTTCTTTCTATTTTTAGTAGAGATAGGGTCTCGCTCTTGCTCAGGCTGGTCTCGAACTCCTGAGCTCAAACAATCCGCCCACCTCGGCCTCCCAGAGTGCTAGGATTACAGGCGTGAGCCACCGCACCCGGCCTTAAAACATTTTTTTTAATCTATTGTGAATGGTAATCTAGTCTTTCATTTTACTCTCAGTTTAACTGTTATTGGTATATAAAAATTTCACTGATTTGTATATCCTTATTTTGTAAACTGTGACCTAAACTTAGTGCCACATTGCATAGCACAACAAGATTCAGGACATAGGTTCAAGCGAGTGCATTTTGGTAGCTCTCCAAGGTCAGAAAAGTACACTCTCCACCCCTTAAAAACATAATCTGTCTGAACCTCCCTCCTGGGTCAAAAGAACTGCCAGGGTCAGGGTCCCGGGTCCAGCAGGGGTTTGCTTAACATTGCAAAATTGTTGCTACCTGATGGTGGAAAGTCATGGCTGGGCAGACACAAGTGAACATGGACACATTTATTCTCATATTTGGAAAATATGGACTGACCCTGCCACAATCTGGATGGCAGTAGGCTCATAGTGGCAATGGAGACAGACGGGAGCCAGGAGACGTCAATCAAAGTGGACCCAGTGTCTGCACTCCTGGACTCAGAGTCTAAAGTGGAAAACAGAGATGTGGGCCGGGCGTGGTGGCTCACGCCTATAATCCTAGCACTCTGGGAGGCCGAGGTGGGCGGATTGTTTGAGCTCAGGAGTTCGAGACCAGCCTGAGCAAGAGCGAGACCCCATCTCTACTAAAAATAGAAAGAAATTATATGGACAGCTAAATATATATATAGAAAAAAATTAGCCGGGCATGGTGGTGCATGCCTGTAATCCCAGCTACTTGGGAGGCTGAGACAGGAGGATCGCTTGAGCTCAGGAGTTTGAGGTTGCTGTGAGCTAGGCTGATGCCACGGCACTCACTCTAGCCTGGGCAACAGAGTGAGACTCTGTCTCAAAAAAAAAAAAAAAAAGAAAAGAAAACAGAGATGTGAAGTTAGAAGGAGGTAGGAAGACAGTGTCAGAGAAATTTCCTGCACTCTGAAGCTAGCCAGAGGCAGGGAGTGAACTTCCCAGCACTAGTCAGAGCTATCAGAGATCAAGAGGATCTTGATGCCAGGTCCCAGTCTCTCCAGTTCTTTCCATCTGACCCGTCCTCCAAGTCTCACCAGTTCTGCATCTCTTCCCCTCCTTCCCTTTCTGCTATTACTTCCACCTGTGGCTGTCTCAGAAGTGAGGGTGAGGAGGGGACACTGGAGATAGACACTCAATGTCTCTAGAACTTACAAAGACAGGGACTAGGACATGCACCAACACTCAAGCACAGACATATGCAGCACACACAGTGTCTTGCAGTCTAAGATAGAATACCATTCCCCATGTTACAAAGGCAGCTTTAGGACAAATTTTATTTAATTAAATAATTCCCTCCTTTTGGTCACCTGCTCAGTTTTGAACATGCACTACCACCACCTCCACCACACAACTGCAAGCACACCTTCACATATGAAATTATATAAATACACAGAAGCCCCCACACATGCAAGAATACACACATAAGCACACCCAGACTTGCACAGAGAAACACACCCCAGCACAGTCACATAAATACAAACACCCTTTCATATATAAAAACCATTATATAAGCACAACACAGACACAAGCAGGCAGTCAACTACATGCAAGCATAAACAAACAGGCAACTAAGTACACAAGGGCATGCTCACCGACACCCACAAAAATAAACACACATGAATACACTCACACCCCCACACACTTGCATGCTCATGTGGACTTTAGTATTTCTACCACAGTATCCCTGCCAGCATCTAGGGGGAGAGTAAAGGGATAGGGACCAGGTCACAGTGCTACCCAACCAGGAGGTATAGGTTCCCCCAAACCTTCCCTCTGAGTTAACACACCTGGACAATGATGAGAGAGGAGGCGGGGACAGGATGAAGTTTCATAACTGGGTGAGGAGGCAGGCTCAGGATAAAAGGCCCAGCTGGAGTCTACAGTGGGGTAGAAGACAGTCAGACTGGGACCATGGAGCTCAGCGTCTTCTTCTTCCTTGCAGTCCTCATGGGCCTCTTGCTACTCCTGGTCAAGGGCCACCCAAAGGCCCGTGGCCACCTCCCACCAGGTCCCCATCCTCTGCCCTTCTTGGGGAACATTCTGCAGATGGACAGAGGAGGACTACTCAAGTCCTTCTTGAGGGTAAGATGCAGATGGATGGGGTCTGAGGGTGGGGTTGTTCCTGCATTGATACTTCGGGAGCCCCCAGCAGAAAATGTGAAGCAGCCTTCTGGGCTCAGGGGTGGGGTGGGGAAGGTTGGTGAGTAAGGGGCATGGAGCTGAAGCATGGATAGTGGTGTTAGGAGAAAAACTTTAAACAGATTAAATTTAGCAGAGATTATGTGAGCAAGGAAAAGGTTCACAATAGGGCAGCACCCTGAAACAGTAAAGGTTAAGAGAGCATCACCCAGCAATGTGGGCAAGCAGGACTTATAGAGAGAAAAAGAAAGTGACATACAGAAATAGCCTGGTTGGTTACAGCTCAGAATGTGCCTCATTTGGACATGTCTGAGAAGTTTGCGGCCTGTGATTGGCTGAAAGCTCAGCTGCTCTGGGTGCCTGAGACTTGACTACTTGTTGCAAGAATATACCCTCCAGTTGGTTTGCAGCTTGTTTACATATTAAGTTAGGATATACTTTACTATGTACAGAGGTAACTTTAGGCCAAATTTAATTTAATTGAACAATTCCCCCCTCCTGCTAAGCCTCAGAGTTTTGAGAGATTGACCAAAACCCTGGGCACAGACACCACCTTTTGTCACCATCATAATGGACTTGTTTGGTCTCAGTATGGAATTCACAATTCATAATGTCAATTAGTTGGATGCCTCTTTATGCTTTCTTCATGTTTTTGTTATTCTAACTGTAAGGAGACCTTTTCCTGTACAAAGGAGGGCAGCATGCAAGTATTTGGGACTCTTGAGGGGACAGAACACATCAGAGAGGCTAATGTGCTGACCATCAGG
Organism: Eulemur rufifrons; assembly: GCF_041146395.1. Taxonomy (NCBI): domain Eukaryota; kingdom Metazoa; phylum Chordata; class Mammalia; order Primates; family Lemuridae; genus Eulemur; species Eulemur rufifrons. Next base: position 7,704,351 of record NC_091006.1, on the reverse strand, counting down.
AGGATAGGACCAGGACACTGAACTACACCCCTTAACAGGGATCGCCAGGAACCAACTCAAACAAAATCAAACAATTCAGAACTCAGGCAATAAAGATAACTGTATTTGAGTCATAGCCTTTCTTGACAGCATCGTAGTGACGAAGGAGCAGAGCTTGCAATTAAATGGTGTGATTTAAGAGGTATCCATTTTTACAGTTAGCCTGGAACACAGTCACAGTAACCTGCAGACTCACTAGAAGACGTGTAAAAGTTAGAAAACCTTGGGGTAGCCAGGATTGCCAGTCACCATGCAGGGTGCCTGCTGAGCAAATGTTAGCTGCCCCCGTAAACACATCATGTGTTTTTTTCACCTGATAAATGTCATTAAAGTATTTGGAGACACTGTCTAGAGAAACAGCAGAATCAACCACCTTTCGAATTAAGCTTTCTGTAGTTGTAAAATCAAGGGGAAGGTAAGTACAATGTTTGGTTATTCTAGGGAATAGTTTTAGGGAAAGCTATTTGGAAGGCTGGATTGAGCCAGGCCAATTAGCAAGATCTGAACCAGTGAGGAGAAGGAGACAGAGCAGAGTAAGCAAATCCTCAGCTGACCCCCAGGGACTGGAGAAGAGGACAACTTAGTGGCATTTGAGTAGAGGTCAGTTAAATTTGTCCTGCCATAAGTCTCCCTAACTCTTGAACAAATCTAGTGGGAAACCTACTTTTTCGCAATCTTTTTATAGCATGCTGTAAGGGTGCATAACCACATTTAGTGCACATTTACTCAATTTAATCCAGCCACATGATGCAAGCAATTATTCATACCCTCAGAGGTAGTCCCCAGGTCTCATGCATGTGACAACTGGAAGCACAATATACCTGTAACCAGGTAACACTCATATAGGTTTTCTATATCTGATAGTAATTAGCATACGCATTGAAAAGGTCAGGGTACTGTTACCAGTGAGTGTAGGAAAGGAAGTATTAGTGATGTCTAGAGTATCAAGGATAGCTTTCCACTCTTCCTTTGTGGCTTAAGGATGACTCTCATTGGGAACGCAGGGAGGCAATCACATCAGTGTATCCTGATTTGGGAACCATTAGCCCACAAAACCAACAATTGCTCTGTTTTCTTGCTAGAGCCTAATAAGCATTTGCTAAAGCCATCCACAGATTATGGCCTCATGGGTTTTTCTGTCATGAAAAGGAAGGGATTAGGACAGAGGAAGGAGGGGAGAAAGGAAAAAAGATAATGCTTTCCTAATGGCAGAGAAGTCTTCATCCGCATTTTTGGGCATGCTGTCCACATCTTAGCTGGTCTTTGCTTCTGGTCCCTGGTCAGCTGAACCTTAAGGTCCCCAACAGTTGTAGGGTTCCAGAAGTCTGGCAGGGTTCCTTTGAATGGAGAGATGTGGAGCAAGACTTGAGGTCCGTAACTACCTAATAAGGGCTCAATCTATGTTATTTCTGTGGGACTGATCTGATTGCCATCAATCAGTAATACCTTTGACCAAAGCAATCCAATCAATTCAGGTAGCTTTGCCTAATGTCTTTGGGTTTGTATTACCTTCTTTAACTGTCTTACTACTTGGCCAGTGAAGTAAGTATTTTTATCACTGGTGATTTCTCCATGAATGTTCCTTAAGGGAAATACATTTCTAATAACCTTTTAGTTACTGTTATATTATTGGCCTTCCTGCATAGGAAAGCTTCTGTACCAGCAGAAAACATGTATTGTGTGTGGCAATTGAGTGAACTCCATCTGCAAGTGCTCAAATGATACTTCGGGTGCCAGAAATTTATCATCTGAGGTCTTCATTGTCCCTCACCAGAATTATGGGCTGGACAAACCAAACGTTGGTATAAACCATTTTAGCAATCTTAGCACAATCACAATATTTTTTTCATAATTTGCATCACTTTATCTCTTTCAGGATAGGCCATGAAGTGCAGAGCTTTTAATAATGGACGCTGTAATAACTCAGGAAGGACCAGGCAGCCGTCCAGGCTCCCCAAGACTGCATGCTTAACATGGGATCACCATCCTCTTAAATTCCAATTTTGATTCTCCCATTCACATGCATAGCACTATTTATTAAATAGGTTATCATAGGTAATTTGACTTGAATCAATCTTACACAGTTAATTCAGGTTGTATATCTTAACAATTTCAGTACTGCCTGGCTTAGCATTAGAATCTGCCAAATCATTTTGTTGGTATTTAATTAATTTTTGTTGTGCTTGATATTGGGTTAGCAGTTTTTTGAAACTTTCAGTTCTGGGATTTCTTACCCATCCAATGCTATGCTCTTAAAGTTATGTGAGAGAAACCTGTATTTGTCAGAGTCCTTTCCATGAAATTCTTTGAAGATGAAATATTTTCGGCATATAATTGCTCAGAAAAGTATCAGCGTAAACAATTAGCTCTCTGTAAATGACAAAGCTTAAACTGGCCATAGTAGCATTCACATTGTACAAGGTGAGTAGCGTACGCAGTGTGGACATGCTGGACAAAAGGGTGATTCACATCCCAGGTGGGACACAGTGGGTTGGCGTGAGGTATTATCATGCTATCCAGAAAGACGCACAATTTAAAATTTATGAGTTGTTTCTTTCTGGAACTTTCCATGTAAGATTTTCAGACCACTGTTTTCCATGAGTAATTGAAATCGTGGAAAGCAAAATGGCTGATAACGAAGACTATGATTCTTTGGTTGAGATGCCAGGGAGAAGTGGCCAGACTCAAGGCTATGTGGGTGGGGGTGACATTAGAAGTATTTAAGCACCTGCACTGTTTAGGGCACCAACCAATCAGAGCAGACCTTAGCTGGGCCACGGGTTAACGCTTTAGTTGCTGGGTCCTGGGAAGGTGAAAGGGCAGCCTAGGGAGGAGGGTCTTGGGGAAGGTGGCTAAACACCAGTGTGGTATGTGAGTGTCTAATAGTTTGACCACTGAGGTGTGTGCTGACTCATATAACCCAGGGTGTGGGTATGCTTGGCAGCTCCGAGAGAAATATGGGGATGTCTTCACGGTATACCTGGGACGGAGGCCCGCGGTCATGCTGTGTGGGACAGAGGCCATAAAGGAGGCCCTGGTGGACCAGGCTGAGGACTTCTCTGGCAGGGGCAAAATTGCCATCATGGAGCCAATCTTCCAGGAATATGGTGAGAGCCTCCAAGGCACTGGGAGTGCTGGGTGGAGGATGTGTCAGGCAAGGGATAAAATGGGTGAAGAAGGACCCAGAGCCTCTCTCTAATGTCCTCTGCAACGCACAATTCCCCACACCCCAGGCGTGTTCTTTGCCAACGGGGACCGCTGGAAGACCCTCCGGCGATTCTCTCTGGCCACCATGAGGGACTTTGGGATGGGAAAGCGGAGCGTGGAGGAGCGGATTCAGGAGGAGGCTCAGTGCCTGGTGGAGGAGCTGCGAAAATCCAAGGGTGAGTCCTGGGGTGGCAGAAAGGACAGTGAAACAGAGAGAGATGTGGGCGACCAGCAATAGAAAGACAGAGAGGTATACGTGGGCAGAGCCAGAGCCAGACAAAGCCTGAGGGACCATCAGACAGAGGGACAGGGACAGAGAGAGAGAGAGAGACAGGGGACTGGAAAGTGACAGAGATGGGTAGGCGAGAAACAGAAAGATCCCAGGGAAGAGGGTGATGCAAGGTATGTAGTGTTCTAGGACAACACAAACATGTATACCTAGCAAGTATTGCACTATTAACTGAGTTCAGGGAAAGCAATTCGTGGATTAATTGTATCTATCTCAGGCTAAAACAGAAAACATACAAAAGAGAGCAAAAAGAGAAAAGGGAAAACTGCAGACATTTTGAAGATAGGGAACAGTGTTTTCCACTCTTTGGGTGATGTGCTGATAAACTACTGGTGAGCAGAGGGCAGGTGGGTGCTCTGCTCTTGGGCAGCAGGTGAGGGCATCAGGAAAGCACCTTTTGTTGTTCTTTAATTCTGCATAACTAAGTATTTATGGGACATACAGGTGACAGGGTCCTTTCTTAGAAACTCTATCTAATTTATGTCAGGTCTTTACCATCTCTCTGATGAAAACTTCTCAAGAGATTCTGAGGCCGGGAGGCAGAGACATGGGGGCAACACGGAACAGGGACAGAGGGACTGAAAAGAAAGACAGGAGGAGACAGAGGGACACGGGCTGGACACAGGAAAGGAGAAAGAGACTGCTATGGAGGGACCAAAACAAAGAGAAAGGCACACAGAGTTTTGCACAGACACACAGGGAGAGAGACTCAGGGAGGCAGGAAGAAACGAAGACAGAGAGAAATGGAGGCTGGGAAAATCAGAGACACAGACAGACGAGGCTCAGGAAAAGGTCTGCAGAGGAACGGGAGAAAACAGACAGGTGAGACCCAGAGAGAGAGGCCACGGCAGCCTGATGTTCTCAGGTGCTCACAGCCCAGTGTCAGTGCAGCCTGGGCCAGGGCTGAGCCTGTGTGCACAGACACCCACTAACAGGTGCAGAGCAACTCCTGATGCCCACAGAGCCCCAGCTGTGAAGAGAAGATGCTAAGGGGGAGTTACAGTAGGGAGAGAGAGATCAGGGCTTTAAATTTGCATAAGCAATTGATTAAACACCTGCTCTGTCCCACCCATGGCCCTGGGACTTAACCCTCTTAGCTCACAGGTGCAGGGTGAGGACCAACTGCACAGACTCTGTCCCTGGGCTGCCTAGATTGGAATCCTGGCCCCCGTAATGAGTCGCTGTGTTATCTTGGTCAAAGTACTTAAACTCTCTGTTTTCCCAGCTAAAAAATGAGGGAAGTAGTAGAATTGCATCCACTTCACAATGTTGCAGTAAGAGTAGATAAAATGATATGTGAAGTGCTTAGAAGGGGGCCCGGTGCACAATGGGAGTGAGCGTCGACTGCGATGTTTTCCTTGTCTTTACCATGACTGAGCAATGCTGGACAGTCACACAGAGATGGGGTGGGGACATCCAAACATTCCCAACCCTCTGAGTCCATGTCCCTTGACCTGCCCCCTCCTCCTCTTCCACCTAGGAGCCCTCCTGGACCCCACCTTCCTCTTCCAGTCCATCACTGCCAACATCATCAGCTCCATTGTCTTTGGAAAACGCTTCCACTACAGAGATGAAGAATTTCTGAAGCTGCTGGACCTCTTCTACCAGTCTTTCTCACTCACCAGCTCTTTATCTGGCCAGGTCAGGGAGACGGAGAGGGACAGGGAGCGGGGATGAGGTGACATCCAAGGCAGGGGAAAGGATGATCTTCTCTGGGGGCCAGAAATGCAGCTTATGGCTAGAAGAAAGGCAGGGACATGTGGAGAGACAGGGACACTGAGACCTGGGTACAGGGTCAGAGAGACTGAGGGAAATGACAGGGGGTGACGGGAGGTAGAAATAGAGACTCAGAGGAAGACTAAGAGAATGAGACCTTAGAATAGAGAGAAATGAGTGAAAACAGGACAAGGAAGGGCAGCGATAAGGGAATCCTGAGAGTCGGAGCTGATAGCAGTATGTGTGTGGGGAGGGGCTGTGGGCTGGAGGAGAGAGAGAGCAGGAAACTAAGTCAGACTTGCAGCCTCTCTGCTCTCTAGACCCTGATTCCTGTGTCTTTGCTTCTCTGTCCTAGGTAAAGCCCCTCATCTGACCAAATTCACGGGTGTATCACAATAGGGAACCACATTTCTTCCATTTTTCCCATTTCTCCTTCTCCCTTTGTATGCATTTGTATGCATTTCCTTAAAGAACTTTTCTCAGATTATAAAGTACTATGCAGCTCTTTTAAAACAAATAATAAATTTCCCTAATTGACTAACCTGGAAGCATTCTTACTGCATAATAAGTTTAACAATATTAAACTCATGCAGAAGAGGAGGTGAAGCTATAGTTCTTGAGCAGGGGTATGTGTCCGATTCCCACGTGGGACTGTCACCAATGTGGATTCCCAGCACATCCTACTGGAGGGTCTGATCTGAAAGGCTGGGATGGGCCCCCGGGGACTACTTGCTTCAAGCCCCACAGGGGATTCCGATGTTCTCCTCCCTTGGAGAACCATGGAGAGAGGAAGGTCTGGGCAGAGATCCACCAAACACTTAACAATGGCTATCTCTAGAGGGAGGGATTAAGAAGGAATTTTACATCTTATTATATACACTTTTCCCTTGTTTGCAATTGTTTGCAAGAAGTTAGGTATTCCATTCATCATCAGAAAAAGTAATAGAAATATGCTCCAAAATAAATAAATACTCCTAAGTGATTCACAGGTTTGTCTTGTGTGAGCCTCGTTTTACCAATGTCTGACACAGCCAGGGAGATGAGGAGAGGAAGGAGGAAGCAGAGAACAGAATGAGACAAACAAAGGAGCAGGCTGAGGTAGACAATGAGAGACAGGGAAAGATGGTAAGAAAGGGAGACAGAGAGATAAAGAGAGGAAGAAAGGAGATAGTCAGGGAAGTGTGGCAGAAACCAATGAAGAGGGAGCAAGAGGCAGAAAGAGATACTTAAGAGAGGAACAGATCAAAGGAAACATAAGGTTAGGGAGTGAGGGCCTGAGAGAGAAGGAGACAGAAACAGACACAGAGACCCAGAGGTTCCCCATGGAGGAATTGGGATGTGGGAGGGTTGCCCTCTCCCTGTCACCTGCCCCAGGCTGACCTCACTGCCCTTCATTCTTGCAGCTGTTTGAGCTCTTCTCTGACTTCTTGAAGTTCTTTCCTGGAGTACACAGGCAGATCTCTAAAAACCTGCAAGAAATCAGTGCCTTCATTGGCCGCAGAGTGGAGGAGCACCGGGAAACCCTGGACCCCAGTGCCCCGCGGGACCTCATAGATGCCTACCTGCTGCGCATGGAAAAAGTGGGGTGTGGGTGAGGGAAAGGGGAGGGGAGGGAAGGGAGGGCAAGGTGGGGAGGAGAGAAGGCAGGGGAATGGGGAAGGGGAGGGGTAAGGGAGGAGGAATGAAGAGAAGATGGGGGAATAGGAAAAGAGAGGGGTAGACAAGTAGAAGGGCAAGAATGATGAGGTGAAAGGAAGGAGAAAGTAGGGAGGAGAAACAGACCAGCAGGAGGAGAAAGAGAGATAGAGATATAAAAGTAAGGAAGAAATTTGGGGTCAGGGACAAAAATACAGCAACAGGAGAAATGACCCACACAGGTAGAAAGAGACTGGGAGACAAAAGAGAGAAACACACCAGAGATGGGGAGAGAGATGGAAACAGCCAGACAAAGCGAGCTGAGTGAGACAGAGACAGACAGACCTGGTTGAACATGCAGGGGACAGATAAAAGCTAAATGGGCCAGACAGAGGGAAAGACCCTGAAACAGGTGGAGGGAACCCAGAGACACTGGAATGTGCACAGCGAGGCCACAGCCTCCCCTGACCCTCCCCTCCTCTCCCTCTGCACCCAGGAGAAATCCAACCCACACAGCGAGTTCACCCAAGAGAACCTCATCTTCAACACGCTCTCACTCTTTTTTGCTGGCACAGAGACCACCAGCACCACCCTCCGCTACGGCTTCCTGCTCATGCTCAAACACCCTCATGTTGCAGGTGGGCCAGGGACAGCTAACTGGGGGTCTTCCGATTTCATTCTGAGCTGCAGAAGTGGGTCGCCAAGTCCTGCTTGGAAGAGACAGGAGACACTGGCTTCTTATTCCAGAAGTACTGCAGGCTTTAGGCCAGTCTCCAACTAAGCCAGATCTTTTTCTTTTTTAATTTCAAAACATTGTATTATGTGGATATAAATGTTTCGGGTTCCACAGATAACCTTTGTAATGCTTCAGTCCCGGCTGTAGGTGTGCCTGTCACCCAAATAGTGTTCATTGTACTCATTAGGTGGGGTTTTGCCCCCCTTTTCCCCCTGCCCCTTCCCTCTCCCCCCTGGTTGATCTCCACTGAGTTTTACTTCCCTCTGTGCACATGTGTGCTCATGGGTTAGTTCCACTTTAATAGCGAGTACATGTGGTGTTTGTTTTTCCATTCTTGAGATACTTCACTTAGGAGAACAGTCTCCAGTTCTATTCGGTGTGTTTTTGGTGGATGCACAAAGAATCTGTCGGATTGTTCTCCCAGTGTTTTCCCTCATCACATAAAGACTTTTTTGAGGGGGGAGGGCATTCTACATTTTTTATCTGTACAAATTTATGGGGTATATGTGCAATCCTGTTACACGCATAGACTACGTAGTGTCATGTCAGAACTTTCAGGGTATCCATCACCCAAATAACATACATTGTACCCATGACGTACTTTCTCATCATCCACCTCCCTCACCCTTCCAAGTCTCCACGGTCGGTCATTCCAGTCTTTTCGCCCACGCGTACACATGTCTTAGCACCCACGTGTGGATGAGAACACGGGATATTTGACTTTCTGTGCCATCACTTAAAGTATTACCCCTTCATCCATCCCTCCTTCCATCTGTCCATCCTTTTATTCATTAATTCACCTGCATACTCACTGATTCTTTCATCTATCACTCCTCCAAGGAAATACACTTTCATCATTTATTTATTAGAATTCATAGATCCATGAGTTGATCCTTTGCAACAGTGATATGTTGAATGCACTATTTGTCATTAATTCACTGGCTCATTCATTTACGCGAGCATCCTTTTATAAACGAGGTGTCATTTCTGAATCCTTCCATCCGTTCATTTTTCAATTCATTCTATATCCATCCATCCCTTCCTTAATTTATCCATTAAATAATTCACTCATTTATTCATTCTTTACTTATTTGTCATTCAGTCTGCAGATTCATTTATTTTCTCATACTTCACTGATTTTTTCGATCCCTTACTTTCCATAAATCTAGCCATTCTTATGATTATTGATTAATTATAATAGCTTCAGTGATTTATTTACAGACCATGTGTTAGCTAGTGATTTGTTAATTGAGCCATCTATTGATTTATAGGTGAATATACACATCCATTTATGGATTTGTTCATTCATTCATCCATCTTTCCATTCATGAATTGCTCTATCCATTGATTGATTGATGTATTCATTCATTTATCCAGTTGTTCATGCAGTAATTTATTCATTTCACTCTTATATTCTTTAGAACCTAACACAGTGCCTCACTTATAATACACACACAACAAATGTTACCTTGTTTTCTACTCAGAGAGAGAGTTTCGGCATGTTTGTAGCCTAGAGTTCTTAATCTGAAATTCCATGTAAAATTGTGGTGTGTGTATGTGGAGGGTGTACCTGTGCATGTGGGGATAGAATCCATAGCATTCATTAAAGCTAGCAAGGTAAGAATTCTTTTTGCTTCCTCCCTCCTTCCCTCACCCCAGGCTGATTGGGTTGAGGTGTATCAGTGATTTAACCCTTTAACATAGGATTTTCCTGGCTCATTGACCCATAGAAATCAGTGAGATGTCTCTTGGAAATGGGGTTCACTGGTCCCCTTGTCTGTGCAGAGAGAGTCCACAAGGAGATTGAACAGGTGATTGGCACACATCGCCCTCCAGCCCTCGAAGACCGGGTCAAAATGCCATACACGGACGCTGTCATCCACGAGATTCAGAGATTTGCAGACCTTATCCCCCTTGGTTTGCCCCACATAGTCACCAAAGACACCCACTTCCGAGGGTACATCATCCCCAAGGTGAGACCAGCGGGGGTCCTGCATCTCTCCTGTATGGGCTTCCTGGGTTGTCTGCATCCGAAAACTCAACTTTTTGCTGCTTTCTCAATACGGTCCCATTATTTTTGGTTTTCTTTTTCGGTTTTTTGTTGTTGTTGTTGTGTGGGGAGGCCAGGCAATAGGATATCTTTTGATCTTGTGACCCTCCCTCAGAACACTGAAGTATTTCCCATCCTGAACTCTGCTCTCCGTGACCCACGTTACTTTGAAAAACCAGACGACTTCAACCCTGACCACTTTCTGGATGCCAGTGGGGCACTGAAGAAGAATGAAGCTTTTATTCCCTTTTCCTTAGGTAAGCTGGGCCCGAGATCCCTTCCCCAGACATCTGAGTGTGCGTTCCATTCCTTCCAGACAAAAACAATGACAAGTCTTTGTTTATCGAGCAGTTAGTATATTCTAATTTGTTTATCTGTGTGATCCCATTCCATCTTTACCACTACCCTATGAGAGGGCTTGAGCAATGAGATTACATCCCAAAGGCACATCTTGGCAAGCAGGACCTTGGGCAAGTATTTTAATCTCTCTAAACCTTAGGCAATTCATCCTCTTCAATGAAAAATCTACGAGTCCAGTGCTCTGCTGGAGGCTGAAGATAATGCATCAAATCACATAGAGTCACAGGTCCTGCCCCAGGAAATCTGCAGTCCAGTAGAGCAGATGGGCACCCATCAAATAGTAACAAAATCATAATAGGAGTAAATGAATTGATGCATTTAACATGGTTAGGACTGCCTGGCACAAAATAAATGCTCACAGAGGCCATTATTACTATAATGAATCATAATCATGATAAGTGCTCTAAAGGGCGTTGGGGGAGCACAAAATAGGAAACACTGATTAAGCTTGGTGGGTCTGTGAGGAAGAGCCAACCGGATGAGCTGGCTTCCAAGTTGTGATGCTCATAGGTGGGGCCAATCAGCCGCTGGGAAGAGTGTTCCTGGCAGAGCAAACAGCAAAGGCAAAGCCTGAAGGTAGAAACCTGATGACATGTTTGAGAAACTATAAGACGGCCAGGGAGATTTGGGTGTAGATTCCAGAAGGAAATAAGGTGAAGAGCTGAGCTGGGCAGGGCTTTGAAGACTAGGGGAGGAGTTTGGATTTATACTCCAGCACTGGGGAGGTGGAGAAGGTCTTGACATGCTCTGACCTGGCCCAGTTCCCATCCTCCACTCCTTGGCTTCATAGAGAACAACTTTAGTCACATTAAATTTACCAGACTCTATTTGAGCAAAGAAATGATTCATGAATTGGGCAGCACCCTGAACCTGTAAAAGTTCAGAGAGAGGTAAGCAGTATTTATCCACGGAAGAAGGAAGAGGCCCACGGACACAGCCGGACTGGTTACAGTTTGCCTTGTTTGGACCTGTCTGAGCAGTTTGAAGCCTATGATTGGCTGAAGCTTGGCCGTTATGATTGGCAAAGGCTCAGTTACTTTTAGGAGAATATACTCTGAAGTTAGATTGTAGTTTGTTTACATATTAAGTTAGGTTACATTTTGTTATGTATAGAGCCAACTTTAGGCCAAATATAATTTAATTTAACATGCTCCAACCTCAGAAAACTCCAATATTCAGGTTTATTACCTTTTGAGAGAAAGGAATTTCCCAGGAACAAGTCCCTAGTCTTGAGTTTCATCATCATCTTCAGTCACCCAGGGCTCTGGCTCTGTCTGTGTCTCTGTGTAATGCAGTGACCCTCTTCTTCCTTTAACTTCAGGGAGAGTGGGGAACACATGGGGTGCTGTGATTAGGGTCAACTCTTTCATTTTATAGGCCTATCCTAAGTTTTTTTGTTTTGTTTTGTTTTGTTTTTGAGACAGAGTGTCACACTGTTGCCCAGGCTAGAGTGCCCTAGCATCAGCCTAGCTCACAGAACCTCAAGCTATCCTCCTGCCTCAGCCTCCTGAGTAGCTGGGACTACAGGCATGCACCACTCTCCCTGGCTAATTTTTTCTATATATATTTTAGTTGTCCAGCTAATTTCTTTCTATTATTTTTAATAGAGATGGGGTCTTGCTCTTGCTCAGGCTGGTCTTGAACTGCTGAGCTCAAATGATCCGCCTGTCTGAGCCTCTCAGAGTGCTAGGATTACAGGTGTGAGCCACCGAGCCCACCTGGCGCTATCTTAAGTTTTAAGAGATGCAGAGATGTGGAGAGATAAGGACAGAGACAGATAAATAAGCAGCAGAGAGATAAGGAGAGTGAGAAACAGAGGGACAAAGAGAGACACATGGAGAGACAGAGACAGGGAGATAATGGCTAGAAGAGACAGACGGAAAGTGAACATTAGATAATAGAGGGAGAAGAGGACAGAGAGAGGCATGGAGAGGGAGGAGGGGGAGTAGGAGAAGGGGGAGTAGGAGTAGGAGGGAGTGGAGGACAAGGAAAGAGGAGGGAGGAGGAGGAGAGAAAAGTAGAGGGAAAGAAGGAGGGAAAGAGAGAAACAGAATAAGAGATAGAAGAAAGACAGTGACATAAGTAGAGAGGAAGAAACAGAATGAATGAGAGACACTAGGTATTTTTAGAGGGAGATGAAAAATGAGACTGAGAGAGACGGAGCGTGAGACTATGAGATTCAACTAGACAGAGACAGGGAGTTTAACAACATGGAAGAAAACAAAATAAAGAGGAAGAAAAGAAAAGAGAGGTAGAAAAACAGTGCCTGACAGGTGTAGACACAGAAAAAGACAGTGATAGATGCCATAGGCAGAAACAAAGACAAAGCAAGCCGAGAGGGTGTTGGAGCTGATGAGATTCCAGAGGGTGTCCAAATGGACAGCCCCATGGCTGGGCTGGTGCGTTGGGAGGGAGATGACAGGCGTCTGGCTGTTCTGGGAAGAGCTGGGTCACGGCAATACTTACAGAAGTACCAGCCCAGAGACCTGCCCTGAGTATTTTGAAACTCATGTGTCCTGTCTCCTGTCTTCTGGATGTGCCAAAACGATGTGGATCGTTCCCCAGATACCTCCGCGTAGGCACGATGTCCAACCACCTGGAACTCATGGGCAATGCCTGGAAACCCACCCGAGACATGGCCTTTAAAGCCTGTCAGTTTGCAGAGTAGGAAACACTGAAGTAAAGAGAGAGGCTCTGCTGTGTCTGTGCCTCAGGGTTTCCAGCCCCTTTTGTTCTCATTTCTCTCCAAGACTGTGGTTTCTATGCTCTTGGGGTTCCTTACACCTCTGAGGGTGATGGGCACCATAGACCATCCCCCACCACTGTGTGCACCAATCCTATTCACAATTTTATTTATAATTTGGATGTTTTGGGGGAAGTCTTGAAGCCCATGGATCTCAGGCTGAGGCAAGAAGACTGCCCAGGGATAGACACACGCACGGTGCCAGAAACATACACCCCACACATGCTCCCGGAAACAAACACAAGACAGGAACTGCACATTGAGGATTCTTAATTCAAGCCAGGTGCTATTCTAAGAAGTTTTACAGATGTTTTCTTTAACCTCACAAGAGCCCTCATAGATAGATACCATTCTCCCCATATGCGAAATGAAGAACACTAAAATGTGAAGTCAGAAATATGCTCACACCTACATACGTAGAGGTAAAACACACACACAAACTCTCTGCTAGAGAAATGAACTTGGCATATCCACCCAAAGATTTGCACCCAGTTTCAGAGGGTTTAGGGACCACCTACAAGTCCACCCTGAATTCCAGGTTAAAGGCCAATCTCATGCAAATCTGTTGCAATGGACAGGAGTGTCCAGGCTGAGGAGTGTGGCAGGGCAAAGAATGTGCACCCGCCCTGTCCCCTCACTGGTCACCTTCCTTCTGTGCCCACAGGGAAGCGCATTTGTCTTGGTGAAGGCATCGCCAAGGCCGAATTGTTCCTCTTCTTCACCACCATCCTCCAGAACTTCTCCCTGGCCAGCCCCGTGGCACCTGAGGACATCGACCTCACACCCCAGGAGAGTGGTCTCGGCAAAATGCCCCGAACATACCAGATCTGCTTCTTGCCTCACTGAAGGGCTGAGGGAAGGAGGTCAAAGGATTCCAGGGTCACTAACTGTTCCCACCTCTGAAGACAATGGCCCCTGATTCCCTCCACAACTCCCTGCCACTGAGAGACCTGCTACAAGCCGCGTGTCCTTCCCCCTCCACAGCATCTGCTGTCTGAGCTCAAGTCACTAGTGAGTGGAGGAGCAAGATTCACACTCAGGCTCTAGAATCCAAACTCTTATTCACAGCCCCCTCTTTTTCATATACATATTTTTAAATTAAGAGGAAATTCACATAAAATAACATTAACCATTTACAATGTGAGATGCAGTGGCAATGTTCATGCACACTGCTGTCCAACCAGCACCACGTAGTTCCAAACATTTTCATCATCCTCCCCCAGCTACAACCCGGCCCTATTAAGCAGTCACGCCCATTTCCCTTTCCCTCCAGCCCCTGGAAAACACCAATCTGCTTTCTTTTTCTGTGGACTTATCTATTCTGGATATTTCCTATAAATGGAATCATACAGTGCGTAATGTTTTGTGTCTGTTCTTTCACTTCGAGCAATATTTTCGAGCTCAGTCATGTTGGGGACCACAGTCATACGCTGCCCAAGTCTTCCCTCTTACTCTCTGCTGTCCTTTCTTACTTCTTCCCACTATAAAAGGGCCTCCTCAGCCCATATCTCCTGAGCTGTGTGATTTCCTTTCAAGTCCCCTGAGGATCAAATAAACATCTAAAGCCTGACCTCCCCGGTTCAAGAGGTGATATGTGCCATTTTGTGAGGGCCTCATTTATTGTCAAGTCCCTTGAGATTTTTCTGGAAGGACTTTTGGTGAGAATGTCTCCCTTACCTCAGTGTGAACTCTGTGAAGGGCCAACACGTTCTCTTGTTCATCGCTGTGTCTGAGCACCTGGAGCCGTGTGTGGCATATGACAAGTATTCAAAATATCCACTGAGGAAGGAATGAGTGAATGAACGAATACGTCAGCCACTCCCCCAAACCCATCCCAAATGAAGCCAGGTCTCCTCCGTCAGGCCACATCTCCTCCATGGCTCTCTTCTGATACCCAGAATGAATTCCTGTCGCCAAAGGGCACCGAATGCCCCCAGTTCTGCCTGCCAGCTACTCTCGACCATTCATGCTGCAATGCCACCCTTTGACAAAAATGCCTGACAGCCACCCTAGTAGTGGAACCATTGTGAATCTGGGCTCCACACATTCCACCAGCTGGTACCACCACCCTTCCTTCAGGGAGGTGCTGTAAGTGTAAAGGCATTGCCCAGAAGACACCTCACCAACCAGTGGCCCCAGGGAAGCCAGCTTTGGAACGTAAGCCCGAGACACTAACCTTTTGGCCTCTGCAACACCGGCTGCCTTTAGGCTCCTGTAGCCTCTGCAGAGTTGGCAGGAGCTCTGCCAAATAGATTCTTGGCACACCTTCCCCCTCCAACCACAGAAATGAAACAACAAACAGAACAACATGCCCTTTAAGAGGGACAGCAGGACAGAAGGTGGGTGAAATTAGGGCCATGGTGTCCTCAGCTTTCTCACGCCTCATTGTTCCCATTGGTCTCTTGCTACTCTGGGCCTGGGGCTGTCTCCTTCCCAGGGCCACCTCTGCCGTTCCTGGAAAATATTTTGGCCTGCTCTGAGCTCTTGTTCTTCTTGAGATGCCACAGAACTTCTCCCAGGGCTGCCCCAGGGCTCCAGAAGTCATCAATCTCACGGCCCAGGTGAAGGAGTTGGGGAAGATCCTACTCCCCCCTGTACCCGCCCCTGCCCCCCGTGTTCCAGCTCTGCTTCCTGCCCCTGTGAAGAGGAGAAGAGGGATGCAGATCCCTTCAGGCTCCTTCCATGCAGCTGCAGCCTCTGCACGGAATGAATCTGCAGAGGCCCTCTGAGCTGCTCCCTGCTGACTCTCCGCTGTGGGAAGTCCTTTCTCTGATCTCTCCTCCATCCAGCCTGCTGTAGTCTCCATTCATCCCCACATGGCCTTCACAGTTGACCAATGACAAAACCTTAGGGTTTCAAGGACTAGAAATACCTTCCATAACTTAGTGTAACCACCCTCCTTAGCAATTAGGGAAACTGAGCCCCAAGTGAGGAAAATATTTAGATCTGGAGTTACACAGGACAGCAGCAGCAGAACCAGGTACTTTGCCTCACTCCCTCATCCCCATACACACCCTCCACCCCCACCCTTCTTTCCTTTGTTGAGTTGAAAGGGCCAGTCTAGCCCTCAACCTCTGTGCTGTGTGGCTCCAAAATATCTCTGTTACCTCTCTGATCTCTGTTACCTCCAAAATCAGTAAGATCAAAATAAAGTTCTCTATTTTGGGGCCAAATGGATATCTGACTGCCTTGCTTTTTTTTTTTTTTTTTTCTTTGTGGGCAAAATTCACATAACATAAAATAATCATTAACCATTTTAGAGTGTGCAAAAGAGAGTGAGGCAGCACAGGTAGCTATTTATGATATCGGGCAACCACAGCCTCCATTTAGTTCCGAGACACTTTATCACCCCAGAAGGAAACCCTGTAACCATTCCTCTCCCTTCCCTTTGGCCCCTGGCAACCACTAGTATACTTTTGTCTCTATAGATTTACCTAATCTGTTAGTTTCCTATAAATGGAATATATGAAATATAAATGGAATCATGTGACCTTATGTCTGGCTTCTTTCACTTAGCACAGTGTGTTCAAGGTTCATCCACGTTGTCGCATGTGTCAGTACTTCACTCCTTTTTATGGCTGGATAATATTCCATTGGATGGATAGACCCATTCTGTGTATTCATTCACCTGTTGGTGGACACTTGTGCTTCTTTCACCTATTGGTTATTGTGAACAAGGCTGCTATGAACATTCATGTACAAGGTTGCCCTGCTTTTGTTTCACCCAGTGTTGGGTTAACAGAAGGAAGGCATTCCTCAGCCTCCGCCTTCATACCTGAGGTTCTGGAAGGATGGGGCCAGACCTCCCCTCTCAAATGCTCTTCACAGGTGGTTATAAAGATTAAGCTGTTTGCCAAGATACCTCCCCTTCTGGCTTGCTGCCTGTGGGGAAGAGTAAGGTGGAGGAGATTATGTAATTTTTTTGATAATTATCTAATTGTTATAATTCCAGAGGGGCAGGGTGTTGGATAAGGAAGAGGCCAGGAAGGAACTTTTCCTCCCTTCTCACCTTTCTTAGCCCTCTCCTTTTTCCTCAATCCGTCAACCTGGCCTCATAGATGCCTCCCCCAGCTCCATTCTTCCTGGATTAGATGGAGAGATCAGATCACTGCTTCCCTCACCTGGGTGAGGATACTTTCTCTCTCCCTTCCTGTCTGAATATGAAGACCAGACTCACAAACCACCACCACCGCTGCACACATGCCACCGCAGGGTAGTTAAGAGACGAGTCCTGAATGGGTGTAAGGAGGAGGGAGTGTTGTAGGGATCAGAATGGGAGGGGAGGCAAAAGCTGAGAGAGTCAAAGGAGGCAGCCTAAACTTGGGTCTCTACCCCGAGAAAGACATCCTAACAGCAGATCTAAGATATAGCTACAAGAGAGGATTTTGAACGTTCTCACCACAAAGAAATGATAAATGTCTCAGATGATGGATATCCTAATTACCCTAATTTGGTTGTTACACATTGTATACCTGTATCAAGACATCATATTGCGGCTGGGCTTGGTGGCCCACGCCTATAATCCTAACACTTTGAGAGGCCAGGCGTTTGAGACCAGGCTGAGCAAGAGTGAGACCCCGTCTCTACAAAAAAATAGAAAAATTAGCCAGGTGTGGTGGCATGCACCTGTTGTCCCAGCTACTCAGGAGGCTGAGGCAGGAGGATTGCTTGAGCCTAGGAGTTTGAGGTTGCTGTGAGCTATAATGACGCCACTGCACCCTAGCCCAGCCATAGGGTGAGACCTTGTCTCAAAAAAAAAAAAAAAACATACTGTACCCATAAATATGTGCAGTTATTATGTGTCAATTAAAAAATTAAATTTAAAAAACTAATTAATCAGGGATATTTCTAATTAAAGGATGAACAAAAAGTCTTCCCTGTTGTCTATCAAGACTTTCTAAAACAATATGGTTACCCTAGCTGATAGATCAGGAAACAGGCCCAGAGGTTAAGTGACTTGCCCAGTGAAGAAAAGATGGAGCTGAAACTTATGCCCAGATTGTCTGAACCCTAAATAGCCTAAAAAGACATTCATCTGCCTCTTACACCCGACCAAGAAATGCTGAATCATAAGTTAAGCTGAGGGAGAAGAACTGAGTGACTGGAAATACAAAGAAAGGGGAATGGCCCCCGTGGATTTTCCTGTGTGAATTCAATTTACCTTTATTCAGGCAGGAGATTACAGGTTATATAACCACCCCCCAGAAAAGGCAATCTCTTCCCTGATGGTGTCTGTGCCCGGAAAATTTGAATCCAAGGGGGTTCAGATTTCTGTATAAGCTGATTTCCCAGAACCTATTTAGGCAGGATTTGGTGCCCAGGATACAACTTCTTGGCCTGGCACCACCATGGAGCTGGGAGCAGCCTCCACCGTCTTTCTGGGACTCTGCTTGTCTTGCCTCATCATCCTCATTGCCTGGAAACAAATCAACAAGGGAGGAAAGCTGCCCCCAGGTCCCACACCCATACCTTTCCTGGGGAACCTGCTACAAGTTCGCACTGATGCCACCTTTCAGTCTTTCCTGAAGGTGAGTCTCCTCTCGCAGGGCTAGAAGCAACTAATGCTATAGCCCAATACACATAGAACCTAAAATTTTGGAAACACAAGTTCCTAGGGCATCAAAATAAGACTCTCACAATCTCAGGACTTTGGAATCGCAGTACATCGTATTTTTAAGCACAACGACTCTTGCACTCAGGTTGTCTTAGAAATTTGTGACTTAGTATCATGAAATCTTAAGATTCTAGAAATTTAGCATTTCAGAGAGAGAAGCATGGATCTTGGTATTCTTCTAATCCAGGTTTATTGTTTTACAGATGAGGGAACTAAGTCTTGCAGAAAGGGGCAGGTTCTTGCCCAAGATCACAGGAGCAAAGATTTCTATACCTTTTTCCCAGTAGTCCTTCCAAGCTCAGGGTTTAACTGTATTCATTATTCTTCCCACATTTGTATCCCTATAAAATCATTATCCTCTAAAATCCTTGATTGGTATACACTTGGTATTCCAATTAACCCCCTCCTCTTGTGTCTTCCTTCACTCCCAGCTCAGCGAGAAATACGGCCCCGTGTTCACTGTGTACATGGGACCCCGGCCAATAGTAGTTTTATGTGGACATGAAGCAGTGAAGGAAGCCCTGGTGGACCAAGCAGATGAGTTCAGTGGCCGTGGAAAATTGGCCTCAATAGACCGAAACTTCCAAGGTCATGGTAGGTAGCAACAACAACAACAACAACAACAGAAGTTGATTATAATGTATTCCTTATGTTCCGAGTTCTTTGGTAATTACTTTACATGAATTATTGCATTGACTCCTTTCAAAGAGCTATTAATATTGTACCGATTTTGTAAATGAAAAAGCAGAGAGTAATAAAGGTTAGGTTATGTCACACAGTAAGTGGCAGGACCACTTTATATTGGACCCACACCATCTGACTCTAGAGTGTTTTCTGGGTCATTTCTATTCATACTTTTAATGCATTACTGAATGATATTCTATGTATCCTCTGAAGCCCTCATAGCCGACCTTACTTCTCATCTTCCTACACACATACACGTGCCTAACCCATAGGTCTCTGCCTCCTCCATTTAGGTAGAGCCTTTCTCCAATGCATCCATCTCTAACTGTCCACATCCTTCAGTTCTAAGCAAGCTCACTGCATTCTGTCCATCCTTCCATTTGTCTGTCCCTGTACCTTCTCTTCCTTATATCCATTGATCCATAAATTCATTAAAAGTCCACTTATTATTCTTTCTATACAAACATCTTTTGCCCTATTAGCTATACATCTATCAATCAACTTTCTATTTATCCATCCATCCTTCCAGCCATTATTCATGTATCTCAAATCATCCATCCCTTAACCCTTCACCCATCTATGAACTCTTTCATCTATCCAACCATCCATCAGTCATTCCAGTCATAAACTCTTTCTCCCCTATTCATCAATCAACAAAAACAATTTCATTAAATTTCCATTAAATTTTAATGCACCAGAATACGACTCTCATCAATCCATACATTTGGTAATTTCTAAATATTTCTTACTACATGGTAACTCCTTTTGTATAGATATATTCATGTATAAGTGTGAGCTTCTGTGTACATGTACATACATATAGCTAGAGAATTGAAGCGATATATAGAAAATAAAATTAGTATCCCATTCCAGAGTACCCTATATGCGTTCTACCCATACATCCCTTCACCTTCCATGCATTTATTTATTTATCCAGTTCCAGCTCTCTTTCCTGTAAGAACTTTCTTTGATCTCCTCTGATTATTCCTAAACTGATTCTGCTTTTCTCCCACCTCAGTCTAGAGTGGTTTTGAGGATCTTGCAGGGAGGGAACCCTAGTCTCTTCATTGAGCCTGGGAGATTGGGAAGGGCTTCCTTGACAACAGAGTCTAGAGCTTTCAGAATCTGTCCTCAGCATTGTCTAGCATGGAGTTGAACACAGGAAGGGGAGGGGAGACAGAAGCCTGACACTGAGATCCTGGCAGGTGTAGTTATGGCCAATGGAGATCGATGGAAGATTCTCCGACGTTTCTCTCTGACCATCCTTCGGGACTTTGGGATGGGAAAGCGGAGCATTGAGGAACGGATCCAGGAGGAGGCCGGCTACCTACTGGAGGAATTCCGGAAGACCAAGGGTATGGGGGCCACAAGGGGGCAGACACTAGGTGACTGGGTGGTTATGGAGAGCTCAGTCATGAGAAGATGGGCCTTGGTGGGAGAAAGCCTTGGAATGGGAGAGGATGGAAAATATTAAGGATTCACTGTGATTTCTGGCCAGGTACCATGTTAGAAGTTAACAAGGACGACCCCTAGAGACCACTTGTCCAGAAACTTTAATCAATGGATCTCAGGGCATCTGTGAGCTCCTGATAGCATGTACAGATTTTGTGCCCTTTTCTGGAGATAGGACTAAATTTCATTATATTTATATGGGTTTTATTGTGGTAAAAAAAACCACATAACATAAAATTTACCATCTTCACCATTTCTAAACATACAGTTCAGTAGTGTTAAGTATAGTCACATTGTTGTGAAACAAATCTTTAGAAGTTTTCCATCTTACAAATATGAAACTCTATAATCATTTCACTATATTTTTAAAGGAATCCAGTCCCACCAAAAAATAAGGTAGAGTGTCAGGCAGATGAGAGGGGGAGGAGAGGATGGGTATATTCATTCACACCCAATGGGTGAGGTGCACACTGTCTGGGGGGTGGACATGCTTGAAGCTCTGACTCGGGTGAGGCAAAGGCACTATACGTAACCTAAACATTTGTAGCCCCATAATATGCTGAAATAAAAAAAAAATTAAAAATAAGGTCTGGAAACACTGAAGTCTACAGAGAAAAGACATAGAGGCTGACAAATGCAGAGATAAATAGATAAGAAATAGAAATAGAGATACATTTCTCTAAATCAGAGGTTCCTCACTTCACCTCCATGAATGATTAAAAGGGTGAATAGAAAGGCTTCAAATGTCCATGTACCCCCAGAAATTATTTTTAAAATTGTATATTTGTGAATATGTTCATTGTTCCAGATGGAATCATTGGTAGAGCTAGACAGAATTCAGGAATTCTTTTTTTTTTTTTAATGTGTCCTTTACTACCACTTCTTTTCATAAATTCATGACTCTCCAAAACCAATACATTTAAGTAATAATAATAATAAAATAATTATTAATCTCTACCAGTATTTCTTTTTTTATTTTATTTATTTATTTATTTATTTGAGACACAGTCTCACTCTGTTGCCCAGGCTAGAGTGCCATGACATCAGCCTAGCTCACAGCAACCTCAAACTCCTGGGCTCAAGCAATTCTCCTGCCTCAGCCTCCCAAGTAGCTGGGACTACGGGCATGCACCACTATGCCCGGCTAATTTTTTATATATATATTTTTAGTTGTCCAGCTAATTTCTTTCTATTTTTTAGTAGAGACAGGGTCTTGCTCTTGCTCAGGCTGGTCTCGAACTCCTGAGCTCAAATGATCCGCCTGTCTCAGCCTCCCAGAGTGCTAGGATTACAGGCATGAGCCACCATGCCCAACCTCTACCAGTATTTCTTAAGTGCTTACTACATGCCAGGCACTGTGCTAAGCATTTTATGTGGATAATTATGGCGAATTCTCATGAAACAATGAAGTGGTTCCCAATGTGCAGATTGGGAAATCTAGACTCAAAACAAAAATGAAGTAACTCACACATCCTGTTAAGCAATAGACCTGGGACTCAAATCCATGAATGAATGATTCCACATCCCTTATTTATAATCATTGCCTCCAAACATGAACAATCTCCATCACCCAGGTGCCCCCATTGAACCCACCTTCTTCCTGAGCCGCACCGTCTCCAATGTTATCAGTTCTGTTGTCTTTGGAAGTCGCTTCGACTATGAGGACAAGCAGTTCCTGAATCTGCTGCAGATGATCAACAAGGCTTTCATCGAGATGAGTACGCCCTGGGCACAGGTGTCCACCTAGCCACCTCTCTGCCCATGCCTCCAACCCCAGTTAACTAAGCACCTTCTTATACCCTACTCAGTCCTCCAGACAACCCTGGGAGGCATGTACAATAGTTCCCTGCTAATCCCCAAGGGATATGTTTCAAGATAGTGGATGCCTGAAACGGCAGATAGTACCAAACTCTCTATATACTAAGTTTTTCCTATACATGCATATCTATGATAAAGTTTAATTTATAAATTATAATATACTCTAATAAATGTCATATGATGCTCTCTCTCTCTCTTTATCTCAAAATATCTTATTGTATGTAGTATTTTTAGACCATAGTTGACTGCAGGTAAATGAAATGATGGAAAGTGAAACTGTGGTAAGGGAGAACTACTGTATTAATATGACTGAGTGTCCAAGAAGCAAAGGGGACTCACCCAATTCTTAGACCCAGCACTGGATGTTGAGCTCAGCTGTCTGATTTAACTCAACTCTTGGTACTAATCACTGACAAATCCTTCTTGCCTGTGGCCCCACAGCTATATGACATGTACTCTGGAATCATGCAATATTTGCCAGGAAGACACAATCGTATCTACTACGTGATAGAGGAGCTCAAGGACTTCGTTGCCTCCAGGGTCAAGATCAACGAAGCATCCCTTGACCCCCAAGACCCACGGGACTTCATTGACTGCTTCCTCATCAAGATGCACCAGGTACCTCCTCCCCTTCCCCTAATCCTTTCTTCTCACCTCCTTAGTCTCTAGTGACTGCAACTTTAAACCCATCTGCAAATGTGAGAGACAAAAATGCAAGTTAGTATTTCTCATGGTTTACTTTTATGTGCAGGTGAGATATATAGAAACTGTAAAAGTATAAATTCTTACACCTTTAAAATAAACTTTGAATCTAGAAATTTTAGGAAAATAGAAACTTTAAATCTCACACCCTTCTAATCATATGTGTCAAAGACTTACAACCGTAGTCTTTAGAGTCTTGGAATTTGGAAAACTTAGAAGCTTAAACTCTTTAAACTTAAGAGTTTAAACTTAAAAGTGTAAAGTCTTAGAGATGTAGAAATTTAGAAGCTTAATCCTTCTGTATCCTCTATTCTTAGAGTTTTATAAATTTATATTTTTATGTTATAGAACGTTAGCATTTGGAAGTTTAAAATTATGTACCCTAATGTCCCCAAACTTTCAAATCTTACAAGGCACTCTACTTTCATCTCCTCTCATTCTTCCTGTTGTTAACTCCACTCCAACCACACTGTCCTCTGACTTGCCATTCCTCTAACACACCAGGCGTGCTCCTGCCTGAGAACCTTTGCTTGGATTGTTGCTTCTCCCGGACACTCACTTTGTTTATTCATCTATGCCTCCCTAAACCCAGGGAGAAAATAAAGACAGAAGAGAGTGATTCTATTTACTATCCCCCTCACTTTCAGGATAAAAACAATCCCCACACAGAATTCAACCTCAAGAACTTGGTCCTCACCACTCTGAACCTCTTCTTTGCTGGCACGGAGACTGTGAGCTCTACGCTACGCTATGGATTCTTGCTGATAATGAAGCACCCCGAGGTGGAAGGTGAGTGTCCACCCCAGGCTGCTTCTTGGTACCCCCCACTCTCAAGAGAAGGAAGACATAATCTTGAAAACTTAGAATCCCACAGCCTTAGACTGGTCACCCTTTGGAACCTCAGGATATGGAATCTCCAAATCTCTAACTAATGAGGTTATTTCCGAACGACGGCCATTATTTAGCTGACTGTACTGCCAACATCAAATATAATCCATCTCCCACAAATTACAATCTGGTCAGGTTTTGGAGGCCATTTAATGTAATCTCCTACTTGTTGTCTGTATTTGTTTCCTGTGGCTACTGTAACAAATTACCATAAATTTAGCAGTTTAAAACAGCACAAATTTATTACCACCTTACAGTTCTGAAGTTCAGAAGTTCAATAGGGTTTCACTAGGCTGAAACCAAGGTAGAATCTGATTCCTTGCCCGTCCCAGTGCTTAGAGCTGCAATCCTTGTATTCCAAAATTCATGACTCTCTTCTCCATCTACAAAGCTCATAGCATGGCATCTTCAAACCTCTCTTTGCTTCTATTGTCACATCTCCTTTTCTAACTCTGACCCTCCTGCCTCTCTCCAATACAGACACATGTGATTATATACAGAGCCAAAATGGATAACCCAGGATAATCTCTTCATCTCAAGATCCTTCATTTAATGTCATCTGCAAAATTTCTTTTGTCCTTTTGTAATCCTTATAAATGTAACATTCCAGGCCGGGCGCGGTGGCTCACGCCTGTAATCCTAGCACTCTGGGAGGCCGAGGCAGGTGGATCGCTCTGAGGTCAGGAGTTCGAGACCAGCCTGAGCAAGAGCGAGACCCCGTCTCTACTAAAAATAGAAAGACATTATATGGACAACTAAAAATCTATATAGAAAAAATTAGCCAGGCATAGTGGCGCATGCCTGTAGTCCCAGCTACTCGGGAGGCTGAGGCAGTAGGATCGCTTAAGCCGAGGAGTCTGAGGTTGCTGTGAGCTAAGCTGACGCCACGGCACTCACTCTAGCCTGGGCAACAAAATGAGACTCTGTCTCAACAAAAAAAAAAAAAAAATGTAACATTCCAGAAATTAGAAGGTAGCTATCTTTGATGGCCATTACGGAGCCGACCACACTGCCAAAATACAAATAGAAGGCCACAAATTATAATCCAGTCTGATTGGTATCTCTGCCAATGAGGAACTCATTACTCGCTTAAGGAAAGTTCCCAATTATAGCCCCTTTTCCTATTAATGCAATTCAAAACAAGCCAAAGGATTTCTCCTGGTACAGATGAGAGATTAATCCATTTCCACTCAAACGTTTCTAGTCTCACCTCCTCCACTGTCCGAGTTGTCTTTCACTGATCTAAATAATCAACTATTTATTGGGGCCGGGTGTGCTGACTCACGCCTGTAATCCTACCACTCTGGGAGGATGAGGCAGGTGGATCGCTTGAGGTCAGGAGTTCGAGACCAGCCTGAGCAAGAGTGAGGCCGTGTCTCTACTAAAAATAGAAAGAAATTATCTGGCCAACTAAAAAAATATATATATATACATATATAATTAGCCAGGCATGGTGGTGCATGCCTGTAGTTCCAGCTACTCAGGAGGCTGAGGCAGTAGGATCACTTAAGCACAGGAGTTTGAGGTTGCTGTGAGCTAGGCTGATGCCACAGCACTCACTCTAGCCCGGGCAACAAATCGAGACTCTCTCTCTTAAAAAAAAAAAAATTTAATGGGCAATTATGTGCCAGGAACAGTCCTAAGTTCTTGTATACTGGACTTGATGTATTGTTTACCACTCGGTGATCTTGTCAGACCATCAAACCCATTTTGAATATGGAGAAACAGAGGCCCAGAAGGTGAAGTTATTTGCCCCAAGGTCACTCATCCATGAAGTTCAGAGAGGGGTAATTTGACCAATGGTATACTTCCTCACCATCACATAACTGTTATTTGCTTCAATCCTGTTCTAGTTACCAAGCATGCCTCTTTCCCACTTTGTCAAAAATCTGTCTATGAAAGCCCAGCTGGGCCCAGGACACTCTCCTGCTCATTAGCCTTCCATGACACCTCGGTGCTTTCAAGTAAAGACCAAATATCCCAGCTGGTTTGATGTTTGATGAGTACTTATTGAGCACTGCTAATGTGTCTGTTGTTAAGTAGAAAGAGGCAATCCAAACACACATGGCCTGCACCTCAGAGCTCACTTTCTGCTGGAGGTAGAAATGCATTATCTGCCTTGGCTTCTCTAACAAAAACACCTCCTGTCCTTTCCTGTGTCCTTCTCTGCTCTGTTTTCTGGCCCCTTCCAGCCAAGATCCATGAAGAGATTGACCGGGTGATTGGACCACACCGGATCCCAAGTGTGAATGACCGCGTTAAGATGCCCTACACGGACGCTGTGATCCATGAGATACAGAGACTGACAGACATCGTGCCCATGGGTGTTCCCCACAATGTCACCCGGGACACTCATTTCCGAGGCTACCTTCTGCCCAAGGTGAGGTTGCACCCTCATTGCCGCCTATTCACCCTCCATTGTACCCCTCTTTCCTCCTGGTTCTCTACCCCCAGAGCCCAACACTGATTTCTCCTAACTGTCCCCATTTTCACCCCAGGGCACAGACGTGTTTCCCCTGCTTGGTTCAGTCCTCAAAGACCCCAAATATTTTCGCTACCCAGATGCCTTCTATCCTCAACACTTCCTGGATGGGCAGGGCCGCTTCAAGAAGAATGAAGCCTTCGTACCTTTTGCCTCTGGTAGGTTTCTATGTCTACCTCCCCTGTCCCCAGGTATGTGCTATGTCCACCCTCCAGCAATTGGTCTGTATTTGAAGTTCAAGTCAAAATGGGAAACTGAAGTCTATATCATAGAATCATAAAATTTTAGAATCCCAGAATCAGGGAATATTAGAAGCATTGACTCTGATAATTAGAAAAAAAAAGTTAGACCAGGAACAGCACTAAACAGGGGGTCAGCAAACTTTCTGTTAAGGACCAAATAAAAAATATTTTCAGTTTTTCTAGCCAGATGGTCCCTAGATGAACTACTCACCTTTGCCATTTTACTATGAAAGTAGCCACAGACAATATTTAAATGAATGAGCATGTGTGTGAGCCAGAAAAACTTTATTTATGGACACTGAAATTAGAATTTCGTTTAGTTTTCACATACCACAAAATGTTATTCTTCTTTTGTTTTTTTCCCCAACCATTTTAAAATGCAAACAGCATTTCTAGTTTGCAGGCAGTATAAACACAAACAGCAGGGCAGATTCACCTGACAGACAGTGGTTTGCCCACCTACAACATAAAATCTTTGCACAATGGCATTCAAATGTGCGTCAATTAGAACCTGGAGTCACGGCAGTGGCTGGGAAAGTGGACATCACTTCACCATATACAAACAGTGGTGCCTTGGGTGAGTTACTTCAGCTCCCCATTTGTGAAATGGAGATTAATCTCCCCAAACAATTGGACAGATGCCTTACAAAGAGTAAGCATTATTTAAATGTGAGCTTTCACTTTTTTTTTTCCTCACTGATATCTGACTCCTGATAGGCATTAAATAAAGCTTTGAAGAACTGAAATGAACACAAGCTGGAAGGAAACTCATATATCCCTTAGAACAATTCCATCTTGAAATGGGAGGGAATCTCAGCCATCAGAGAAGTAGCCACCACCTGTTGAGTCTCTACAAGGGGCAGGTCCTAGCTGAGTACTAAATATAGGAACCTACTAAGCCTTTACAACAACCCTTTATAAAGTGGGTACAATCACGACCCTGGAGATGCTGCTGAGGCCTGGTGGGGTGGTCAATCCAGGTGCTCCCTACACCCCTGTTACCTGTCCAGGTGTGACGTGCCCTTTTGCCCTCCCCTGTGGCCGCAGGAAAGCGCATCTGCCTGGGCGAGGCCATGGCGCGCATGGAACTCTTTCTCTACTTCACCTCCATCCTCCAGAACTTCTCTCTACGCCCGCTAGTGCCGCCCGCCGACATTGATGTCACTCCCATGATCTCTGGCTTTGGCAACATCCCCCCGACCTATGAGCTTTGCCTGGTGGCCCGCTGAGCGCCCCCTGCTGGGAGAGAAAGGAACGTCAAAGAACATCTTTGCTCGCATGAGGCGCACCCATCCTCCTCATCACGCCAATTCTCACAACATCCCTACAAGAAGGCACTGTTTTTACTGTCATGAGACCACAGTTAACTAGGGTCATCTGAAAATATACATCTGTATATCTTCTACATTCAGCAGAAAAGCAGTGCCCTGTCCAAGATCTCCACCTAAGCCTGCAGGTTTCATGTTCACCTGATTGCCTCTCCCTGTTTCTGTCTGCACCAAATACTTGTAGATTCTATATCTTTACGATTGTCCCTTTTTGTGTGTGCCCTGATGTTGAGCAAAATGTAATCGACAGGCCTTTCTCTTTGATTCTCATCTTCACCCGCCAGCCACCTTTAAAAGTCAACAAAGAATTCAAGACTGTTGAGTGTGGCAAGTTTATTGTGTATTGTGTGTGACGCCAAAATGGGGCACAGCAAACAACTCGAAATGGCCATTTTTACTTCCTTGTTATTAATCGTCTTTTCTGCCAGCCCACCTCCACTTATTTCCCTCTGGTTGAGCAACTCCATGAAATACCCAGCCTCAACCACCTTGTTGACTTACTACCCTTCCCCACCATCACGTCTGAATGATTAAAAATGGCAGAGTCATGAGGCAGGAGGCTGTATGTTCAGGAATCCACAAGGAGACCAGTGTACCTGGAGTGGAGGAAGTCAGAGAGTAGGAGTAAATAAGATGAGTCCAGGGAGTTACTGAGGGCCAGACTGGGTGGGGTATTGTGGGCCAAGGTGAGGACTTGGCCTTTACCCTGAGAGTGATCAAGGTCCTTGGCGGGCTGGTGAGCAGGGCGTGACATGCACTGGCATGTATTAGAAGGTTCACATTAGCTATTGTATGAAGAATAGACTAAGGAAGTGCTGAGGACAAAAACAAAGACCAATTAGGGGGCTACTCCAAGTGGTGATGTTGGCTCAGACACGGCAGAACCAGTAGAGTTGGGGAGAAGACAGTGGATTGGAATCTATTGTAATGTCTGAGATGGCAGAGTTTGCCAATGTAGGACAGGTAGGGCATGAGAGGAAAGGGGGTTCAGGCATGACTCCAGGGGTAACAGCTCATCCTTTGTTAACTCTCCCTCAGCATGACACCAGCAGGGAACCTCAGGACCTATAACAGGCTCCTATTTTTAAGCAACATAAAATGAATTTTGCTACTTAAAGAAGAAAGGCTGAAGGCTGTTGGCTACCATAAAGCAATTGTTTACCTCACAAAATCAATGGGAATTCTGGGGAAAGAGGCAAAGACTATGAGAAGGAAAAAAAGAGAGACAACCATCTCTCTTTTTTTTTTTTTTTTCCTGCTTTTACAAAAATTTTTTTTTGGCCAGTCATGGTGGCTCATGCCTGTAATCCTAGCACTCTGGGAGGTCGAGCGGGTGGATCGTTTGAGCTCAGGAGTTCGAGACCAGCCTGAGCAAAAGCGAGACCCGGTCTCTACTAAAAAAAAAAAAAAAAAAAATAGAAAGAAATTATATGGACAACTAAAGTATATATATAGAAAAAATTAGCCGGGCATGGTGGCACATGCCTGTAGTCCCAGCTACTGGGGAGGCTGAGGCAGGAGGATTGCTTGAGCCCAGGAGTTTGAGGTTGCTGTGAGCTAGGCTGATGCCATGGCACTCTAGCCTGGGCAACAGAGTGAGACTCTGTCTCAAAAAATATACATATTTTTTTGTTTCAAAAGATTAAGGGGGTGCAGTGGTTTTTTGATACATGGATGAATTGGATAGTAGTGAAGTCAGGGCTTTTACTATACCTGTTGCCCAAATAGTATACATTGTACCCAATAGGTAATTTCTGATCCCTCACCCTAAAAAGTTCTTCTTGAATGAAGATCCAAGTAGCACATCTCTATGCCCACAACAGACAGAAATATACACACCCACATCATTAAAGTCTTGGCATCCCTTCCATAAATATAGGATTTCAGAGCTACAAACACACCTAGCAAGTATACAGCACAATGGTCATCAAACATTTTTAGCTGTGGAAAACTTTTTTTCAGATGATTTTATGTGCAAATCTAATACACAACGCAGGGTAGAGTATCATTGATCTTTCTCTAGGTAAAGTACAGAAAAGCTATAGATTCTCAAAAAAGCCTTCACTCTTATTGATGAGAGGAGCCCATTAGAAAGTTCCTAGACATTGAAATAATACACATATAAACCGCATTTGCTTTAAAGCCTATAATTTCAACATGGAAGACTGCAATGGAAGAAGTCAGATGGATTGGGGTGACACCAACATGTATGAGACATGCTTGAGAGAATCAATAGACTTTTCATTTCCTGGAGGAGACCAAACATCCAAACCATGTCACATTGTAAAGTACCACAAACTGGGTGGCTTAAAAAAACAATGGCCAAGTCTTAGAAGGCCAAGTCAGCAGGGCCATATTCCTTCTAAAACCTGTAGGAGATGAACCTTCCTTGACTCTTCTAGTTTTGGTATTTGCTCAGCATTTCTTGGTTTGCAGAGGCATCATCCCAATCTCTGCCACAATCATTACATGGCCCTCCTCTCCGTGTGTGTCTCTTTCTCCTCCTCTTATAAGGACACCAGCCATATTGGAATAGGGCCCACCCTCATGACTTTATCTTAACTTGACTCTATCGGTGATGACCCTATTTACAAATAAGGTCACATTCTGAGAAACTGGAGGCTAGTACTTCCACATATCTTTTTAGGGGACACAATTCAACCCCCAAACAGTGAACATTTTGGGTTGTTTTCACCTTTTGGGTATTGTGAATAACGCTGTTACAAACATCATGTACAAGTTTTTGTGAACATATATTTTCATTTCACTTGGACACATACCTAGGAGTGGAATTGTTGTGTCATAAGCTAACTCCATGTTTAATCATTCACGAAACTACCGGACTGTTTTCCATAGCAGCTGCAGCATATTACATTCCCACTGGCAGTTTCTGAGGGTCCCATTCTCTCTCTATCCTTGCCAACACTTGTTATTATTGTCTTAGGACTTTTGATTCTACTCACCCTAGTGGGTGGGAAGTGGCATCTCATTGTGGTTTTGATTTACATTTTCCCTAATAGCTTAATGATATCTAGCATTTTTTCATTTGATTATTGGCCATTTTATTTTTTTGAGAAATATCTGTTCAGATACTTTGCTTATTTTTTAATTTTTTTCCCATTTTTTAATAAAGATAAATTTATTTCTCACAGTTCCACAGGCTGGAAAATCCCAGATCAAGTCATTGGCAGACTGTGTCTGGTGAGGGCCTGCTTCCTGGTTCATAGTCTTTTCACTATGTCCTCACACAGTGGAAGGAATCAGGGGTTCTCTGGGGCTTTTTTTTTTTTTTTTTTTTTTTGAAGACAGTATCTTGCTCTGTTCCCTGGGCTAGAGTGCTGTGGCATCAGCCTAGCTCACAGCAACCTCAAACTCCTGGGCTCAAGCGATCCTCCTGCCTCAGCCTCCCGAGTAGCTGAGACTACAAGCATGTGCCACCATGCCCTTTCTATATATTTTTCGTTGTCCAGCTAATTTCTGTCTATTTTTAGTAGAGACGGGGTCTCGCTCTTGCTCAGGCTGGTCGCGAACTCCAGACCTCAAGTGATCCTCCCACCTTGGCCTCCCAGAGTGCTAGAATTACAGGTGTGAGCCACTGTGCCTGGCCTCTGGGGCTTCTTTATAAGGGTACTAATCTCATTCATGAGGACTCTTACCTTCATTTACTAATCACCTCCCAAAAGCCCCACCTCCAAATATGATCACATTGAGGATTACATCTACAACATACGGATTTTGGCAGGAAATAAAGATTCAACCTGTAGTTGTTTCTTGTTATTTCTGTTTCTTTCCTAATTGTCCTTGCATTTCCTTTAGTTAAATTTACTCCTTTTTGATGTGCTGCAGTTATCTTAATTTCATTTTCAGATTGTTCATTGCAAGTGTAAAAAGTACAATTGATTTTGTGTATCGATCTTATTACCTTTCAACTTGCTGAACTTATTTATTAGTTCTAATACTTTTTTGTAGTTTCCTTAGGATTCCTTAGGATTTATTTCTCACAGTTCTGGAGGCTAGAAAATCCAATTATGTCATCTGCAACTAAAGATAGTTTTGTTTCTTCCTTCCCAATCTGTATGCTTTTAATTCCTGTTGCTTGCCTCACTGTCCTGGCTAGAATTACCAGTAAAAATGTTAAGTAGAAGTGGCAAGAGTGGACATCCTAGTCTTCCTCCTCATCTTAGCGGACAGCATCCACTTTCACCAATAGGTTTCATCTATAGGATTTTCAAAGAGTCCCTTTATCAGGTTCAGGTAATACCCTTCTTTTTAAAATTTCCTTTTGTGATGGGGACTCACTATGTTGCCCAGCTGCTCTTGATGTCCTGGGCTCAAGCGATCCTCCCGCCTCCGTCTCCCAAGTAGCTGGGACTACAGGTACGTGGTGTGCCAACACACACAGCTACTTTTCTGTTTCTAGTTTGTTGAATGTTTTCAGGAATGAGTGTTAGATTTCATCAAATGTATTTTCTATGTCTATTGAAATAATAATGTGGTTTTTGTTTTTCATTCTTTTGACGTGATGTTACATTGACTTTCTGAATTTGAACCAGCCTTATCTTCCTGGGATAAATCCCCCTTGATCATGGTATATAATTCTGAATTACATGTTGCTGGATTCTGCCAGTATTTTGTCATGTATTTTAGCATCTATATTCATAAGAGATATTTGACTGTAGTTTTTCCTTTTTGTGATGTCTTTGTCTAGTTTTTGTAACCAGATAAAATGACCTCCTAAAGTGAGTTGGGAAATTTTCCCTCCTCTTTTATTTTATCAAATATTTTGTGAATAATTGCCATTAATTCATTTTTAAATCTGTGATAAAATCCACCAGGGCTTCTGCTTTTCTTTGTGGGTAATTATTAATTTAATTTCTTTACTTGTTAAAGGTCTATTCATATTGTTTATTTCTCCTTGAGTCAGTTTCAGTAGTTTCTATTTTTTTGTGGAAGTTTTTCCATTTCATCTATATTATCTAATGTGTCGGTGTAAAATAGTTTACGCTATTCCTTTGTAATCCTTTTTATTTCTCTAAGCTTGGTTGGAATGTCTTCATTTTCCTTTATAATTCTAGTAATAAATCCTCTCATTTTTTATTAGTTAAAACCTAAAGGTTCGTCAATTTTGTTGGTCTTTTCAAAGAACCAGCTTTTTGTTTCATTGATTTTCTTTATTACGTTTTCTATTTTATATTTTATTAATTTTTACTCTAATCTTCATTATTTTCTTCCTTCTGCTTCTGTTAGAATTAATTTGCTCTTCTTTTGACATGAAGTCAAAAGATTGTAAGTCAACCCATCATAAGTTGGGGACCATCTGAGTTATATTTTTTATATGTTTTAGGCCCAACAAT
The DNA here is from genome assembly GCF_041146395.1 of Eulemur rufifrons. Classification (NCBI taxonomy): domain Eukaryota; kingdom Metazoa; phylum Chordata; class Mammalia; order Primates; family Lemuridae; genus Eulemur; species Eulemur rufifrons. The sequence continues at coordinate 7,671,012 of NC_091006.1, read as the reverse complement.
AGACTGTATATGTAAATTTTATACAGTTGAATTTCAAATAAGTCAGAAGGAAAATAAATATTCATTTATACTGTCTTTTACCATTATGTCATTACCATTCTGGTGCTCTTTGTTTTTTTACATGGATTTAAATTACCATGCGGGGTCACTTTCTTTCAGCCTGAAGAACTTCCTTTAGTTTTTCTAGTAGGGTGGGTCTGTTAGCAACAAATTGCAAAACCTAGAGGAAATTCCTGAACACGTAAAACTACCAAGATTGAATGAGAAAGACATACATAGAAAACATGAAGAGACAAATACAAGTAACAACATTGAATCAGTAATATGTCCCAACAAAGAAAAGCCCAGAGACAAATATCTTTCCTACTTAATTCTATCAAACTTATAAAGAAGAACTAACAACAATTCTTTTCAAACTATTCAAAAAAATTTAAAAGAAAGGAAACTTCCAAAATCACTCTATAATGCCAGCATTACCCAGAAAACCTCACAAGGACACAACAAAAAAGAAAACTAAAGGCTAACATCACTGATAAACATAGATGTGAAAATCCTCAACAAAATACCAACAAACCAAATCCAACAACACATCAAAAGAAAATACACCATGCATAAGTGGGATGTATCCCAGGATGCAAGAATGGTTCAATATAAACAAGTCAATAAATGCCATACACTGCATCAACAGAATAAAGGAAAAAAAATCCATAGAATCATTTTGGTAGACATAGAGTATGTGATAAAATTCAACATCCCTTCATGATAAAAAAATATACTCAACAAGTTAGGTATAGAAGAAACATACAAAAACATAATAAAGGCCATACATGACAAACTCACAAATAATATCACACTGAGCTGGAAAAAGATGAAAGCCTTTCCTCTGATATCCAGAACAAGACAAGATGCCCACATTCAACATAGTACTAGAAGCAATAGCCAGAGCACTCAGGCAAAAGAAAAACATAAAAGGCATCCAAACTGGAAAAGAGAAAGTCCAATTGTCCCTCTTTGTGGATGATATGATCCGATATATAGAAAATTTTGGTCTCCACCAAAAAAAAAAAAAATCTGTTAAACAAATTCAATAAAGTTGCAAGATACAAAATCAACATACAAAATCAGTAGTAGCATTTATATACACCAATAATGAAATAGCTGAAAAAGAAATCAAGAAAACAATCCCACTTAAAATAACTATAAAAATATACCTAGCATTTAGGCCGGGCGCGATGGCTCACGCCTGTAATCCTACCACTCTGGGAGGCCAAGGCAGGTGGATCGCTTGAGGTCAGGAGTTGGAGACCAGCCTGAGCAAGAGTGAGACCCCGTCTCTACTAAAAAAATAGAAAGAAATTATCTGGCCAACTAAAAATATATATAAAAAAATTAGCTGGGCATGGTGGCACATGCCTGTAGTCCCAGCTACTCAGGAGGCTGTGGCAGTAGGATCGCTTAAGCCCAGGAGTTTGAGGTTGCTGTGAGCTAGGCTGACGCCACGGCACTCACTCTAGCCCGGGCAACAGAGCAAGACTCTGTCTCAAAAAAAAAAAAAAAAGAAAGAAAGAAAGAAAAAGAAAAAGCCAATGGTGTCTGTTTGGTGGTCCAGCGTTGGTATTATCCACTACAGCTTCATGAAACCTGGTCAATTGATTACAGAAGATGTCTACTGCAACCAACTGGATGAAATGATGAGGATTCCTGGCAATTAAGCAGCCAAGATTGGTCAATAGAGACAGGTCAATCCTCTTGCAAGACAACGCTCGGCCATGTGTCACACAAGCAACACTGCTCAAACTACAGAAACAGGACTTGGAAACTCCCTGTCATTCACCATTTTCACCAGCCCTTACACCAACTGACTACCACTTCTTCCAGGCTTTAGACCACTTCTTGCATGGAAAAATTTTCAGTTTTCAACAAGCTGGGGAAAACACCTTTTGTGATTTCATCACCACTTGCTCTCCAGGCATAAACAAGCTACCGTTAAGATGACAAAACTGTCGACAGTTTTCGTGCATACTTGGATTAATTATACTGCTTCTTGTCAGAGATATAATAAACTCCACATTTGATTCAAAATCAGACATTTTATATTTAATGACCTAACATAATGATAAAATGGTCAGTCCATCAGGAAGATATAATAATTGTAAACATTTACAGACAATAGTATAGCACTAAATTACATGAAGCAACTTGACAGAAATGAAGGAGAAATAGATGATTCAATAATAATAATTCAGGACTTCAATAGAGCAATTAGACATAAGACCAACAAAGAAATAGAAGATTTGAACAGTACCATAAACCAAATAGACCTAATAGACGTCTGTAGAAGACTTTGCCCAATAACAACACAATAAACATTCTTCTCAAGGGCACAGAGAACATTCTCTAGGATAGACAATACGCTAGGCCATAAAACAAACTTCAATAAATTTAAAAGGATAGAAATAATACAAAGTATGTTCTCTGTCCACATGGAATGAAATCATAATAACAAAAAAAATTGGGGAAATTCACACATATGTGGAAATTAAACAATGCACACCTAAATTACCAGTGGGTCAAAAAAGAAATTAAAAGGGAAATCAGGCAATACCTTAAGATGAATGAAAACAAAGACACACAACACCAACTTATGGGCTGCAGCTAGAGCTTTGCTGCCATGACCACAGGCTTAGGGAACTCAATAGTCAGAGGGAAATCTATAGCTGGAAATGTCTATATTAAGAAAGAAGAATGATGTCAAATCAACAACCTAATCTTCCACCATATACATTAAACAAAAAAAAAGAGCAATCTAAATCTAGAGCAAACTGAAATAGTGAAATCATAAAGATGAGAGTGGAAGTTAATGAAATAGAAAAGAGAAAAAATTAGGAAAAAAAAAAACAATGAAATCAAAAGCTGTATTTTGGTCACCTGCAGAGCCAGATGGACCTCATGCCCCCCAAAATTTGGTTCAGATGTTAAGACTAATGATGCCACACTAGAATAGTATCAAAAGATTTATTACTTACACAGACAGCTAAGGTCTCTTTGGAGATCAGGGCAGGTGACTCAAGCATGTCTGCAATGGCTTGAGAGGACAAGGAAAGGAGACTGGCTTGGGTTTTTATGGTAGGTGGGGGATGTGGGATGTGAGTTCCTGCACATGCGCTGGGGCTTGCATGGTTTGAATCTCCTGCTGGTGCCAAAGGAGAGAGTAATGGGGCTTCCCTATGAGCTTGCTCAGCTGTGGGGTACAAGAAGAAGGAGGAGCGATGCTTAAAATATGTCAGCCACCAAATATCAAAAAATGGAGTCAGACTCATTGTTAATACAATTCACCGTTGATGCTTGACTGATGACTGAAACGTGCTGTCTTTTATAATTGAATTTGAATTTGTTGAAGTAAGCCGTTATGGTGCGCTACGAGGCATGCAACCTAAGGCCACTAAGGGAGGTGAATATTCTATTGAATATTCAAGTGAATATTCCATTCAAGAGCCCAGCTTTGTGTGTTCTGAGAAGTGGAATGAGTACCTTCATCGCTATCAGTAATGCTGTAATTCTGAAGCAGATAAGGAGTGCCCTAGTGAGGCCTTGTACTATGGCCTTAGTTTATGTAGAGACGTGGTTTTTATTTATATTTATAGAATGGAATAATGTGATTTATATACTGATATCTCAATTTATATTTTGGTATCTTTGAGGCAAGAAATTCCAGGAGTTTTACTTTTACCCCAGAGCGGCTCATGTGGTTTGAATCTTCCATGGGCAGCAAAGGAGAGAGAACCAGGGCTTTCTTTACTATTTTTATTATTATTGAGACAGGGTGTTTCTCTGTCGCCCAAGATAGAGTGCAATGGTATCATCGTAGCTCACAGCAACCTCAAACTCCTGTGCTCGAGTGATCCTCCTAACTAAGCCTCCCAAGTAGCTGGGACTACAGGTATGTATCACCATGCCCAGCTAATTTTTCTATTTTTTGTTTTTTAGAGATGAGGTCTCACTAGGTTGCCCAGGCTCTTGGTCTCAAACTCTTGTCCTCAAGCCATCCTTCCAAGTCAGCCTCCCAAAGTCCTGGGATTACAGGCATGAGCCACCATGCCCAGCCTGATATATTATTATGAACTAAAGTCCATAGCTTACATTAGGGTTTACTTCTTATGTTGTACAGTTCTATGGGTCTTGAAAAAGACATAATGTCACACATCCACCATTCCAGTATCATACAGAATAGTTTCTTTGCCCTAAAAATCCCATCTGCACCAAATATTTATCCCTCTCTTCCTCCTCCCCAAATGCCTGGCAACTACTGATCTTCATTCTGTCTTCACAGTTTCACCTCCTTCCAAAATGTCATCTACTTGGAATCATACAGTATGTAGCCTTTTCAGACTGGCCTCTTTCACTTAGCAATATACATTTAACATTCCTCCGTGTCTTTTTGTGGCATGATAGCTCATTTCATTTTATTGCTGAGTAATATCCCATTGTATGGATGTATCACAGTTTATGGATTCATCTGTTAAGGACATCTTTTTTGCTTCCAAATTTTGGCAATTATGAATAAAGCTGCTACAAGTATATGCATGCAGGTTTTTGTGAGGAAATAAGTTTCCAACTCATTTGGGTTACTACCAGAGAGCATAATTGCTGGCTCATTGGCAAAAAAAAAAAACAACTATGTTTAGCTTTGTAAGAAATTGCCAATACTTCTTCCAAAGTGGCTGTACCATTTTGCATGCCAACCCCAAATGAATGAGCGTTCCTGTTGCTCCACCTCGTGGTCAGCATTGATTTTGTCAGTGTTTTGGATTTTAGCCATTCTAACAGGTGTGTGCAGTGCTATCTCGTTGTTTTAATTTGAAATTTCTTGCAAGATAACGATATAGAGCATCTTTTCATATGTTTGCTTGCTATGAGTATTTCTTTGGTGAAGTGTATGTTCAGATATCTTTTGCCCATTGTTACTTAATAAATTGGGTTGTTAGTTTTCTATTGTTGAGTTTAAACAGTTCTTTGCATAGTTGGAATACAAGTCCTTTATCAGATATGTGCACCGCAAATATTTTCTCCCGGTCTGTGGCTTGTATTTTCATTCTCCTGACACTGTTATTTGCAGAGCAGAAGTTTTTAATTTTAATGAACTCAAGCATCTATCAGTGTGAACTGAGTTCTGTTTCTCCTCCTCCCCCCTCCCCTGCCCCACCCGCCCGCCTTGCCTTCCTTTCCCCAGCCCTCTTTCCATAACCCCACCTCTCCCGCCAGCCCTGCCTATGCTCCACCCCTCCCCGTTCGCCCCGCCCATGAGCCCTGCCCCCACACAGCCCTCGCTCAGCGAGGCAGGAAACTCATGGTGTAGTTTCGTGGGATTGTAGCAAAGCCCACATGCTTGGGGGACACGTCGATGTCCTGAGGCGACTGCGGGGACTTGAAGCGGAAGTTCTGCATGATGTTGGTGAGGAAGAGAAAGAGCTCCATTCTAGCCAGGCCTTCTCCAAAACAGTACCGCTTTCCTGAGGAGGACAGGTGGGAGGGGAAGAGATGGAGTCCACTCTCACTGCCACCTTGCCCCGCTACTGACCTCCAGCTGCATTCTCCCAGGGAGACTTCCAGAGGAGGCTCTAGACCTCTCTGAGCCTGTTTCCTTTGTACATGACATGGGGTGATCTATGCCAGGCTGCAGCAGTGGGAAGTTTAGATGGCCTTTGCTGCCAAATACACTCTCAAATGTGCCTGCTGTGCTGCCATCTCGTTTTTAGAGATCTGAGAAATTTACAATATGAACTTGGACAAATCTCTCATTTACTGTGGGCCTTGATTTTCCCCATCTCTGAAAGGGGTATACCTTTCCTTTTGCCTGGGTGCAGGTATTTGGTGCGTGGTAGTAATGGGAGCATCAGCTGGTTGGCTCCAGGGTACATTCTAAGAGGAATGTCCAGGCTGGAGAAAGGTACCAGCTACAGCTCAGTGAGGGGATGAGGGAGCCCCCTGTTGGGGTGAGCAGTGGCCTGCAGTCACTTACCAATGGAGAAGGGCACAAAAGCATCACTCTTCTTAAACTGCCCCTTCTCATCCAGGAAGTGCTGGGGATTAAAATCTCGGGGTTTGGAGAAGAACTTGGGGTCTCTGAGCACAGAGCCCAGCATAGGGAACACTTCGGTGCCCTGGTAGGGAGGAGAAAGGTGTATTTGTCAAGGCAGGTTGAGGGACTGGTGTGCTGAAAGTATATAGGGGAGAGAGTGGGGGTTTGGGTGCCCCCGGGGAAGAGAAATGGGAAGCATGGGAGTTGGGGTCCTCTAAGGGAGGACCTTTGTAGCAAATAAGGTTCATGTCCCTAAGACAGGAAGTTTGGGGACATGGGGTTGATTCCCCTGAGGCAAAAAATCTGGGGGAGACATGGGATTCAGGAATCCCTGAGTGGGAAGGTTGAAGGGACACGATGGTTGTGGAAGTCTTTGATGGAGGGACTGGAACAGGGGTTGGAGAACTCATGGCGATGGGGTGCTGGGGTTGGAGAACTTCTCATGGGGGTGGGGTGCTGGGGCCATAGGGAGTGAGTTGGAGGTCCCTCTATGCTGTGTGGAGGCAGTACCTTGGGAAGGAAGAAGTCTCGAAACTTGGTGTCCTTGGTCACCCTGCGGGCCAGACCCATGGGGATCATGTCTCCGAATCTTTGGATCTCGTGAATCACTGCCTCCGTGTAGGGCATTTTGGCCCGATCCTCAAACTTGGGCTGCCGGTTCTTGCCAATCACCCGGTCAATCTCCTCATGGACCTTGGCTGGGGGAGAAGGAGGAATGTGCTTAGGTGTCTAGGGGTCTCAGAGCAGGGATGCATAGTCCAAATAAGTAAAATGTGATGGACTACATGGATCTATGTATCACATCAATATAGAGCATTCAAAATAGACGTTGGCCATATGCATTTTTGGAGCAGGGTCCTGTTAACCCGGGCATGTCAGAATCATGGGGCGGGGGCATGCAAAGGAGGAATCCTAGGGGATGACCTGGAGGAGTGGGCAGTAGCCACTCAGTGGACTTAGCACTGGAGTGATTTACCAATTAGTTCAGACATTTTCAATCTTCTAGCAGCTAGTGAGACTCAGCTGATGCCTTTTAGCTGACTATTGCCCTGTCTCTGGAGAGCAAGGTGTAGCTGAAAGTCCAGGGATCTGGGAGGGGTGGGGACATTGCACCAGGCTCAGAGCAGTTTTGAGGGTCTGTAGTCCTCTACTTCCCTCCCCCTCTAGCCTTACCCTCCACATCTGGGTGTTTCATGAGCAGCAGGAAGCCATAGCGCAGGGTCGTGCTGACGGTCTCGGTGCCCGCGAAGAAGAGGTTCAGCGTGGTCAGCACCAGGTTCTTCATGTAGAACTCCGTGTTGGGGTTCTTCTGCTCCTGCAGGGGGAGACAGCTTTAGGCTGAGCTTAGTCCCCATGCCCTGAGGACCCTTCTGGGAATTTTCCTATGGACCTACCTCTCTTCAATCCAGACCAAAGGTGGGAAAGGGACCCTAGATCCTCCAGGCTCTCTGCAGTTTTCAGCCTTTGCCCCAGCTGCTGGCTCTGCCCGAAATGCTCATATTCTTTGCCTGGCTATCTGAACTCTAATTATCAGCTTAGTTGTCACTTTTCTTTTTTTTAACAGAGACAAGGTCTCCATATGTTGCCCAGGCTAGATTTAAACCTCTGGGCTCAAGCAATGCTTCCTGCACCAGGCTGGGTTGTCACCTTCTAGATGGTAGGAATATTTAGAAAGACAGGGATAGAGAGAGAGAATGAGAAAGAAGGACAGAGATGGCAAGATTGAGTGAGAGAGAGTTAAAAAGAGATAGATTGGCCGGGCGCGGTGGCTCACGCCTGTAATCCTAGCACTCTGGGAGGCTGAGGTGGGCGGATCGTTTGAGCTCAGAAGTTCGAGACCAGCCTGAGCAAGAGCGAGACCCCATCTCTACTAAAAATAGAAAGAAATTATATGGACAGCTAAAAATATATAGAGAAAAAATTAGCCGGGCATGGTGGCGCATGCCTGTAGTCCCAGCTACTCGGGAGGCTGAGACAGGAGGATCGCTTGAGCTCAGGAGTTTGAGGTTGCTGTGAGCTAGGCTGACGCCACGGCACTCACTCTAGCCTGGGCAACCGAGTGAGACTCTGTCTCAAAAAAAAAAAATAAATAAATAAATAAAAATAAAAAGAGATAGATTGTCTGAGACACACACAGAGTTTCCAGCAACAGCATCCTATTCCTTCCCTAAACCTTGAAGCTTACTAGGGAGGAATCCCCTCCCTTGATCCTTCAACCCTGAACTTCAGACTCCATAAAGCCCTCCCACCTTTTTTCACAGATGGGAGACTGACATCTAAAAGGAGGTAGGGTTCCTCCAATGTCACACAGTAAAGCCAGGTCACCTATCTACGCAGGTGTACCTGATAACCAGGGTATGAAAGGTGAGACAGCATGGTGGCTAAAGGCACCAAGATGAGTCCGAGAGACCAGGGTCTGAGCTAAGGTGTGCTGCTTCCTCACTGTGTGACCTCAAATAAGCCACATACACTCTCTCAGCCAGTTACCTCATTTGTAAAATTGGGATATGATAGAACCTTTCCAGAGCTGTTGTGATTGCTCAACAGGTGAATATCTTAAAGCCCATAACATAGTGCCTGATACCTAGTAGTGCTGTAGAAGCACTTGCTACTCTGATTCGCATGCACAAGTCCTGCCTGTGGGCAAGGGCTCAGTAGGTGGAACAGCGATGGTTACTGTAACTGTGGGGATTGTGAAGATTGTTGTGATGGGGCTTATTTGGATGGGTCTCTGTTGTTTCCCCATCCCCCCAGTCTTATTTCCCTCTGCTGGGCTTTGGTCCTCCCCATGCTGGCTGCTGGGGTGTACCTGCTGCATGCGGATGAGAAAGGAGTCGATGAAGTCCCGTGGGGAGTTGGGATCCAGTGTGCGCTGGTTGTGCTCCACCTTCTTGGCTATGAAGTCTTCCAGTCCTTGCAGCTCCTTAAAGGCCTGTTGCTGTGGTCCTGGCAGGTGTTTCATCACTGAATAGAACATCTCATAGAGCTGGGGGGTGGGGAGAGAGGAAGGGAAAGGAAGGACAGCTGTCAGTGGGTAGGACGTGATGGGAGTGGGACCTGTGTCACTGCATTTAAAGGCACCTGTCCAGGTTTCTAGGAATGTAGGTGGGCATGGATAGGAATGTATTTATATATATCTTCTTGTGGGTTAAATGTGGGGGCCACTCTCCAGGAATTTACATGAGCTGGATTGGGTCATACGTCTAGGTTTCAGATATTCAAGTGAGGCAGAATTAGAGCACCTATCGGCTGGGCGTGGTGGCTCACGCCTGTAATCCTAGCACTCTGGGAGGCCGAGGTGGGCGGATCGTTTGAGCTCAGGAGTTCGAGACCAGCCTGAGCAAGAGCGAGACCCCATCTCTACTAAAAATAGAAAGAAATTATATGGACAGCTAAAAATATATAGAGAAAAAATTAGCCGGGCATGGTGGTGCATGCCTGTAGTCCCAGCTACTCGGGAGGCTAAGACAGGAGGATCGCTTGAGCCCGGGAGTTTGAGGTTGCTGTGAGCTAGGCTGACGCCACGGCACTCACTCTAGCCTGGGCAACAGAGTGAGACTCTGTCTCAAAAAAAAAAAAAAAAAAAAAAAAAGCACCTATCTAGGTGTTCAAATAGTCAAGTAAGGTTGGATTCAAAGACACCTATCCAGGTGTTTACCTGTTCAGGTGGGGATGCAATGGGGGGTTCACCTGTCCAGGTGTTTAGGCATTATGTGGGCTTGGCTAGAGACAGCTGTCCAGATAATTATTGGGTCTAAATTGGGGGCTTTTGTACAGGAGTTTGGGTATTAAAGTCAGCTTACTGTTCAGATATTGAAGTGGGAGAGGATACCTGTTCAGGTGTTTAGGGATTCACATGGGCTGCACAGGGGCCAACTTTGCAAGATGTATGAGTGGGCAGGGCTGGGAGACACTTATTTGGGTATTTGGGAAACTTATTGGGGTATTTGGGAAACAGTCTGTCCAAATGTTTATGTGTTTAGGGCTGTTGCTTTGGGTACAGGTGTTCAGGTATTTAACTGGGTCAAGTAGGGGGCACTTCAGATGTTCCACTGGGCTAGTCTGGGACACCTGTGTAGATGTGGAATGATTTTGGTTTGCTGAACTTTGCAGCATCAGGTGTTCAGGTATTCATGGTGGGGGCTGAGGTGGTCACTTGTCCAGGTGTTAAGATATTCAGAAGAACTCAGTAGGGAGCATCTGTTAGATAGTAAAATAAGTTGGGATGGGAACACCTGCCCAGATGAGAGACCTGCGTTGAGGGCATGTATCTTGCCTGCAGGCTGTTTTATGGGGGCATCTGTTGATATATCCAGGTGTCCTTAGAGACTGAGTAGTGGGCACCTGTGCTGCGCTGTGATGCAGCTGTTCAGTTGTGGAAGATTCGGGGCTGATTTTGAGGGGACACTGTCTGGAGAAGGATGGGAGTTTAGGGCACCGGTCCCCGTGTAGGGGATCAGTTGCTGGTTGTGGTAGGGGCATGGTAGGGCTGTGCTGGAACAGGTTACCTGTCCCGTGGACGTAGCTGTGAACTGAAAGCTGCCCAGCATCATACGCAGCAGTGACAGGAATTCCTTGTTCTCATAGTCAAAGCGGTCCCCAAAGACAATGGAGCTGATGACATTGGAGACTGTTCGGCTCAGGAAGAAGGTGGGATCGATGATGGCGCCTGCGGGGTGGGGTGGGTTCAGGGACAGATAGGAATTGGAGGGAGAGAGTGAACTCAGCCCGCTGATGCCAGTCTGAGAAGGGAACTGCTGTGATGGGCCAAGTGCCCAGCTCCAGACTCCAGAGCTGGGAGGACAAATGCCTTCCCCAGCCTAGTCCCCATGTCCCGCCAGAATGTGAGGTTCCTGGCATCTTCCTTCTCTTCCACCCCATCCACGGAGTCCCCTGCGCTCACCGCGCGTGCCCCTGAATGCCTCAATGAGGAAGCCCGCCTCCTCCTGGATGCGCTCCTCGATGCCGCGCTTGCCCACGCCGAAGTCCCGCAGCGTGGTGATGGAGAAGCGCCGCAGCTGCTTGGCGCGCTCTCCATTGCTGAACGCCACGCCTGGGAGGTGAGCACAGGGGTGCCGGAGGTCAGGTGAGCGCAGGGGTGCCGGCGGCCAGGGAGGGGCCAGAGCAGGCAGACAGAGAGGGAGTGCGAGCAGAAAATCGGAAGAGAAAGGCAGAAGCAAGACAGATGCACAGACGGGGAGAGCAGAGCCCCCTGCCCGACCCCCGACCCCCGCCACTGCAATCAGGGGAGGTGAGGAAAGGAAGGAGGGGGAGGTGTAGAAAGAGGGTGGAGGATGGGGGGAGAGGAGGTGAGATATGTGGAGATCTGGGAGGTGGAAGTAAAAATAGTGAAGGATTCTAAAAGTGAGCTGGAGAAGAAAGAAAACTAGGGAGAAAGAGAGAAGGGCTGGAAAGAGGAGAGCTTGTTACCAGGAGGTGGAGGCATGGGGACTTCGAAGCAGGAATCAAGTGAGATTCTAAGACAGAAGAAGGAGAAAGGGAGGCAGGAGCACAGAGAGAAAGGTGGAGAAGCACAGAAGCTGAGAATGACAAAACGACAAATGGAGACAGAGGACGAGGGTTTGAAAACAGAAACTCCCAAAGGTTGTATGAGATGGAGCCTTAGGGGAAGGAAGAGACATCTGAGAGAGGACAGGGAGACAGGGGCAGAGAGAGGCAGGGAGAAATCGGGAGGTGGACACTGAGACAGGTGAGTGACAGAGACAACAGTGACTGTTTGCGGGGAGGGAGCAGACGAAGGGCTTTGCCACAGGCTCCAGTGGGCAGGTGAGTAGGCGGGGGAAGGCTGGGGAAACTGAGGCAATCCACTCTGCCTGACCACATTCCTCCACCCAGGGTCCCCCTTACCATAGCCTTTGAAGAGCCAGTCGAAGGTGGCCTGCTCGCCTCGCCCGCTGAATTCCTCAGCCTGGTCCACCAGGGCCTCCTTTACAGCATCATACCCGCACAGCACCACGACCCGCCTGGGCCCCAGGTGAATGGTGAACACAGGCCCATAGCGCTCGCTGATCTGGTGGATGCAGGTGGGAATGGTTACAGGGAAGCCCCTGCTCTGAATGGGCCCAGTACTGAGACATCACCTACTGGGATTTATTTCCCCCAGTCAGGGGACTGGGCATGTCAAGCCCTGGTCTTTCCTGGCTAGGACTCTGAGGCTGAAACTTCAAAACTTCCCTTTCTTAAGACTCTGGTCCAAACTCCTCAAACCACTGCCACAAAGCCCTGGCCATATTGGGAAGCCCACCCTCCCATTCCACCCATGTCCCTGGCTTGTGACACCTTCATGAGGGAGTTGTACATCTGCTCTGTGTTCAGCTGCAGGTAGTTCCCAAGGAAGGGCAATGGGGTAGGTCCTGGAGGCAGCTTCCCCAAGATCTTCCTCTGCCGCCAGACAGACAGCAATACCATCACAGTCAGACAGGCCAGCAAGGCCACCAGAAGCAGCCCGGAGGCCAGCATGCTGGCAATGAGAGTGATACTCAGATGCCGATGGCTGGGGTGATTTGGCTTTATACTACCTGAAAAAGAAGGGTGGACTTTGGTTGATTATGCAACTGTGTCATTTCATCCCCTAAGCCGCACACCATTTACCCGCCTAGCCTGGGACACAGCCAGAAGGGAGGAGACAAAAGATCTCAGGACAGATGAACAAGGAGTTGGCCTCCACACTAAATTGTGGCACCTAAGGAGGGGGCACTCCAAGGCTCTGGATTTAGGAAGGGGCAGTGGATAAACACAGACGTGAAGAGTTTGGAAGATCTGCATAGGGGAGCACCTGCACTTTGGATTTGGGGTCTCAGAGTGAGGAGGAAACCCAAAGCTGTGGATTTTGGGGTTTCAGGAGAGAAAAATCCACAGGTCTGGATTTTACTGGGGTGAGAGAGGAAATATGGCAGTGTACTTCTGGGATATAGGTTTAAGGGTCTCAGGACAGAAGATTCCAGGGACATGGATTTGCGTCTTGGGGCAAGGAAGGCCCTAGGGCTGTGGATGTTGAGTTCCTGGGAGGAGGAGGAGTGTATAGAGAGCCCAGCAGGATCCTGGGGTTGGCACTTGACCCCAGGTGTTGACTTGCTTTTGCTTTGGATGCAGTACTGTCTCTTGACCTCCAGAATCTTCACTGTAACTTCAAAGGCCAGGATAGGGTCATAGAGCCCATCTCTGGTTGGGAAAGGGGTAGAACACCAGAACCACATTTCAGTGGAATTTTCCACAGACCTGGATCAGAGTAACTCATCATCTCAGTTGACAGGGAGTCTGGGCGGTCTTGCAAAATAGTAACACCAACCAATAATATGGTGGAGAAATCCCATGTATCCCAAGGGTTATAATTTAGCCAGAGCCACACTCACTTAGGTCCGTAGGGAAGCCCAGTAGATGGATCATATCATTTCTATTGTTATTATTAATGTTCCCCATTTTATATATGTGTATACAAAGGACAGAAAGCAAAGAGTGGGCAGGGGGCACACGTGTGAGAGGCCCATAAGCCAAAGGCCTTGAACTCCTATCTCTTCTATTCGGCATTCTTAGTTTCCACTTTCTGGGTTTGGTTTCCCTACCAGGGGTAAGGGGGGAGTTTGGGAAGAGGTGGTCGTATTTCAGGGTGTGTCAAGATTCCTTTAAGGGTGATTCCTGGTTTGTCAGGGGCCATTATTAGTAGGTAGAGGGAACTATAGCAGAAAAGATTTGGGTAAACCGCGGTGTTGGAAACAGAGGTGGACCATGGATGGGTGGGAGGAGAGAAAAGGTGAGTGGCCCTACTGTCCTTCCCTCAGGGAAATTCTTCCTCAACAGTAAGGACAGTCACCCTTTGGTGAGCACCTGACATCCAGGAAGATTAAGGCTTTATGTGTATGATCTCACTTCATCTTTGTAACAGTGAGGTTGGTTCTTCATCATCCTCGTTTTGAAGATGAGCAGACCAAGACTCTGTAAAGTGACTTGTGTGGGTCACACAGGTAGTAGGTGAGGGAGCTGGGATATGAACTCTCTCCTTGTCTGCCCTTGTCTGTCATCATCGACTGGCCTCGTTCATCCTGGGAGTCAAGTGGAGACCAAGCTTAGCAGCAGGTGCTGAGATTGGCATCAGCAGTGGACACAGGGATGACACCGGCAGGTTCTGATGTCAGCACCAGGCAGGCCAGCGAGGAAGGGGCATCATGTTGACACTGAGATTTCCCCAGGTGTATGCTAGGATGGGAAACAAATTGACACTGAACTTGATACAAGGAGAATATTAGTAGAGTCACCTCCGGTGCAAAGAGGGCTCTGAGGGTTGGCCTAGGAGGTTGACTTCAGGAGGGCGTAAGAGTGGCACCATATGGGGTATCAGCAGGCTGTGACATGAGCATTAGGTTGGTGTTGAGATTGGTCCTATGTGGGCCTGAATTTCACCTCAGCTAGACCCTGAGAGGGGCTCTCCATGGTCGTTGGGCAGGCTTTGATGGATGGACTGTCCTGGGTTGTACCCAACCTCAGGGCCTTGAACTTGGGACAAGTCACAGTGGTTGAGGTTGGCACTCCCAGGGCTGGCGTCCTGTTCAAAGTGTTCAACCTGTGAGGAGGGAATAAAGGGCAGAGAACAAACAGAGAGAGGAAAGTTGTTTGTTGGTTTTGGAGGGGGAAGAGTTGGGAATAGGATTATCACCAGCTTGACAGGTATTAGTCCCCTTAATCCTCATCACCACCCTGCACCTGGGCTGGCCGCAAGCCTGGGGCCCTCCTCTTCCCCCTTGTTTCTTAAAAAGGAGGGAGGTAGAAACTTGGGGAGTTTGTTTCTCATTGAGGTTGGCACCAGGAAGTTTACCGAGTGTTCAGAAAGGCTGCCACGAGCTGACCAGGGAGCGGGTGGCAGCAGTCAGACTGGAAGAACTAGGAGATTGAGAGGTCAGCGAATTTGACTTTAGTGATTATCATGGAAGGTGGCGTGAGAGATCGTGTCTGAAGTCACATGGGAGGGACACAAGCTAGTGGGCAGTGGCTTGGGCACAGGCTTCCAGAGCGACCTAGTGGTGAACCCAGGAAAATCCCTTCCCTTTGCTGGGCCTCAGTTTCCCTTTCTAGATGGATGGAACAGTGGTTAAGAACAAGGTTAAAGCATGCATTGGAATCCTAACCTTGTCCCTTCCTGGTTGCGTGACCTTGAACAGCTGACTTCATTTCTTGGAGCCTTGTAGAACACCTGCTTTTGAGCTGTTTAGGGGAGGAGTGTGTGGGCTACTGCATGCGAGGTACATGGCAGTAAGTGCTCGATGAATATTAGCTGCTCTTATCATGAATCTGTAGGATGAAGGGCATGGATGAGACATTCTCTGATCCTCTCCTGATTGTACATTCTCTGGTCTACAGTTCCCAAAGCTTTTCCTTTGGGAAAGTGGGGGAAGGAGAGAGTGTTTTGGGAACCTCCCTCCCCATCCCTTCCTCAGCACAGCCAAACCATCCCCACTGGAGCTGTGCATAGGTAATTGATGCCAGGCTGCCTCCCACTTCGGTGTCTGCACGCAGGTATGTTGCAATGTGTCCGTGTTGATAGATGAATTTATGTATGCTCCAGTTCTTGTGGGGTGTGTTTGAGCTTGATACGTGGATATCCGTGCTAGTTTATGTCTACACATGCACATCTGCATGAGTGCCTGACATGTGTGTGTGTGTGTGTGTGTGTGTGTGTGTCTGTGTCCCTGTGCCTGAGTGCCCACCAGTCTCTGCGTCTGTGCATGTAGTGTGAGTGCACACAAGCTTTGAGATATTCTCGTTGGGGAATGCCCAGAGCTTGTGCCCCCGTGTCCGACCTGACGAATGACTGTGTAT
The DNA here is from genome assembly GCF_041146395.1 of Eulemur rufifrons. Taxonomy (NCBI): domain Eukaryota; kingdom Metazoa; phylum Chordata; class Mammalia; order Primates; family Lemuridae; genus Eulemur; species Eulemur rufifrons. The sequence goes on along the minus strand of NC_091006.1, from coordinate 7,655,102 downwards.
TCACATTTGTGTGTGCATGTGCAGTACCGAGTGACTACATGTAAGGGTATGGATGTTTTGTGTATGCATTCTAGTGTATGTATGCAGGCACATGGGCCATGTTGTGTACACATGAACATCTGATATCTGCCTGTGCCTGTCTGTGCTTGGATTCAAGCATAGGCCTGGCCCGACTCTGTTTCTCTTCTTACAAAGAAAAACTGTGTGAAGCTTCTCATGAGCACGATCTTCATTCAACTCCTCACAGCAAGCCTGTGAGGTTGGTTTTATCATCTCCGTTTGGCAGATGAGTTAGGTAAGGCCCCAAAAGTTAGAAGTTATTTGCTTTGTGTTCCACAGATGCTGAGGGCAGAGCCTGGGTATGACCTTGTGTGACTATAAATTCCATGCTCTTAACTTGCAACTTTATCCTGTACATTACCAGTGCTACATTGGAAACACTTTCGACTCTGTTATGTTCTATTGAAAAATATTGATTTTGTTTGTTTTAATTCAGGAACCAGTTAACTTGGCTAAGTTCAAACACTCAGGTCTGAAATCCCACTTCCATTCTTTTAGCCTTATCTAGATACATGGAGTTTTCTAGCACGAGGAGTTCAACAACCAACAGAAATTTGGACGGAGTTTATACACAGAATTTGGGGTGGCAATTCCACCACGATTATCAGTAGGTTCTGTAATCCTTCTGAACTCTGTCTGGACTACCAAGCCCTACCTGCTTTTCTTTATGAAACACTAGAAAACTTCCCCTAATCTGCTGCGGTTCTTGAAAAACTTTCCTATAAGCATGCAACAAAAGATGCCAAAATGTTAGAAAAGAAAAATAAGTCTTCCAATAGGAGGGAGCCTTGACCTTCCATAATTCTTGCATTCCTTGGAAACTTGACCAACAATCTGGTCAACCAGTGTACCACTTGGGCCATTGGCAGAGGGGGAGTCTGGAGAATGAGTGGTTGTATCAGAGAGTGAAACATTTGTGTTTCAGATTTCAGAGTGATGAGAAGGATTAGGATGGGGCTGTAGGAGTGTTGGCTGACGCAGAGTGAAGAAGGCCAAGGAAAAGAAGAAAGTCAAGGTTCTTTCTTTCTGGTTGTTTGAACAGCTCAGGTCCTGGCCCCTGAAGTGCCTCCCTACCAGGAGAATGGCAGGACGAAGAGTAGAGATAGGGGAAGTAAGTTGGATAGATGACAGCGCTGAAGGAGACAGACTCAAAGGAGAAGGGATTTTTTAAATAAAAGGGTGAAGGTGTCATAGTGTACAAGTGCACTGGTAAATAGTAGAGTAGCTCCTAATGGATCAAGCTTCCTGCAAATGACAACTGTTAACTCTGAATAAAACATTAAAAAAAAATTCCCCGAAATCCCTGGAGGGTGAACAAAAGAAGCAGAGACTAAAAAGAGTTGTAAGAAGGAGATTTACTGTTGTTGTTTTGTTTTGTTTTTAATAGCTTTCAGCCTGAAGGTAGGCCTTGGACAGCACCTTGTGGAGTTCATAAAACCCCAGATAGAAACATTACAACTTTTCTGACTTCAATAACAAGAGGACAAAGCTCAGAATGATTACAGCACCTACTGATAATCATGATGGAATCGACACCCCAAATTCTGCGTATAAACTCCGTCCAAATTTCTGTCGGTTGTTGAACTCCTTGTCCTAGAAAACTCCATGTATCTAGATAAGGCTAAAAGAATGGAAGTGAAATATCAGATCTCAGTGTTTGAACTTAGCCAAGTTAACTGGTTTCTGAATTAAAACAAACAAACAAAAATCAATATTTTTCAACAGAACATAACAGAGTCGAAAATGTTTACAACGTATCACTAGTAAAATATACAGGATAAAGTTGCAAATTAATAGGCATATGAAGATATAGGAAAATGTGACCCATATTCAAGAGAAAAGGCAACTGACAGAGGCTGACCTGAGGATGACAAGGTTTTATACATCTATAATATCTAGATAACTTTGTCAACCAAATTCCAGCATGAGGGCTCATCCCAAGGTAAGTCTCCAACAAAGTTTGTGTATGTGAGTGTATAGAAAACCTTGTTAGCCATATACACACACACACACATGCCTAATAATCATATTGATACATATTTATTAGGTACATGCAATACTTTGATATATGCATGCATGTGTATAAATAAAATTAGAGTATGTAGGATATCCATCACCTCAAACATTTATCATTTCTTTGTGTTGGGAACATTTCAAATCTTCTCTTCCAGCTATTTTGAAATATACAACAAATTATTGTTAACTGCAGTCACCCTACTGTGCCTGAACACTAGAACTTATTCCTTCTATCTAACTGTATGCATATGGCCATTAACATACCTCTCTTTATCCCCTCCACACTTCTCAGCCTCTGTTAACTGTCATTCTACTCTCTATGCCCATGAGATCAACTTTGTAGGTCCCACATATGAGTGAGAACATGTGATATTTGTCTTTCTGTGTCTGGCTTATTTCATTTAACACAATGACCTCCAGTTCCATACATGTTATTGCAAATGACAGGATTTCATTTTTTTTTAATGGCGAAATAATATTCCATTATGTATGTGTACCACATTTTCTTTATCCATTCAGCCATTGGTGACATCTAGGTTGATTCCATATCTTGGCTATTGTGAATAGTGCTGCAATAAACATGAGGTGCAGTTATCATTTGCTATACTGATTTCCTTTCCTTTGGAAAAATACCCAGTAGTGGGAATGCTGGATCATATGGTAGTTCTATTTTTAGTCTTTTGAGAAACCACCATGCTATTTTCCATAATGGCTGTACTAATTTACATTTCCACCAACAATGTAAAGTATTCCCTTTTCTCCATATCCTCACCAGCATTTGTTATTTTTTGTTGTTTTGGTAATAGCCATTCTAACTGAGGTGAGATGATTTGCATTTCCCTGATAATTAGTAATGTTGAAAATTTTTTCATATACCTATTGGCTATTTGTATGTCTTCCTTTGAGAAATGTCTATTCAGATCCTTTGCCCACTTTTTAATGGGGTTATTTGGTTTTTTGTTTGTTTGTTTTTTGCTGTTGAGTTGTCTGAGTTCCTTTTGTATTCTGGATATTAGTCCCTTGTCACAGGACTAGTTTGCAAGTATTTTCTCCCTTTCTACAAGTTTTCTTTTCACTCTGTTGATTGTTTCCTGTGCTATGCAAAATATTTTTAGTTTAATATAGTCCCATTTGTCCATTTTTGGTTTTGTTGCCTATGCTTTTGAAGTCTTAGCCACAAAATCTTTGCCTAGACCAGTGTTCTAAAGTATATCCCCTATGTTTTCTCATAATAGTTTTATAGTTTCAGTTCTTACTTTTAAGTTTTTAATCCATTTTGTGTTGATTTTTATATATGGTAAGAGGCAGGGGTCTACTATCATTGTTCTGCAATATGGATATCCAGTTTTCCCACCACCATTTATTGAAGAGAGTGTCCTTTCCCCAATGTATGTTCTTGGCACCTTTGTCAAAAATCAGTTGCCTGTAAATATATTGAATTATTTCTGGTTTCTCTATTCTGTTCCATTGGTCTATGTCTATTTTCATGTCAATACCATGCTATTTTGGTTACTACAGCTTTGTAGTATATTTTGAAGTCCCATAGTATGAAGTGAAGTAGTCCAGCTTGGTTCTTTTTGCTCTATATTGCTTTGGCTATTTGGGAACCTTGTAGTTCCATATGAATTTAGCATTATGTTTTAATAGTGATTGCATTGAGTCCGTAGCTTGCTTGGGTAGTATGGTCATTTTAACAATATTAATTTTTCTGATCCATAAGCGTGGGATATCTTTCCATGTGTTTCTGTCCTCTTCAGTTTCTCTCATTAGTGTTTTGTAGTTTTCACTGTAAGAGTCTTTCACCTCCTTGATTAAATATCCTAGGTATATTTTTATAGCTATTTTAAGTGGGATTTCTTTTTCAGCTGTTTAATTATTGGTGTATACAAACACTACTGATTTTGTAAGTTGATTCTATATCCTGCAACTTTATTGAATTTATCAGCTTAATTGTTTTCTTGGTGGAGTCTTTCAGATTTTCTATATATAGGATCATGTCATCTGCAAAGAGGGACAATTTGATTTCCTCTTTTCTGATTTGGATGCCTTTTATTTCTTTCTTTTGCCTGAGTACTCTGGCTAGTACTTCCAGTACTATGTTGAAAGTGGGCATCTTTGTTCTAGATGCCAGAGGAAAATCTTTCATCTTTTCCCCATTCAGTGTGATGTTATTTGTGGGTTTCTCATATATGGCCTTTAATTATGCTGTGGTATGTTTTTCTATGCCTAATTTGTTGAGTATTTTTTTATCATAAAGGGATGTTGAATTTTATCAAATACTCTGTGTACACTGTGATGATTATATGGATTTTTTTCCTTCATTCTGTTGATGCAGCATATGACATTTATTGCCTTTGTATGTTAAACCATCCTTGCATCCTGGGATACATCCCACTTGACCATGGTGTATTATCTTTTTAATGTGTTGTTGGATTTTGTTTGTTGGTATTTTGTTGAGGATCTTTGCATCTATGATCATCAGGCATATTACCCTGTAGTTTTTCTTTTTGTTGTATCCTTGTCTGGTTTTGGTATCAGGGTAATACTGGCCTCATAGAGTGAGTTTGGAAGCTCCCCTCCTCTTCAATTTTTTGGAATAGTTTGAGAAGAATTGGTGTTAGCTTTTCTCTATAAGTTTGGTAGAATTAAGTAGGAAAGATATTTGTTTCTGGGATTTCCTTTGTTAGGAGACATTTTATTACTGACTCAATTTTGTTACTTGTATTGGTCTGTTCATGTTCTTCTGACCCTGAAATGCACTGGAGGAGGCAGAATGAGCAAGCTTCACTGGAGATGAAGTTAGGGAAAGCTGTGCTCTTGGGAGAACAACCTATTCTGAGTAAGACTGGGAAATGGAGGGAAAGTTTGGACAAGTAGTTTATTTATTAAGCAAATATCAAGAGAACATCTTAATATTTCTTCCTCATGCAACCTTGGTAGGTTTTATGTGTCCAGGAATTTCCTCTAGGTTTTACAATTTCTTGGCATACAGCTAGCTGTTCATAACATTCTCTAATAATCCTTTTTTATTTCTGTGGTATGATTTGTAATGTCTCCCTTCTTCTTTCTAATTTTATTTATTTGGGTCTTTTCTCTTTTTTTCTTGGTTAATCTAGCTTGCAGTTTATTGATTTTGCTTGTTTTTTGAAAAAAAATCACCTTTTTGTTTTGTTGGTCCTTTGTATTGACAAGGTTTTAAAATCACCTGTTATGTCTATGCTCCACGATATAGAAGTGGTATTGAGGCCGGGCGCGGTGGCTCACGCCTGTAATCCTAGCACTCTGGGAGGCCGAGGCGGGTGGATTGCTCGAGGTCAGGAGTTCGAGACCAGCCTGAGCGAGACCCCGTCTCTACTAAAAATAGAAAGACATTATATGGACACCTAAAAATCTATATTGAAAAAAATTAGCCGGGCATAGTGGCGCATGCCTGTAGTCCCAGCTACTCGGGAGGCTGAGGCAGTAGGATCGCTTAAGCCGAGGAGTCTGAGGTTGCTGTGAGCTAAGCTGACGCCACGGCACTCACTCTAGCCTGGGCAACAAAGTGAGACTCTGTCTCAAAAAAAAAAAAAAAAAAAAAAAAAAAAAAAAAAAAGAAGTGGTATTGAGGAGCAAGAAGTATTGACGCTATCTTCTGACCCTGAAGTGCACTGGAGGTTGCCAAATGAGCAAAATTCACTGGAGACAATGTTAGGGAAAGCTGTGCTCTTGGGAGAACAACCTATTCTGAATAAGATTGAGAAATGTAGGGATAGTTTGGACAAGTGGTTTATTTATTAAGCAAATGTTAAGAGAACATCTACTATGTGCCAGACTCGTAGTAGCTCAAGTGCTGGGGATTAGTAGTCAACAAAGCAGACCAATCTCTGATCCCATGAAACTTACATTGTGAATGTTTCTAGGAACTAAAAGAGCATTCTGCCCAGGATTCTACTTTGGGAAAGGAACATAGAAGCATGAAGGAAATAAATGACATCTTCTAACAACCTAGCTGATAATAATGACCACATTTATTATTACATCTGGTGATTATTGAATGCTTGTGCCAAGCACTATGCTGAGTGATCTGCATGCATTACCTTATTTATTTTTCCCACGAGCTCTTAAGATAGGTGATGTTATTATCTATAGTTTACAAATCAAGAAAATGAGGTCAGCAACTGCTAGATCTTTTAATCACTACACAATATTGTACTCTACCAGGTAAGCTGTTGGAAATACTACGAGGAGCGAGAACATGCTGCTTTAAAATCAATACACTAATGACACATTCACGTAATTTTAATCCTTCAATAAATTGCACACTTATTTTTGAGGACAAGATGGCTTCAGGCTATCTCAAAGAGTTTGGCCTCTTTTTTGTACTTTGCCTGCATTTGAGAATCTCAGCAATTCTAAACCAGATTTCAACTCTGAGTCAGCCTTTGTTGTAAGGTAAGTCAGAGAATGAGGACCTTAAAATCCTTGGAAAATACACTCAAATTAGTTGGCAGTCTCTATAATTCAGGGATTAGCAAGGCCAGCATTTTATCAAACCTCTTTGTCTTTATGTCGTTTTCTGCTGATCCCACGGAGGTGGGATGAAAGCTATCAGGACTGGGAGAGAAACACTAAAAGTATAGTTATGCACTGTGACGTTTTGGTCAATGATGGACCTCATATGCAATAGTGGTCCCAAGGCAGTATCACCAGGAGTCTGCAAGAGCCAAAGCATTACTGGGCTTTCCAAAGCTGGAGAAAGATATAAATATTCAAGTACAGGAAGTTCAAAGGTCTCAATCTAAGTAAGACTACCCCATGACATATTATAATCGAACTGTCAAAGATAAAAAACAAATAGAGGGTCCTGAAAGCAGCAAAAAAGAAAATCACATATAAGGGGTTCAATATGCCTAGCAGCAGACTTCTCAGCACACACCTTACAGTCCAGGAGAGAAGGGATAATATATTCTAAGTGCTGAGGGATAAAAACTGTCAACCAAAAATACTGTAACTAGCAAAGCTGTCCTTCCAAAATGAAATAAAGGTAAAGACTTTCCCAGACAAACAAAAGCTGAGAGAGTTCATCACCATCAGGCCTGTCTTAAAAGAAATGCGAGAGAATTCTTCAAGCTGAAAGAAAAAGACCCTAATGAGTAAACACAAAAATATCTGAAAGTACAAAACTCACCGGTAACAGTAAATACACAGTCAAATGCAGGATAATCTAATAATGTAATGGTGGTCTGTAAATCACGTCTATCTTGGTATGAAGGTTAAAAGACAAAAGTATTAAAAATAACTACAATAATTTGTTAAAGGATATGCAATATAAAAAGGTGAAAATTGTGACATCAAATTCAAAATGGTGGGGATGGTGAAGTTGAAATGTAGACTTCTTTTGCAATAAAAGTTATTACTGGTATTTTCTCTATGAGAGAAGAAAATGGGACCATGAACAAAGAGTGAGCTGAGAGGAAAGGGTCTTGGGGATTTGAGAAGGAAGGAAAAAAGAATAAGAATTGGGAGCAGGGGTCAAAGAGAGGACAATTAGAGATGAGGAGTTTGCCACCGCTGGGTGTGTTTCAGGTTTTTTCATTACACCAGTGGTTCTCAGCTGGGTTGATTTTTCCCCCCACAGGGACGTTCAATAATGTCTGGAGTCACTTTTGTTTGTCACACTTGGGGTGCAGGTAGAAGGTTTCTGGTATCTAGTAAGTAGAAAGCAAAGATGCTGCTAAACATCCTACACACACAGGATACTCCACACACACCCCACACACAAAGAATTATCAGGCCCAAGATACCAATAATGACGAGTTGAGAAACACTCAGCTTACGTCCCTCGCTTGCCACAAGTTCCCTCTGTAGCAGGACAGCAAGTCAGACCAAAGAAGAACCCAAAGCCTCTTAAAACTCCCCGTCTCATGAGTACCAAGTTCCCCAGTTAGGCAGTCCCATTTGGCCCCTCTCAACCCAGTTCTAGGGTCAGGGAAAGTTCCTTATGGGGTTGGAATGAATCTAGCATCACACCCTCCCCCAGAAGTAAGGGTAGATGCCAAGGGAAACTGGAGATACATAATCCTGTAACCAAGCCTTCCTCCCTTTTTCAGGACCTGCCCCAACCGGCCTTTCCAGGACTTGAACAACAGCATCAGCCCCACCTCTATCTCACCATGTGCCTGGGATCTGGGGTGTCAAATTCCCCAGGACCTCCAAGGACTTCCTCCCACGCCCACAGTAACATGGTGCACACCCACAAACCTCTGGGGGCACCCACACCTCCATCTGGTCTTCCAGACCCTTAACCTCAGGGGCTCTCTCCCCATCCCTAGTCCCACCCTAGGAGCCCTGGCCTCTGCTCCGGGTTTTGCAATCTGCCCCTCTCACTTGGCTAGGGGGTAGGTAACTAGGGCCAGATAAGAGCAGTTCCTGCTCCCTAAGCACACCCAGAGCTGCAGGGCCACAGCCACAGCCAGTCTGCTCCAGAACATACTTCAGTCGCCTCCACAGCCTAGCAGGTAAAGGGCCCAAGTGAGGGCCACAGGAAGTGGGGGTGGCTCCCAAGAGAGGGGGATCTCGGGCTCAATCTCTCTGTAAGACTGGCTGAGAATCTCTTTTGCTGTCTCCTCTGAGAGCTCTGAGGTCTCTGGATCTCCTTGGAACTCTGTTCTGGGCACTGAGGTCCCTGTCCTGACGCTTCACCCAGCAGGTGGCATCTCTCTCTGGAATGGGACCCCTTAGTTGACAACACTTGCCTCTTTTCTGTTACTGTTTCTGCTTCTGCCCTCCCAGTCTCAGTCTCTCTTCGTCTCTTGGTGTCTGTCTTTTGATGTCTCTAACATTTCCTGTCTCTTACATTCTCTCTCTCTCTCTCTCCGTGTGCCTCTCTGTCTCCGTGTACCTCTTTCTGTCTCTGTCACTCTCTCTCTTCTCCCTTGATCTCTGTGTCTAGCTCTGTCTCTTCCTCTCTCTCCTCTCTCACCCTCTTTCTCTGCATTTTTCAGTGTTCCATCTCTGTCTCTCCACTCAATCTCTCTTCTGTCTTTCTCTAGCTCTGTGTCTGTCTAGATTTGTCTCTTTCTTTCTTTAGTTTATGTGAGCCTATCTTTGTGTTGGTCTCTCTGTCTGGCTCTCCCTGTCTCTGTGTCTTGATTTGTCTGTCTCTGTCCCTGTGTGTCTCTATTTCTTCTTAATACTGACTGATATGTAGATAGATAGGTAGATGACTGAGAGAGAGAGACAGAGAGAGAGAAATCTGAAGATAGCTATCTCACTCTGTTTTTCTGCATTCTTCATTATCCCTATGTGTATCTCTCAGTCTCTCTTAGTCTCTGTCTCTAATCACTTGTCTCTCTCAATCTCTGTCTCTCTGTGTTTCTGTCTCTGTCATTATCAGTCTGTACTTTGCCTATCTCTGCCTGTCTCTCTTTCTCCCTCCCTTCCTCCCTCCCACATCCTCTGGTCTCTCCTTGTCTCTGCTTCTGTCCATCTGCCCCACTTCCAGGGTCTGGGGAAAGCAAGTTCCAGAGAGAGATGAGGAACAGAGGGATCCCACTCTCTCCCCAGCAATGTCCTCTCCCGTTTGGACCTCCAGATGCTGGCAGCTGCCCTCACCATGGACAGTGTGAGCACAGCCATCCTACTCATGCTCCTGGCTCTCGTCTGTCTGTTCCTGACCCTCAGCTCAAGGGGCAAGGGCCGGCTGCCCCCAGGACCCAGACCCCTCCCACTCCTGGGAAACCTGCTGCAGCTTCACTCCCAAGACATGCTGACTTCCCTCACCAAGGTGCAAGGGCTCGGGTGATGGTGGAAGGATAAGGGGGAGGGGTTCTGTGGCCCCAGGACCCTTGTAACCTCTGTCTTCCCCCCCCCAGCTGAGCAAGGAGTATGGTCCTGTGTACACAGTGCACTTGGGGCCCAGGCGGGTAGTGGTCCTCAGTGGGTACCAAGCTGTGAAGGAGGCCCTGGTGGACCAGGGGGAGGAGTTTAGTGGCCGTGGCGACTACCCCGTCTTTTTCAACTTTACCAAGGGCAATGGTAAGGCTGATCTCCATCTCCTCCACTCTCAACTTTTCCCATATTGGGGGAGGGGATGAGGGTGGGAGACAATTCTCCCAATCTTGTTGACACTCAGGGCTGCTGATCTCATTGATGACACCAGATGTGATGAAGCCAGGCAGTCCTGGTCTAGGGTGACGTCTGTCCCACCTTCCCCACCCAAACCCCACCACCATCTTGAATCACACTTTCACACCAATCCCCATCTCTCTTCAACCCCAACCCCATTGTCATCCCAATCCCTATCTCTATCCCAACTACAGCATCAAATTTTCAGCTCAGTCAAATGGCCAAGTTATCTGGCTTGGTCCTCACTGTCTACCTCGACCCAATCCCAAGCCCCATCAACCCACCCCCATGTTCACCATCTCAGCCTCAGCTCCACACCTGTCCACCACGCTAACTAATCTCATTCCAATCTCCGTTTCCATTATGAACCCTCTCCCAGTCCCACAGCACAGGGGGTAACAGTAGCATTCTGCCACTTACTAGCTGTGTACCCCTGGACAAGGAGGACCTCCCCTCTCTCCCCCTCAGTCTGCTACCATGAGAAGGTTGTTATAAGGAGTCAATGAGATAATGCATATAATGTAAGACAACACACTATAGGTTTTTTTCTTCTTTAGTATCTAGTTCTCTGCTAGGTCCAGAGGAATCAGAGATAAACACATCTGGTTTAAACAGAGAGTTTAAACAGAGACCTTACCCTATTGTAGCTCCCAGTCCAGTGGGAGACACAGCCCATCACCAGACGGTGACATCCTGGAGTGGTCAGTGTTGGTTGGGATGGGGAAGCTTGGAGAGCTGTGAGAGTCCATACAAAGGACTTGACCCAGCCAAAGGGGAAGGGAGCCAGGGAAGGCTTCCTGGAGGAGGGGACCTCTAAGCTGAGACCTGAAAGATGAAGATGAGTAGTCAAGAGAGAGAAAGGAGTAAAAAATGTTCTAGGAAGAAGGACCAGCCTATGCAAAGACCTTAAGTCCAGGTAGAGAAGAGAACAGGGTCTGTCTTATTCCTGCATGAATTCCCAGCACCCCAGTGTTTATTTCTCTTGCTCATCTCTCTTATTCATGCGTTCAATAATCAATAAGCAATCACCAGTGTCTCCTGTGTGACAAGTCCTATACTGGATGATGCTAAGGACATGGTGGTGACTAAGACAGGTTCCTACTCTACCTTCACAGCTCAGTGAAGGAGACAGCTTCATCACTGGGCAGTGGCAGGCCAGAGTGATCAGGTACTTAATGAGGAAACAGAGGTAGAGTGAGATGAGGAAAGCCCACGGTCCTATGGAAGCTCAAAAGAGGCACCTAACCCAGCCTGGAGAATCAGGGAGGGCTTACTGGAAGGGGCCAGGGAGATTCCAAACTCAGTCTCTCTCCCAGAAAACAACAGGAAAGGGGACTCAGATGGCAGTGGTCTTGGGGATGAGTTGCCGATTGAGTTGGCCCCTCCTCTTCACCACAGGCATCGCCTTCTCCAATGGGGATCGATGGAAGGTCCTGAGGAGGTTCTCTGTCCAGATCCTACGGAATTTCGGGATGGGGAAGAGGAGCATTGAGGAGCGGATCTTGGAGGAAGGCAGCTACTTGCTGGCAGAGCTGCGGAAAACTGAAGGTCAGGGTCCTTGAGTGCAGTCCATACCCCTAATTTACATCCATCCTACTTAGCAGTCAGGGCTTCCAGGTACCATAGCATGGGTGTGAACTCGAAACTCCTGGAGGGGGAAGCACAGTAGCTCACGCCTGTGATCCTAGTACTCTGGGAGGCCGAGACGGAAGGATCGCTTGAGCTCAGGAGTTCGAGACCAGCCTGAGCAAGAGCAAGATCCCATCTCTACTAGAATAGAAAAATGAACTGGGTGTGGTGGTGTGCATCTGTGGTCCTACCTACTCAGGAGGCTGAGGCAGAAGGATCACTTGAGCCCAGGAGTTTGAGGTTGCAATGAGCTACGATGACACCACTGCACTCTAGCTGGGGCAACAGAGTGAGACTCTGTCGGAAAAAAAAAAAAAAAAGGCCGGACGCGGTGGCTCACGCCTGTAATCCTAGCACTCTGGGAGGCCGAGGTGGGCGGATCGTTTGAGCTCAGGAGTTCGAGACCAGCCTGAGCAAGAGCGAGACCCCATCTCTACTAAAAATAGAAAGAAATTATATGGACAGCTAAAAATATATATAGAAAAAATTAGCCGGGCATGGTGGTGCATGCCTGTAGTCCCAGCTACTCGGGAGGCTGAGACAGGAGGATCCCTTGAGCTCAGGAGTTTGAGGTTGCTGTGAGCTAGGCTGACACCACGGCACTCACTCTAGCCTGGGCAACAGAGTGAGACTCTGTCTCAAAAAAAAAAAAAAAAAAACCCTCCTTTACTTAGCCCACAATAAGGAAGGCACTCCTGGAGGTGGATCACCTTGTAGTGCTGTGCTTCCTTGAGGCACGGTGGCAGGATTTGTTATGTGGTGGCGACTCTGTTGCCCTGTCCCTCTGTGGTATTCTGAGCCCAGCTTGTGTAATTGTGGTGGATGACGATGACATTCTTGAGAATGTGCCACACATGTGAGGCCCTGTGCTAAGCACATTTTCATGCATAAACCTCTTCAGCCTGGGAACAATCCATCTTGCAGATGAGGAAATGGAGGCTCAGAGAGGTTATGCAACTGGCTTGAAGTAACAGAGCTAGCAAAAGGAGGAGCCAGACTCAAACCCATGTCTGACACTGGAATCCACAGTCAACACACTACTGTCCATTTATTGAGTGCTTACAGGACACCAAGCTCTAAACTCTCCATGTATGTGAACTAGTTTCACCCTCCAGCAACTCTAGGAAGTAGATGTTATTACAGGTGAGGAAGCTGAGGCCCAGGAAGGTTAACTCACATGCCCAAGAAGTAGCAGAGCTGGGATATAAACCCAAGTCAAAGCTGCTGACTCGTGGGAAAAAAACTTAATAAAAATAATCAACATTTACATGTTGTGTACCATATGCCAGAACTGTTCCAAGAACTTTCTGTGTCTTATCTTCTTTTTAAAATCACCCAACTCTAGGAAACAAGTCCTATTATTATCCCCATTCTATAGGAAAGGAAACTGAGGCACAGAATGCTAAACAGCCCTCTTCCTTGATCTCCAAATTCTGCTGGCTTTGGGCAAAAATAATCATGTGGCAGATGCTACTAAAGGGATTAAATGATGTGATGTAAGTGAAGTAGTAATAACTGTATTAGTTTCTCATTGCCACTGTAACAAGTTGACATCAACTTAGTGGCTTCAAAAACAACAAAAATGTATTCTCCTGCAGTCTGGAGGTCCAAAGTCTGAAATGGGTTGGCAGGGCTGCATTCCTTCAGGAGGCTCTAGGGGGCAATTCCTTTCCTTGCCTTCTCTAGGTTCTAGAGACCACCTGTATCACTTGGTTTGTGGTCCCTTCTTCCATCTTCAAAGCCAGCAAGATAGCATTTCCAGTATCTATCTATCTTTCTCTCTTTCTCTCCCCTCATTCCATCATCACGTCACCTTTTCTTACTCAGACCCTCCTGCCTTCCTCTGATACAGACTCTTAGACCCAACCAGATCACCCAGAGTAATCAAAATCCCAAACTTAATTCCATCTGCAAGGTCTTTTTTAACCATGTAAGGTAATAGATTCATAGGTTCTAGGGCTAGGACATAGGCATCTTGAGGGGGGGCATTATTCAGCCTAGCACAACACCATGGTCTCAAACAACCTCACAATGGATCTGGCTCTTTGTTAAGCACTTCCCAGCCACACACTCACTGACTAAATAGCCCCATGAGGTGAGGACTGTCATCAAACCCATTTTACAGATGAGAAAGCTGAGGCTCAGAGGCTTACAGAAGGAAAGTCAGTTAGCCCATGTCACACCAAGACTAGGAGGCCAAGACAGGATTCAAATGATGTCCATCTAATCCCAGATCTGGTTTTCTGGGCTATGCTATTGTGTCTTGCTGCTGTGTTGAAACCTGTTGTTTTGATATTGTTTTCTGTGATCTGTTCAGCTGTTGGATCACTAGATGTTAAGTGTTGTGTTGCTGTGGGTTATTTCTGGGTGAGGTTGTAGTGTTGTCAGGCATTCCATGTGGTATTGCACTGTGTCATCTGCTATGCTGCTAATATGTATTGTGTGTCATCTGTTCTGCGGCTTTGATTGTATGGGCTGTGATGTCACATGGTGCATTCTGTGCTGTCTGCTGAGTTGCTGTGTGTCACTGTTGTGTGTTTGTTGGAGGATAATGTAGCCGTATGCTGGTATTATGTGTTAGTGTATTGTTACCGTGTCTTGGGTTGCTTCTGGGCTACCTGCTAGGTCAGTGTGTGTGGTTGTGTGTGTTGGCATGTATTGTGCTCATATTTGTTGGGTGTTTTGTTGCCTTATGCTGTTATGAGTTCTGTAATGCCTGATGATTGCTGTGTGCTATGTTGAGTGCTGTGTGTTGTGTTGCCAAGAATAGCCAGTTCTGTTGTTGGGTATTGCTGTCATTGATGTACTGCAGGAAGTTGTGAGTTCTGTTCTGTCTATTGCATTGCCAAATAATTTGGGGCGTTGGTATACTCCACATTGTGTCCATGTGCATGCGTTCTGTGCTGCAAGACACATTGTCATGGTTGGGTCGGATGTTGTGCAAATTAACGTTGCTGTTGCCTGAGGTCTTCCGTGTTGTACATTGTGTCTCCCGAGCTTCACCCCTGACCCATTCCACCCCTCATCCTCAGGAGAGCCCTTTGACCCCACATTTGTGCTGAGCCGCTCAGTGTCCAACATTATCTGTTCGGTGCTCTTCGGCAGCCGCTTCGACTACAACGACCAGCGTCTGCTCACCATTATCCGCCTCATCAATGACAATTTCCAAATCATGAGCAGCCCCTGGGGCGAGGTCAGGTGACTGAATTCAGAGGGAGACGGGGAAGGGGCTCCACAGGGTCCAGGGACAGAGAGGAAAGGAGGGGCCGAGAAGGGACTGTGACTGGCCCTGCCTGGCCCTGCCCTCTCCCTTCTGACCCCGCCCCTGAGTTACCTGGCCACGCCCATTCCCCTCCGCACTTCTTCACATGCGCTTACAGCCTCCTTTCCCTCTCACCCCCTCCCACCCCCCCGCTCCCCACTCCCGCCTTTCCAGAACCTGGCTGCCCTGCAAGCCCCCACCTCTGCCTACCTGATCCACCCTGACCCCACTTGCCCCAGCACACACATCCTGCCTGCTCCTCCAAACCCCTCCCACTCTGGGGACCCAAACCCCTCCGACTCTGCTCGGTCCCCAGATGTACAACGTCTTCCCAAGCCTCCTGGATTGGATGCCTGGGCCGCACCGACGTCTCTTCCAGAACTTCGGGTGCATGAAAGACCTCATTGCTCTCATCGTCCGCGACCACCAGGCCTCCCTAGACCCCACATCTCCCCGGGACTTCATCGATTGCTTCCTCACCAAGATGGCACAGGTAAGCCCCCACCTGGAAATCCCACCTCTAGTCTGACCTGAAGCCCTCCTGCTGCCCCTGCCTTAAAGCCACAGGGATTGGGCGGAGTTGGGAGACCTTCTCCAGGAGGAGAAGTTGGAGCATCTGGCCGTGCTGGGCTAAAGCCCAAGCCACTCATGGCAGCTGCCAATTGACAGCTAATTAAGAAGTTGTTAAAGCTCTGTCCAGGATAATTGTGGGCTCTGCCGCTGAGATTTTTCCTACCCTGCCCCTGCGTGCCCAGCTCACTGAGGAAACGAAGTTAGACAGGAGGGATGAACTGGCACCCAGCGGCCGTTGGGCAGGTCTGGGGTAAATGGATCGCACAGTTTCGGAGCCCTGGCTCATACCCCCACCCCTCAACCCCGACAGGAGAAGCAGGACCCGCTGAGCCACTTCCACATGGATACCCTGTTGATGACTACACATAACCTGCTCTTCGGCGGCACCGAGACTGTGGGCACCACGCTGCGCCACGCCTTCCTCGCACTCATGAAGTACCCAAAAGTGCAAGGTGAGCAGGCCTAAGCCTGGCCCTGGGAGCCGCCCACGCAGCACCACCCGCCCGACAGCCGCGCCCACGCATTCCAGCCTCGCCCCCCAAAACAGGGAGCCACGGCCCCACCTCCAGCCCAGCCTAGCACTTCTGATAGAGCCTTCCGCTGACGCTTGGGTCCCACTGCCAAACCCACACACCCACAGGGAGGCCTGCGCGCTTTGTCTTCCTTTGCGCCCACCGCGGACCCTGCCCACCCTGCATGCGGCCGCCTCCGGCCTCAGAGCCCTGACCCCAGCCCCAGCCACGGGAGCCTGCCCGGGAACCCAGCCTCTCCCACACAGTCTCACCCTCCACACAGCACTGCCCGCGACCCCACTGCCCCAAGCTCCGCCTCTGGATGTATCCCCTGCTCTGCCCCTCTTCCCCAGCACAGCCCGTCCCCTCCATCCACTGTCCAGCAGGCGGGACCCCCAAACTCCTCCCTAAGTCCCATGAGGGGCCTTAGACTCCACGTCCCCCTGAAGCCCCGCCCACACAACCCCACCCTTAGGAGCCCTTGTGCAAACCAACCTTTTGCCCTCACCTACATCTGTGAACCCACCCCCTCTCTCAGGGGCTCTAATTCTAACACACGCCCCAGGCAGTGGCACCCCAGGGTGGGGGAACTTTTACTAGACCCCTCCCACACACAAGTACACACCTTCCAAGCCCAGTCGTGTCACAGATACCCTCCACCGCGCTTCCCCCCACCCCCCTCCAGCCCGCGTGCAGGAGGAGATTGACCACGTGGTGGGACGGGCACGGCTGCCCACCCTGGAGGACCGCGCGGCGATGCCTTATACAGACGCGGTGATCCACGAGGTGCAGCGGTTCGCAGACGTCATCCCCATGAACTTGCCGCACCGCGTCATTCGGGACACAGCGTTTCGCGGCTTCCTGCTACCCAAGGTGCGCTAGGCACCTGGCAAACGAAATCAGGCAACTTAGAAAGAGACATCTCAGGCTCTTGCAACCTGCAAGGGGATCCCAGGCACCAGGTCAACTCTCCGGGCCTTACCAACCGGCATCCCCAGCCCTAGCCACGGCCATCTGAGGCCCTTAAATCCAAAACCTCAGCCCTCTCCTAGGACCCCATACCATACCATAGTGGACTGCACCCTGTCCGGAACCCCATACCCCTTCTCCATGACAGGCCCCTTCTCAGGACCCCTCTCCGGATTCCCCGGGTCTGAGACTTCGCCTTAACTTAAGGATCCCTTGTACCCAAACACTATTCTCAGAGACCTCTGCTCGTTCCCAGAACCCCCACATCTGCTCCCACAAGGTGGAAGGGACCTGTATCCCACATCCCTGCCTCAGACCCCAACAACACAACTTCCACACCCATCCCTCAGAGCCCTAGACACCCACACACATTTCCTGGACCCCTGATCCAGTCTGACACCCCACCCACCCACCCTTATCAAGTCCCCAGGACCCCCAGCCCTGTAAAATGCAAACCCTAGCTCAGGAGCCTCCCAGCACTTGACCACTAATAGTGCCTCCTCATCACCCAGGGCACGGATGTCATCACCCTCCTTAACACCGTCCACTACGACCCCAGCCAGTTCCGGACGCCTCAGGAGTTCAACCCGGAGCACTTTTTGGATGCCAATCAGTCCTTCAAGAAGAGCCCGGCCTTCATGCCCTTCTCAGCTGGTGAGGGCGGGGATCAGAGTCTTTCTGGCCCCATATTCCTCCCTATGTTCCCCAGTCCTAATTCCACTCTCCAAATCCTCTCACTTCACCCATCCTCAGCTTTGGATGCACAGAGACCCACCCTAATCCTGCTCTTGTGGAGGGAGGTGGGGAGGCAGATTAATACTTTAACTTGGGCGTGGTCATTGTCAGCCTCTCCACTCAGTGGTGCAGTTGACATGGTAGTTTTTGTTGGCTTTCCTCTTTGCCCTGCTGAAAAAATTTTTCTCTGTTTACTCAGTAGCAGGAAAAAAACAGCATAATCATAGGTAACTTACCATATTGCCTACCGTGCGCCTAGCAATGCCTCTGAGAAGAGCTATAAGGGTAGTTGCTAAGAACTGGGCTCTGAAGTGGGAGCCCAGGCAGTTGTATCCCAGCTGTGTCACCTCCTGTATGACTTTGGATATATTACTTCACTTCTCTGTGCCTCAATTTCCACATTTAGCCAGATGTGGTGGCTCACATCTGTAATACCAGCAACTCTGGAAGCTGAGGCCTGTAGTTCAAGACCAGCCTGGGCAACATTAGTCAGACCCCCTTCTCTAAAAAAAGAAAATAGGGGCCGGGTGCAGTGGCTCATGCCTGTAATCCTAAGACTCTGGGAGGCTGAGGTGGAAGGATTGCTTGAGGTCAGGAGTTCGAGACCAGCCTGAGCAAGAGCAAGACCCTGTCTCTACTAAAAATAGACAGAAATTAGCTGGACAACTAAAAATATATAGAAAAAAATTAGCCAAGCATGGTGGCACATGCCTGTAGTCCCAGCTACTTGGGAGGCTGAGGCAGAAGGATTGCTTGAGCCCAGGAGTTTGAGGTTGCTGTGAGCTAGGTGGACACCACAGCACTCTAGCCTGGGCAACAGAGTGAGACTCTGTCTCAAAAAAAAAAAAAAAAAAAACCAAAAAGGAAGGAAAAAAAAAAGAAAATAGGAAGTACTGGCCAGGCATCGTTGTGGCCCACACCTGTAGTTCCAGCTACTCAGGAGGCTGAGGTGGGAGGATTGCTGGAGCCCAGGAGTTCAAGGCTGCAGTGAGCTATGATCGTGCCCCTGCTCTCCAGACTGGGCAACAACACCCTGTCTCAAAAAAAAAAAAAAAAAAAATCCATATTTGTAAAATGGAGATACTACTAAGGCCTACCTCTTGGATTTGGAGTTGTTATGAAGATTAAATTAATAGTAATTTAGGGCTTAGAGTAGCACATGGCACATAGTAAGAGCTGCATAAGCATTATGTTCTCGCTGCTTTCCCTGTATTTACCATCCACCACCGCCTCATGAGGCACTATTACCGTGCCCATTTTAAATACCTGAAATTGTGGCTTGCCCAAGATCTCAAAACTAGTAGTGACAAAGCCGGGCTTCGAACCCAAGCAGTCACACTTGCATCAGCCAGGCCATTCTGCTCCAGGATTTACTTAAAGCAGCTTTCCCAGACCTTTAGATGGGTGGGTCTGGGCATCCCCAACTGTTGTCTTCATGTTCTGTTTTCCTTGGGGAATTTGGGGTGGCAGCCCTTCATCCCATCTTGTCTCACCGCTGCGCCCCACCCCGCCTCCCCCGCAGGGCGCCGACTGTGCCTGGGCGAGTCGCTGGCGCGAATGGAGCTCTTCCTCTACCTCACCGCCATCCTGCAGAGCTTCTCGCTGCAGCCGCTGGGGCCGCCCGAGGACATCGACCTGAGACCGCTCAGCTCCGGTCTGGGCAATTTGCCGCGGCCCTTCCAGCTGTGCTTGCGCGCGCGCTGACGTCCCGGACCCTCGTAGATTCGCCTGTGAGCAATCAGGCCCGCCGCTAGCGACTTGCTCTGTCCCTCTTCTCCGTCCACTGTCTGCCCCCTCCCTCTCGCTGGCACATTTTCTTCCCTGCACGCCTCCTGCGTGCCCCTCCCCCACGCTTCACAGCTGTCCCCGGTCTGCAGGGCAGAGAAAGACCTGGGGAAGGGGAAGTGTAAGTCTTGTTGTACCCACAGAACTTGATCCATGACACACCCTTTTCTGGGCTTTTTGTAACATTTCTTAGTAAATTATCTTTATAATACATTCAAACTTGTCTTGGCTGAATTAAAGGGAGGAGGACAGTCCCTGAGGATGGAGAGCAGGGAGCTCTGGCTGCAGAGATCTCCCTGTGGCTAGTTCTACCCTCTCCCTTAGGGCGGCTAAGGTAGGACACTTGGTTTCCTGGAGACAGCCCGAGGACAGAGAGGCAGAGAAAGTAAGACAGAGAAAAAGACAGCTGCCCGGAGAGACACCAAACAGAGGCAGTCTGCAGGAGATGCAGGGAGCTGTACAAGGAGAGGTGTAAGCAGGGAGAAAGTGAGAGACAGAGAAATAACCATCACTAACACTCACGCAGTGCTCACTGTTCTGACTGCCTCAATTCTCCCTACGAGACAAAGCAGTATGAGTATCACATTTTTACAGATGAGCAAACTGAGGCTCGGAGAGGTGAAGTGACTTGCCCCAAATCACACAGAAACGGGCAGAACTGGGATCTGAACAGAGACTCCCTGGCCCCAGACACTGCACTTCTAATCAGCCCTTTCTGTTCACAAGTCAGAGGCCCAGAGAGACAAAGGAAGACAGAGACAGAGAAGAGCAGGGAGATGCAGAGACTGAGAAATGGGGAGACAGAGAGAAGAGAAACAAACAGAAATGACCAAAGAGAGACAGAGAGAAGGGCAGTGAATGTAAGATACAGGAGATTCAGACTCTTCCCCTCACTCCCCACCCCTCTTTCTGGACTATACCTTTGCCCCAAAATCCTCCCTTTGGGGTGGGGGTAGCCATCCCAGGCATGGAGCCTCCCAACCTGGGACCAGACCTAACGTCATAACCGGCTGACAGTAGCTTTTCTTACTGGCAGGCATCCCAAGCTGCACTGAGCCAGATGCAGGCAGAGTGGGGCTGGCCCCTCCGCCACAGGTGGAGGTGACCTGGGTGGCCCTACCCTGAACAGGGTCTCCCCAAGGCCATCCAGAAGCTGGAACATGCTCTGCTGAGCCCGGGGCTGGCTGGGATGAGGCTTATGGGCGGTCCCCACGTAGGGATTAAGGAGTCAGCTCCCTAATCTCCACCCCGTTCCCACCACAGCTTAGCACAGCGTCTTCCCCAGGGCCCAGCCAGGGACACAGAGGTGGAAGGAGAGATTCAGAGGTCCTGAGAAAGAAGAGAGGAGGGATGGTGAAGAAAACACATGAAGACACCGAAAAAGAGATGGAGTGAGACAGGGAGAGGCAGAGAGATACACAGAGATGGCAGAGAGAGATCCTGACTAAGACCGGAAGACAGAAAGAAAGAGGCAGAGGAGGAGAAAGAGGAGCACTGAGAAAAGGGAGAGGGACGACAAGGAGATTCTAAAACAGAGGCAGAAATTAATTAAATGAGGAACAGAGAAAAAGAGAGACAGAGAAACCAGAGAGAAAAAGAAAGAGAGAGACTAACAGAAACAGAAAAATTAAGTCTGAATTAGAGACAGAGAGAAACAGACATAAATAGGGAAGAAAGGGTGTTGTACATTCATTCAGCAAACACTTACTGAATGCCTACTGTGTGCCAAGCACTATTTTAAGTGTGGGGATACAGAAGAGAACGGGACAAAGATCCCTGCTCTTGAAGGGCCGGTGTTCCAGATGAGCCCAACAGAGGACAATGGAGGAAGAGCCAGGAGTTGGAGAGGACGCTAGAGGCCATCAGATAGCCTGGCACAGAGGGGTGGGCAGGGTCAGGGAGGGCATGGCTTACTGCACAGAGAAAGGCTGACAGGTGGGAAGACCCGTGGCAGAGACAGAGACTGCCAGACAGGGAAACACAGGCAGAGATTAAGGTAAACACAGACTGAAAGAGATGCAGAAAGAGAAAGAGACAGACATTTTGAAAAAAGAGAGACAGAAGGACAGGAGCAGAGGCAGAACCTGAGAGACAAAGAGGAGAAAATGTGGGGTGGGGAGGACGGAGAGAGACGAACAGAGGAACATAGAGATTGAGAGTGAAGGAGACCCTGAGAGATACACCCAGAGAAAATTCTAGTCTGAGACTCTACACGGTCCCCCACCTCCTCCCCAGGTCTGGGCCCTATGCCAAGGTCTTGGAGGAACGCTAGAAATGGCAAGGCGGGGCCAGCAGGAGGATGGGCCCCACTCCTGAACACTCTGTCGCAAGTACTAACTTAGCGCCACCCCTGTCACTTCCACAACCCACCCCTTGGCTCATCCAAGCCTGAGTCTGCCCCTTCCAGCCCTAGGATGTCCCAGGATGGGGTGGGGGGAGAATAGGGGATACATTTGTCTGCTGTGATGGTGCAGCCTCAGATAGGAGTGTGCACAGTGAGGAGCTTGGGGAACTGGATACCAGGGGTGCGGTAGCATGGGCATAGGACATGTGGGGGCATCTAGGAAACAGAGCCTTGGGAATAGAGATGGTAGCAGCTCAGGGCAGGGCACAGACCTGTAAGTATGGAGGTGCAGGGGACATGTGGGAAGGGACCCAGAAGTCATAAGGATAGGCACAGAAGTGCCAGGATCGTGGGCACTAGGAAGCTAAAGGATTCCCGGGAGGATCTGGAGGACAGGTACAGTATATAGGGTTCAAGAACAATGGATTGACAAGGGCTTAGGTGTGAGTCCCAGGGAATCACAGGCACAGGGCACAAGAGTGCCAGGGTTGTTTTCAGAAGTGTATATAGGAGACTCCTCAAAGAAATAAAAGTAAACCTTCGGGCCGGGCGCGGTGGCTCACGCCTGTAATCCTAGCACTCTGGGAGGCCGAGGTGGGCGGATCGTTTGAGCTCAGGAGTTCGAGACCAGCCTGAGCAAGAGCGAGACCCCATCTCTACTAAAAATAGAAAGAAATTATATGGACAGCTAAAAATATATAGAGAAAAAATTAGCCGGGCATGGTGGTGCATGCCTGTAGTCCCAGCTACTCGGGAGGCTGAGACAGGGGGATCCCTTGAGCTCAGGAGTTTGAGGTTGCTGTGAGCTAGGCTGACGCCACGGCACTCACTCTAGCCTGGGCAACAGAGTGAGACTCTGTCTCAAAAAAAAAAAAAAAAAAAAAGTAAACCTTCGGTCCATCAATCCCACTACTGGGTATTTACCCAAAGGAAAGGAATTCATTTTATCAAAAAGACACCTGCACTCAAATGTTGATTGCAGCACAAGTCACAATTGAAAAGATATGGAAATAACCTAGGCGCCCACCAATTGATGAGTGGATAAAGAAGATGTGGTGTACATATACCACGGAGTACTACTCGGCCATAAAAAGGAATGAAACAATGTCTTTTGCAGCAACGTGGATGGAACTAGAAATCATTTCCCAAGTGAATTATCTCAGGAATGGAAAAACAAACACCACATGTTCTCACTAATCAGTGGGAGCTAAATGATGGGTACAAACGGGCACAAAGAGATGTTAAGGACATTGGAAACCAAGAAGGGGGGGTAGGGGAGTGAGGGATAAAAACTTACCTATTAGGTACAATGAACACTATTCTGGTGGCAGGCACACTAAAAGGCATGACTTCAGCATTAAACAATGCACCCATGTAACAAAAACAAGTGCACCCCAATATTTTGAAATCTAAAAAATTTTTCAAACAAAGTGTACTTAGGAGTCAGGAGTGTATTTAGGAACCAGAGGTACAGGGTACGGCATTCAGGGGGCCCAGAGGTTGCTGGGAGATTGAGGAATACACTCCTACAGGCCAAGTAAGACGGACCCAAGGATGCTAGGGGCTTAGGAGGGTGCACCTGTTGGCCAGGTGTACTGACATGAAAATGCTGGTGCATGAAAGTTGCCAAATAGAGCAGGTTGAGCCAGGGAACAGCAGTGCTAGGGCTGGGAGGAGGGGTAGAGACCTTGGGTTGGGAAACCTATGGAGTGAGCAGCCCGAAGATGTCCACCCCTCCCACATCGCGTCTCCACCCCTGCTCCACCCAAGACCCCATGTCAATCAAATAGAGGTGAAGGCACACCGGCTTCAGGAGCGCAGGCATGATGATCACGGGCATGGCAGGGCTGCTGTTGCCGCTCCTGGTGCTGGCACTAGCGTGGTGGGGTTGGGGTGCGCGTCGCGCTCAGATGCGGGGCGCTCTACCTCCCGGGCCCAGGCCTCTGCCGTTGCTGGGGAACTTGCTGCAGCTGCAGTCCGGACGCCTGGACCGTGCGCTCCTGGAGGTAAGCCCGACAGTGGGTGAGAGAACAGAATTTTCTGCATTAGTGGAGGTGGGGCCGGAGGCTAGAGCTCTTGGTTGCCTGAATGAAGACAGCTGAGGGCTCGGATTCAGTGACTCCTGAGTTCCAGGAAAGGAGGAGACTGGGGAGTGGGAAGCTTTGGGCCTGGACACCTGGGTTGCGAGGGAGGGGCAGCCTGGGGTGGGGGAGCAGAGGGTCCGTTTTCCTGGTTCAAGGTGGGGAGTGCGAGTACTGAGGGCCCGGACGCCTAGTTATGAGGGTGCAGGGGGCTGCGGACCGGGACTTCTAGGCCCCGAGGGAAGTGCGGGCCTGGACTCCAGGATCTGAAGGAGGATCTGAACTCCCGGACCTGAGGAATGAGGAGCTGAGCCGGGGGCTCCTGAGTCTGAAGGTGGAGGGCGCTGGGGTTGGGGTCTCCGGTTGGGAGCCCGGACCCGACCGCTGAGCACCGGCTGACTCCTTGTAGCTGTCCCGCCGCTGGGGCTCGGTGTTCACCGTGCGACTGGGCCCGCGCCCGGCGGTGGTGCTGTGCGGCTACGCGGCGCTGCGGGACGCGTTAGTGCTGCAGGCGGATGCGTTCTCTGGCCGCGGGGCCATGGCAGTCTTCGAACGCTTCACGCGCGGAAACGGTGAGGCCCAGGAGCTGGAGGCAAGGGCAGGACCTACCCAGGTTGGGCAGATAAAAGGTGGAGCCGGGTAGATGGGGCGGGGCCTAACAGAGAATCACGCTAACGAGGGCAAATGGCGAAGAGGGTGGGACAGGGCTAAAGTGTAGGCGGAATCGGAGAGAAGAGCCTAGGAGTCGAACCAAAGGGAGCAAGCACAGGCCAGGGACCCGGACCAGCAAAGGCGGGGGTCAACGTGTGGGCAGGGCCCAGGAGGTTGGCAGCCAAGTGGTCAAAGGAGAAAAGTCAGCTCCAGGAGTTGGAGGCCCCGATAGGGGTGTAGATATTGACTGGTCGCTTCCTGGGTGGGGCGTGGCCAACTCTGGCCCGCCTCCTTTTCTCTCCCCACCGTAGGCATCGTGTTTTCTAATGGGCCGCGCTGGCGAACACTGCGCAATTTTGCGCTTGGAGCGCTGAAGGAGTTCGGGTTGGGGACGCAGACCATCGAGGAGCGAGTCCTGGAGGAGGCGACTTGTCTGCTTAGAGAATTTCAAGCCACCGTTGGTGAGGCCTGGCCTGGAAAGCAGAAGGGCCTGGTGTGGGTGTGGCTAAGGGACTGCCAAGGAGTGGTCACGGGAAGGCGTTTGGATGGAACAAAACCAATAAGCCCAAGGAGCTAGCTGGGGACCCGGCCACAGCGTTATGACCCCGCCCTGTTGCCACCCCGACCCCCCTCAGGAACGCCGTTAGACCCCCGGCGGCTACTGGGTAATGCTGTATCCAATGTTATCTGTTCTGTGGTCTTCGGAAAACGCTATGGCTACGGAGACCCGGAGTTCCTGAGGCTCCTGGACCTCTTCAATGACAACTTCCGCATAATGAGTTCCAGATGGGGTGAGGTGAGAGGGCCGGCCACAATCTCTCCCTCACGCCCAAACCCTCAGTGCATGGCCATAATGCATATTAGAAGGAGACAGTCTTAGTTTCTTGCAATGGAAGAGTTCTAGAACCTACAATATCAAAGTCCTGGTCCAATCTCCCCGTAGGGAAACTAAGTCCTAGTGGCCTTGTCCAAGGTCCTGTTGAGATCCTGTCTCCCCAGATATACAACATTTTCCCCTACCTCCTGGACTGGCTCCCGGGCCCGCATCACCGAATCTTCCGAAATTTTGCGGAGCTTCGGGTCTTCATCTCTGAGCAAATCCAGCGGCACCAGCAGACGCGGCAGCCTGGGGAGCCCCGCGATTTCATCGATTGCTTCCTCGACCAGATGGATAAAGTGCAGTTCCTTGCTACCCTAAACCCTATCCATGCTGCCCACCAACAGGTGCCCGGCACAGTGGCAACGCCTGTTCTCTCTGCCCACAGGAACAGCAGGACCCAGAGAGCCATTTCCAGGAGGAAACGTTGGTGATGACGACGCACAACCTTTTTTTTGGCGGCACTGAGACCACCAGCACCACTCTGCGCTATGGGCTCCTCATTCTGCTTAAGTACCCAGAGGTGGCAGGTTTGCAAGCTGGAGAGGCCCAGGATGAGGTACTGGGGTTTGGGGGTGGCTGGAGGGTTCGGGAAGTGTGTGGCTCACAGTTTCCGCCGGCCCCAGCTAAGGTGCAGGCGGAGCTGGACGCCGTGGTAGGTCGGGCGCGCGCCCCCAGACTGGAGGACCGCGTGCGCCTGCCCTACACCAACGCCGTGCTACACGAGATCCAGCGCTTCATCAGTGTGCTGCCCCTGGGACTGCCGCGCGCCCTCACCCGCGACGCCCACCTGCACGGCCACTTTCTGCCCAAGGTGCCCAGAGTCCGAGGATTCTGCCCGAGGGTCCAGGGGCATGAGCGCCTATTGGCTAAGATCAGCCGGAATGGGCGTGCGCAGTGCTGACTGACGCACAATCAGTGACCCTGGGAGCAGGAAGAAAGGAAGGCCCACACACCTCCCGCGGGCTTTTACAAAAGGCCTAAAATGGAAGAGGCGCGCATGCTCGCCAATCCCGCGGTTAACCCGAGTTGTACATACCCCCAGGGCACCTTCGTGATTCCCCTGCTTGTGTCTGCGCACCGGGACCCCACCCAATTCAAGGACCCGGACTGCTTCAACCCCACCAACTTCCTGGACGACAAGGGCGAGTTCCAGAGCAATGACGCTTTCATGCCCTTTGCCCCAGGTCTGGGCCAGAGAGGGAGGGGACGAGCCTGGACCGGTTTTGGGGCGCACAGCTGCTCACTCTCCACTCCTGTGTACCCAGGAAAGCGGATGTGCCTGGGCGCAGGCCTGGCCCGCTCGGAAATCTTCCTGTTCCTTACGGCCATTCTACAGAGGTTCTGCCTGCTCCCTGTGGGGAATCCCGCCAACATCGACCTCACCCCGCACTGCACTGGCCTGGGCAACGTCCCCCCAGCCTTCCGGCTTCGCCTAGTGGCCCGCTGAGGTCAGGCTCCGCCACCCTGGGCTCACTGGCACTCAGATCTCTTAACCCTCCTTGGTCAATAAAAGCCCTGAACTGCAGGTGGAGGTCTCATTACGGAAAGGAAGAGTCAGATGTGTGCAGCTCTGAGGTAAACTTTTATTTCTTGGCTGACAGGACTTCCACACCCATGCTCCTCCAGGCACCTTCTACCCTGCCCAAGGAGTGGCAACCCAATCCACAAGGTGCCATGGCCAATGGGGTTGGGGGGTCACTTCACATTCCAGGCTGCAGGAGTGAGGGGACTTGGGGATACTCCTCCCACAAACTTTTGCCAGCAAGAGGCCATGACTCACCCCAACCCCAAATCCTGCATCCTGGTGGGAGGTGACAGTGCCTCCTCCCAGTTCTCCACACCTAATGGGGGTGTGACCAGACAGGGCAGGACACAGAACCCCCAGTTTCAGTAAGGGTATCCCCCAAATGCTGGCTCCTGCCCAGGTCACAACCCCAGCCCCCATCATGGGGCAGCAGAGGTCTCTCCTCCTCCTTTGTCCTCAGCGATGGACAGAGCCCTCCAAACCAGGCAGGACAGAGGCAAAGTCAGAAGCAGCAGTGATGGCAGGGAAGGAGCAGGCACCAGAGACTGGTGGGCTGCCAGCTCAGGGCCCAGGGCTCTTCTGAAGTCAGGGCAAGTCATCTGTCCGTGGAGCTCTGGGGCTAGCCACTAGGTGGGCGTAGTCTGCTGTGATACAGGTACTTGGACACCTTTCTGTCCTGATGCTGGGGATGACAAGGGGACAGAAGATAGTCATCAGGGAAGGGACAAAAAGGCCAAGGGAAACCTGGGAAGATGGGGAGAGGACCAGTAAGAAAATGGGGTTCATGTTGCAGGTACTAGGAGAGTGGGGTGCCTGAGGAGGGTGGGCAGAGGAAAGATGAGTGGTGGGATTTAATAAAAGACTGATGAGGTGGAAGGGGTGGCTTGAGGCCTGGTGGGATACAGGGAATAGGAAGGACTAGAGAGGTGGGACAGGTACCTAGCTGATACTTGTCTTTGGCTGCTGCCCGCTCCTTGGCATCAAAATACCAGACAGTGATGGCGTACCTGGGAACCAGGGAGGTTGGAGATCAGTTTTCTGCAATTCCAGCCACATATCCATAGTGACACTAGAGGCCACCCCTTCGAGCCACCTGGTTCTGTTCCCACCTAGACTCCCTCTCAGCACTTCTTCACTCCTAGTCACTCTGAGGGTCTGACAGGACTCTGTTGGCAGAGGGACCACCTGGGCACATCCCCAGAACTATGGGTCCTACCTGGTTGCATAGGCTGGCTTCACCTCGTGGGGGTTCCGCCGGTCAGACCAGAAAATGAGCAACCGGTCAAAGAGTGGTTCGATGTTGGCTACCACAGGCCGGCCCTCAGGGAAGATCTGCAGCAGGCCGCCATGCACCTGGGGGCGGGCCAGAGGATGAGGCCGGCTGGTCCTGCCTGGAGCCTCTGCCTTGCACCGCCCCCCAGGAGTCCACCAGGGGGCGCAGTGTCAGCAGGCATCACTCCCTCCCACCACTCAGGCTCTTAAAATGAATGACAACCCAGAGTCTGCATCACCATGGAGATGGGCAGGAAGCTACTAAAGACAGGAAAAGGGGGAGAGTGTTCATTATAAGGCCGGGTGGGGCTGGGCAGACAGCACCATTCCCGGAAAGGGGGGGAGTTCCCACCACAGTCAGCCAGAGAGGAGGTGCCATTTCCCAGGAAAGGCCGGCAAACTGCACCGCCCCCCTGTGGGTTGAGAAAAGAACAGGAAAATGCCAGGATCTGAGCAGGGAGCGGAAAATGGAGAGGATGCACACCGCCCCAGCCCCACCCTCACCCCACCCCCTACCTTAACGTCCCAGTTCTGATTCAGGTAATAGATACAGGTGATGCAGCGCCCATCGCCGTGGGGATTGTCAACGTGCCTCACGTACCCCAGCCCGTTGCCTGGGTAACACGCCACCATGGCCTGGCAGAGATGGAGGGAGGTGGGTTTACTGGGGCTACGCAGGCACATCTGAGGGAGCAGCCATTATCTCCTTTCTCACCCCTCCCACCCCCTTGTATCTCCCTTGATTCCTTGGCAACCAGATGGGCTCAATAAACAGCTGAGGACTTGATTTTTTAAAAGATACCCCAACCCCACCTCAGACATTTCAGTAAACCAATTTACACGTTTCCTGCTGTGCAGGGACGGGACCTCACAGCCCTAGACCAGGGGTTCTCACCCTGGCTGCAGAGTGGAATCACCCGGGGAGATTTGCGACCCCGATGCCCAGGCTCACCTCAGAGGTTCTGATATACTCGGTTCTAACGTAGGGCCTAGAATTTTTTAACGTTCTCCAGGTAATTCTAATGTGCAGCAATGTTGAGAACTGCTCCCCTGGACTACAAAGAATCCTCACTAAATAAATTATCTGTTCCAGACACATCTGAACAGGAACCAAAATCTAGAATCTGAATAGAAAGTGAGATCTAATTCCAACTCTAGGGATAACTTGCTGGGTTACCCTGGACAGTCCCATCACCTGGATGGACCTCAACTGCCTCATCTGTAAAATGGGGGTGATAAACACGTTCTCTGTTTACAGCAGTAGCAATTAATCCCTCTGAGGACACAGCTTTGGAGGTTGCAGACCCTGAAAGACCTAACCAGACTCATTCCAGGCTTTAGTTTCTGTGTGTGCAGGTCTGGCTACAGGGTTCTTGCCTCCTCTGCCGGACAGCTGCCACTCCCCTGGAGCGGCCCCACCATGCTGTGGTCAACGCCCGGCGGGATGTTTGCCATCAGGGAGCTGACAGCAAGGTGGCTGTGGGGTAAAGTAAAAGGCCCAGCCGCTTCTGCAGACCCAATTCCCTGGTTCAAGTCTCAGTGCCGCCACATGAGCTGTGACATTGGGCAAGTGACTTCACTTCCCTGTCTCAGATTTCTCATCCATGAAATGGAGCAGACAGCTACTTCACAGGTTGTTGTGGAAATTCAACAAGATAACAAACGTCTGGGAAGTCAGCCAGCACAGTGCCTACCACATGACCAAGAACCAAAGCACACGCTGAAATGCCATTTAAAACTTCTGCCCAATGCCACTTGGGGCTCTGGATGAGGGAGGAGGCAAATAGGAGAAGACTGGCACAAGGGCCCTTCTGCTTTTCCCCAGTTGGGGACCATCTGACTTGACCCCTCCTCCCAGGTACAACTGCGGGCTTTTGCTCCCCACCGACACTCAGCTACACCAATGGGCCTGGCCCAGCAAGACAGTTATCAAGATCATGGTAAACATTCATGATCAAACAGATCAGTGCTGCCGAAACAGGAGGCTTGCCAAGCACACCTCAGCAGGCTAGGGTGATTCAATCTCTCATCCTCCTCCCAACATGTTATCCCCAGGGCTCACCCTAGTGTGGATGTGAACCTGCTCTGCATTAAAGCACATGCACCTGATCCACCACAGAACCTGCCCTGGGAAAGAGAGGCCAGGAGGGGTGCCACTATCTCTGGCCTCACAGCAGTGGAGAGCTGAAGACTTTCTCTCTAGCAGCACTAGGGTACGGTTAGGGAGAAGGCCCCAGGGAAGACCCTGGCCCCTACACCCCAAGGTTCAGGGGGAAGAGCCTTCTTTGCACTGCTCACTCCCTGTGGATGGGTCAGCACCCTGAGCAACCACATCCCTGGGAGGAAAGAATGTGGCCATGGCACAGGAGGCTTGGAACCAGTGAGTCACTGATTAGAGATAGGCAAGGCCTTCCCAGTTAGGAATCCAATTGCGCTGATTCTGCATGAGGATGGGTGAGAGAAGGGGTCCAGAGCTGCACCCTCTTCTTCCATAATCCATCCCACACAGCAGCCAGAGACCCTTTTTCTCTTAGCTCTCCACTACATCCAGAGAAAATACAAATTCCTGATCACAGTCACCAAGGTCCCCAACCCCATCATTCTGCATCCCACCACAAGGCCTTTGCACCCATCTGGGACACTCTTCCCCCTGACCCACCCTGTAGTTTAGGACTCGGGTCAAGGGTCAACTTGAGTTCTCTAGCTGATTGTCCATTCTACTCCTCTGAACATGAAATCAGCACAGCTACCTGTTTACCTAGTACTGGTCTGAAAAGCAGATGCATGGAAGCCCCCAGGGCCAGGCCTGCCTCCCCAGTGCCCAGTGCAGTATCTGCTGACTCAGAATCCCACCCCCTCCCCTCCGCCCTGCCTGTACACTCTCACACAGCTTCTCCCAACATGCACATGCAGGCGGGGCACAGAAACAGGAACCTGCCCTTTAAGGCTCCCCCCCCACCTTCCACCACATACACACACCTTGGGGGGTGGAAAAATCCTCTGGCCCCAGGGCTCTCCCGTCCCCACAAGGGAAAGCCTCAGCCCTCAGGGACAATAGGAGAGTGACAAGGAAAAGTTGCTCTTCCCATCTCAGGGAAAGGGCAGGTGGGATCAGAGCCAGGAGACTAAAGAATTTAAGGTTACTGATGACAATGTGCCAAGAGCCCACCACCACTACATACATACATACATACATGTACACATACACACACATATCTCCCAGTCAGAAGCCTGTGACTGAACCAATGACAGGTAGCCCCACCTCCAAGCTGCTCTTAAAGGGGCAAACCAAGCCAGCTGGGCCTTCCCTGGGGTCCCCTCTGGCAGCCCTTTTTGCCAGTGGGAGCCTACTTTCTCCCACCTGCAAGTCGACTGAGCACAGGGACCAGGGAGAGGAGGGAAAGTAGGACAACACAGGAGCTCAACTCAGGAATGATCAAGGAGCAGGTTACTGCTAGCCCCAGCCCTGGAGATCCATGCCCCCACCGTACTGCTGCAGCCCACCTCAGCACCCCACAGCCTTACTCCAGCTCCTGCAGAGGGAGTCCAGATGTGGCCCTCTGAAGGTGGGGAAGCCTGGAGTTGCTGTCTCACTAGGCAGGGGAGGGTCACAGAGGGGGTCTGGTGATTGGGGGCTGGCTCCTCTCCTCCCTTCCCAGTCCAGCCAGGCCTGTTCTTACCTCCCCAGGGCAGCAAGGTCATCTAAGGCTACAAATGTCCCAACAACTCCCCTATCCCCAATGCTAGTCAGGGCCCTGTCCCCAACCACATCCGAGGTGGGAGCCACCAAAGGAGAAAAGATCTGCTCCTCTACCCTTCCCTCCCCAAACTGCCACAGACTAGCTGGGGATTAACTTGGTTTCCCTATTCTGTGGACCAGCAAACTGAGGCTCAGAGCAGCATCCCATCCTTGGCCACCCCCTGACAAGGACGGCCAACCCAGGGGTGAAGATGCTGAGCCAGGGAGACTACAATGGCCTCGCCTGCACAGGAGCCAAGCCCAGGGAGGGGCCGGCTCTGGCTCCAGCTATCAAGTAACGGGAGGGAGAGGGAAGTAGAACAAGTTCCAGCTGGGGTGGGGAGGAAACAGGCCTCGGCCCCGGGGGAGCCCTGGTCCCTGAGCCAGTTCCAGCCTGAGAGGAAAGCCACAGAGGCAGAACCCAAGATGGGATGTGAGAGAGGAGGGAGGGGACATCAAGAGCTCAGCTTCC
The DNA here is from genome assembly GCF_041146395.1 of Eulemur rufifrons. NCBI lineage: Eukaryota > Metazoa > Chordata > Mammalia > Primates > Lemuridae > Eulemur > Eulemur rufifrons. The sequence continues at coordinate 7,622,488 of NC_091006.1, read as the reverse complement.
CGCCTACAGGGCAGAACACAGCCCGTGCCATCAGCCAGGCACCACTGGTGTGGAGCAGGAGGCACTCCCTACAGGCCCTTCTCCGAAGGACACCATGCCCTGGACTCAAGAGCAGGGCCCTCACACTCTTCCACGGAGAGAATTATCGGAGAGAATTATCGTGTCAGCAAGCAGGAAAGGCCCTATGGACCACTGTCTTATGCAGAGCTCCTGACTCCAGGTTCCTGAATGGGTAGCTGGAGGACCACGAGGCCCTGAAAACCGCCTGTAAACGCCAATCAAATGAACATTTTTCCTAAGAGAGAGTCTGTGGCCTCTGGTAGAGTCTCAAAAAGCCCCCAAAAAAGGCTCCAAAAAAAGATTAAGAACTACTGCCCTAAAGCAAAAAAAGGAAAAAGGGACCAAGGATAGACACATAAAGACAGAGGACCATGGGAAAAGAAGAGAGACAGACAGGGATGAAGTGACGAAAAGGACAGAAGGGATAGAGGACAGGGACTAGGGAAGGGTGGGAAAGATGGGGACAAGAGCTCCACCGAGCCAGGCCAGCATGCAGCCACCCAGTGCCACCCCAGGAAGCTGTCCTCAATGCAGATGCCACATTAGGCACACAGGGCATGATAAACACCAGGGCCAGGCGTCCAGCACAGTGGGCAGCAACCCTTCCCTCAGCCCGGGGGGCCCACTCATCACTACCACCCTCCCCCTCCCGTTCTCCTGCCTGGGAGACAGGATAGACTAGACAGGCAGGCCAGCACACAGGGATGAATGGATGGATGGACAGACAGGGAAAGGGGACAGAGGCAGAAATGTGCGCCTGTCTATGTTGACCGTTCTTGGTCTAGGGCCCATAAACAAACCATCAAGGGACTGTGAACTCACACACGTGTGGGGCTGTGACTGTCAGCAGTTCTCATCAGTTTCCAGGGGATTCCTGGCAAGGTCAAGAACTGCTGTGGCTCCACACCAAACCCCTGGCTTACAGGTGCACAAACTAAGGCCCACAGGGTGGCCATAAAGCCTGAGTCCCCAGAAGTGAGTGCACCCCCTCCACTGGAGTTGCCTAAACCCTTTTGTGACCTCAGAAGCCTGTCTCTAAACCCATTTGTGCCCAGAGCACTAGGCATCCAACAAACAAGGTGTGGTGAAGCCCCTCTACAGAAGGCCCCCACCCAGCCTTACCTTGGTGCGCCCGTTGATGACGTAGCTGCCCAGCCGCCCAGCGCAGTGGCGGATTACAGAGTCCACGTGGGCCATGAGGGCACCTATGCTTCGGCAGCCAGGCTCGTGGCCTTCCACCCAGGCAATCTGGTCCCCACGGATGCTGCGCGGCGGGATAGCCCGCTGGCTCACTAGCTGCCCATCACGCAGGCGCCCACCCCGTTTCAGAGCCTCCACCTCCGCCAGCACGCGGCTGCCCAGTGCAGCCCCCAAGAAGCTGTCCTTGACGCAGATGCCATAGTACCGCATGCAGGGCACGATATAGTCCAGGGCCAGGCGCTCAGGCGCAGAGGGCAGCGCCTCCTCTGTCACCCCAGCACTTGCCTCACCACTGCCCCTGCTGCAGCCACAGCCTATGCCACCCTCCCCCTCTGCCTCCTGGTTCTCTTGCCGGGCCCAGGGTCGCTTGCCAGGTGAAGGGGCATCCCCACCATCCTCGGCCCATTTCCGTTTGGGGGCCTCAGGCCGGGCACCCTGGGCTGCCAATCGCTGACACCCCTTGGTTACCAGCGCTGCAGCGCCTTCGCTCTGCAGTGGCCGCAGCTCACCGCCATCCTGCCCACCAAAGCCCTCCCGCAAGGGGCTGACAGTGGTAGAGGTGGTTGTGGCTCTGGGGGTCCCACTCCCTGCTGAGGCCTCACCAGGCACTCCTGGACAGTGGTAGGAGGGTAGGAGGGGACAGGGCAAGTAACTCTCCACCCCCATCCTGGCCCGGCCAGGCTCCAAGGGCTCTGACACAGACCCTGATAACTGAGGGAGAGCCTGACTCAGGGGCTGCGGCTGGCACGGGCTGTCCATGGCAGCAGTGTCTTCATCCCCCGGGCATGGAGGGCACCGCCCGGGCCCATGGTGCCACCCTCCTCCACCTCCTCCACTTGATGCAGCTGGGGGCCACTGGGCCTGGCGTGGGGCAGGGTGAGGCAGGGCAGGCAGTAGGGGCTCTTCTTGTGCCCTGAAGGTGCTTGCTGGTCCCCAAGTCCTCTGCTGTCCCTAGGGGCTTGGGAAGGGACCCTTCAGGGTGGCTGGAGGAAGAAAGAGAAAAAGGGATGTAAGAGGAGCTAAAAGCAAGCTGGGAGAACGGTGGGGGAAGGTATGGGCAGTAGGGAGGAAGATGACCGGGGCAGACTTGACTACAGAGACCCCCACAACCTGGGGCCAAGTGGAGGGGAGGAGCCTGAGACTTTGTTGGGGGGGAATCGCTGACAGACAAGGGGCAGCGAGGGGGAGGAGCTGGAGGAGAGAGGCTGGGTAGAAGACACAAAGACAGAGGACTGTGGTTGGGGCTGTGGGATCGAGTGCCGAGTGCCCACAGTCACAGGGAGGGCGCCTGAAGTAGAAAAGGAATGGTGGAGGGGTGGGGAGTAGGAGGATTGGAAACAGTCAAAAGGGACGTGCCTGGGTGTTCCAGAGAGACAGAAATGTCGGGGATCCACAGAGTCAGAGTTAGGAAGGTCAACAAACAGAGGAAACTAGGGGGCCCAGAGACAGAAAAACAGACCGGAGGGAAGCTCGGAGAGAAGCTCGGAGGGAGGGTCTGAGAAGGCCAGACAGCACGGGCTGGTGGGGTCGCCCTGAGCCCAATAGGAGGAGGCCTGCTGGGGGTGGACACACACCCGGACGGGAGGTCCTGACAGAGGACCTCGGGAAAGGAAGGAAGGAAGCCTCGGGAAAAGGGTCCCCAACGACAGAGGGAAGGGCGGAGGATTCACGAACTCGGGGACAGGACGAGGGAAAAAAAAGCACTCCCTTCCCAACCCCCTTCGGTGCGGGAGGCCCCCCTCTGGGCGAGTAGGCGACGCAGGCAAGGCCGAGGGGCTCGGACCCTGCGTCCCCTGCCCTCGGCCCCCGCGCCGCGCGAGCTCCCCGCCCCCACCCCACCCCAACCCCCCCAACGGCCGGCACCCAACGTGCCCGGCGCGCGTTCCCTCCCCCACGCCCCACCCCCACCCTCTGTCCCCGGGGTCGCCACGGCCCTCCACGGCCTGCCCCGGCGCACACCCCCACACCCCGCCCGGTCCGCGCCGGCGCCCCGGCTGGGGCTCCTTCTCCCCCTCACTCCCTTCTCTCCCCGCGACCCCCTCACCGAGCTTTTTCCTCCGGCCCCGGCGCCGCCGTTTGTGCCAGCCGCCCTGCGCCTCACAGCGCGCCATGCCCCGCCCCCACCTCCCGCGACGCTCCGCCCCCGCCTCGCCCGCTGGGCACGTGACCGCGCCCGGGCGAGGAGACGGTGCATGCGCAGGCGCGAGCCGCACGGGGCGGAGCGAGAAGGTTCTGAACTCTCCTCTCGAAAAAGGAGACGTGGGTCCGTCGCCGACGCGAGGCTCATTTGCATTCTCCACTCCGCCCCTTGTGCACGGGAGGTGGAGCACAGTGAGATGGGCCGGCTCAGAGGTGAGGCGTTCCCGTGCGTGTTAGACTTAGCCGAGTGGGCGTGGCATGCAAATGACATGATTTACATGGGCAGGCCCACCTCCTCGAGCCGAGAATGCTGCGGGGTGACGACTAGCGGGGTTGGAGACTGGCGTGCAAGAGATTTCATTTGCATGGGCAGCTCAGGAACGGAGATGAGATACTAAGAAATGGCTACGCAGTTAGTTGGGAAATGTATGCAAATTCGCCCGTCAGCAAATAATTTACATAAGTACTTATAATGGAGGAAAAAGAGAGTGCTGGACGTCCTTGAGAAAAGGGAAAGCGGACTAGAAGGGAGGTGCAAATGCATCGTATTTGCATGACCTGCTCCGCCCTGCCCTCTCGGGACAATTGTAGAAGTCAGAATAAAGAACCAGAGAAAGCTACATATTGAAGGAAGACATTTGCGTGAGAAGCCCTGTCTCATTATGAACATTTTAGGCCACTCTGGCTGGGCGGACTATGCAGATAAGGTCATTTTGAATTCCCCTGTCCCCTCCTTTATTGCTCAGGAGGAAGGGGGTGGGGTTCAGGCCTCTCGCGGAGTTGGCAGTTGGAGTGTCCCCAGGGCTACACCAGTCTCTGGCTGGCCACATGAGAGGGGAGAGGGTGGTTCACCTGGGCTCAAGGAAATGCACAGCGGTATCAAGTATGCACATGGGTCGAGCTGTACAAAGCCCACCAGTTTTCAAGGGCACACACAGGGTTCACGGTCACACACAGGGACCAAAACATACAGATCTCATGGTTACACATACACAGGCACACAAAGAATAGTAAGTCACCGCTGGCGACTTTCAGGCTTCAGACATGCATAGGTAGAACCAGGCACAGACCCAGGGCCCCACCCATGGGCCCACATTCCCATTCCCTGGCCTTAGTATCCCAAACAACACCAGTCTCACCAACATAATCACCAAGGACACAGAGGAGTTACAGTATCACACACAAGCAGCACGTATTCCTATAGACACTGTCCCACCCACAGGTATTGCAAACACTCTTTCACACACTTCACAAACCAAGGGACATCAGTATTACACAGTGAGCCTTGAGCATGCATTGTCACAAAGTGTCCACATGGTGACAAACTGTCCCTCCACAATAAGCGCCTGAGTCATGGTGTACTCACAGTATACCCCACACCATGTCCAACCCAGAAACAAGTCTCCCAAACGCCATGACACATGATTTTTCCATCGGGGACCTCTATTTGTCTCCGGACATCCCAAAATGATGGAGGCCAAGGCACAGGTGTAAACAATGCTTTATGGGGGAGGGCAGGGACAGGACAGGCCTCCAGGTAATAAATAACACGTACTCGCAACAGCAGGGCCAGGCAGGGAGTTGGGGCCAAATGACCCTGGTCTTAGGCTTTGGGAGCTCTTGGGGTAGGGTTAGGGGTTCAGGGGGGACAGAGGTTAGCCAAGACAGAGGAAGCAGCAGCAGGTATGGGTTCCCCCTTCCCCCATGGCTCAGTCTTGCCCCAAAGCCAGGCCCCACCAGGCCAGGGAAGGGGGACAGGTGGCGGGGCAGCTTCTCCGGGGCCAGGGCAGGTTGGGACACGGCTTCCCAGGGCCTGGTCTGGGCCCCAGCCGGAAGGGCAGGGCTGGTCCTGGAGAACAGATGAGCTGAAAGAGAAGGGTGTGGTGACCTGGAGGGACCCTGGGTCTGTTCAGCTGGTGTCTTAGTCTCATTTTTGGGTATCTTCCTGCCCTCTGATCCGTGTCCATCTGTCCATACCCTCTCTTTCTCTCAGAGTTTCTTCATTGTCTGTCAGACTTTCTGTTTCTCCTCTGCAAATAATTTTGGGGTCTCTCTCTCTTTCTCTTGGTACCTGCAACTCCTTGTTTGTTTTCTTCAGAGGGCCATCTGAGTCTACAAAGGGACATTTCAATGTCTAAATATCATGTCCCTACCTTTGTATCTCCGTGTCCCTCTATGTTCCTGGATCGCCCTGGCTCTAAGTCTCATTCCAGTGTTTTCCAAGCTGGGGAGACACATTAGGTTAATGGTTCTCAGTTCTCACTTTGGCTGCACATAGCATTACCTGGGAGCTTCTAGAAATCCTTAAATCGCTTCAGAATCTCTGGGGCAAGGCCTGGGCATCAGTATCTTTTAAAGTTCTCCAGTGATTCCAATGTGCAGCACTGCATTAGCAAGCGGGAAAATCAGTTTGGTGGGCCTTGACCAATTTTTTTATTCAAATAAAATAGAATAGAAAATATCAGAGTTTATCATATATAATAAGAACATTGTATTGGTCCACAGAGACAGAAAGCAAATTGGTGGCTGCCAGGGCCTGAGGGGAATGGGGAATGACTATTTAATGGGTGTGGGGTTTCTTTTTAGGGTACTGAAATGTTCAGGAACTAGACAGAGGTGGTGGTTGGACAACCTTGTGAATGTGCTGAATGCCACTGAATTGCACGCTTTGAAATGGCTAAATTTGTGTCATGTGAATTTCACCTCAATAAAAAAAAAAGAATATTAGTGGTAGGAAAACGTGTTTGAGTTTTATATGTGGGTGTGACTGTATTGGATCAACATGTAAAATATATTTCCTCCTACGGTTTGATGTCAACACAGTTTGAAAAAGCACTGTCTTCTGACCTTTGACCCACTGAGGGCAAACCCTAAAACACACTATCTACTAAGCCCTAAGGTGACGAGTACACACCCACCCACTTCTGCACAGCCCAGAGTCATTCAGATGGATAAGAAGAAGCTTGATGGCTCACGCCTGTAATCCCAACACTCTGGGAGGCCAAGGCGGGAGGATCACTTGAAGCCAGGAGTTCAAGACCAGCCTGGGCAACATAGTAAGACTCTGTCTCTACAAAATTAAAAAAAAAAATTTCTTTTTAATTTTTAAAAAACAGTCCCCATTTATCAAGTCTTTACTGCCAGACCCCATTCTGAGCACTTTACATGAATTAACTTATTTAATCTTCTCAACACCCATAGGAGGTGAGTACTGTTATTGGCCCCATTATAGAGATGAGGAAAATAAAGCCCCCAGACACAACAGGTGCAAAGGCCTGGGAGGACAAGGGAGCACTACACAAAGAACTCATCCTTGCCTCTTCTCCCTTTCGTTCAAATTCCACATCCATTCTATCAGGAAATGACATTGGCTCTGCCTTCAAAGTAGATCCAAAGTCTAACCACCTTCCCCCCGGCGCCCCCCCCCCCCCGCCCCGCCTCCCTGGAGCTGCCAAGGCTGGGAGCAGGTTAAGCATGAAGTACAGAGGGGAGAATTGGCAAGACAGACACACACCCAGGTCGGGGGAGGGATCGGACCAAATCCTGTAGGGTCTTGCAAGCCTGTCAAGGGGTTTGGACCAAGCATGGAGGAATAAGCAAGGCTTCCTGGAGGAAGGGAGGAAGTTACCAGGGAGAAGAGAGTAGGAATGGTGTTCCATGCTTTGCAAAATGTAAGCAAAGACTCAGAGGAATGGAAAGAACTTCCGCGTGGCTGGAGCAGCCTGAGAGGTAGGGAGAGTGTAGGAGCTGAGGCTGCTGAGGCTGGCAGGGTCCAGTCCCTACAGAGGCTCAAACACTGGGCTGAGGAGCTTCAGCTGTGTCCCACGGACCCTGGGAGCCATGGATGGTTTTAAACAGGGAAGGGACAGGAGCAGATGTGCATGTTAGAAAAACCCAGTGACTACATCAAGAGGGGCCAAGACTACAGACAGAGAGAGCAGGGAGGACACAGACCTATCCACTTCTCAGCCTCTCCTCTGCCTGCCCCCACGTCCTGTCCACCTCAACTTTGCAGCAGCCTCCTCACCGATGTCCAGCAACCATCTCTGCCCCCAGTCTCTTCCCCATGTGCAGCCAGAGGGACCTTGTGAACACCTGAGTCAGATGCTGGCCCTCCTCTGCTCAGAAGCTCCCTGTGGCTCCCACCCCACCCAGGGTATAAGCCAGAGCCTTCCCTGGGGCCCACAAACCCTGACTGATCTGCTTCCCTCCACCCGACCTCGTCCCCTGCCAAACACACACAGCCCCCGCTCAAGCCACACTGGCCTCCTTGGGCTTCCTCCAAGCCAGGCATGACCCTACCGCAGGGCCAGGGCGCTGCACTTGCTGTGCTCTCCCCAGCATGCTCTTGTCCCAGAGCCCCACAGGCCTCCCCTACTCCCTCTTTTGCTCAACTGTCACCCATATTTAAAATCGCATTCCTCCACCCTCCCTATCCCTCCTAGCCGCCTTTATTTTTCTCCGTAGCTCTTCCGTCCCTCACTACTATGTAAGTTACTTAAATATCTTGCTTATCGTCCGTCTTCCCGCAAGAGAGTGTCAGCTCCCTGTGGGCAGGGTTCTTTTTGTCTGCTTTACCCACTGCCGTATCCCCAGTGCCTTGAGCAGGGCCTGGCACACAGAGACACCCAGTAAATAGGTGAAGAACTATGAATCGGCGGGTGAGTTCTAGGGAGCAGAGCTGGTGGTGGCCTGCGGCTGGGGGGACAGGTGGATTCCCTGTGGCAGGCAAGATGCCTCACTTTAACTCGGGGGGTTTTCCATCTTTCTCTCTGACTCGGCTTCTCTTGTCATCACGTTTTCTGTGTCTCTGTCTCTGCTCCATGTTCCCCCTTCCCACCCTGCCACCCTGAGCCCCCAGCGTCCCACCTGACTCCGCAGGTCTCAGCAGCCACACGGCTGAGGGGCCACAGCCTGGGCACTCCGAGGCTGCCGGAGCTGGCGAAGGGAAGCGTCGCCGTACTGAATGCCCGAGCCCATCCTCTCGGGGTCTAGCTCACCTGTGGGGAAGGGGAGAGGTCATGACTGGTCCCCTTGGAGACCCCCAGGCCTGCCTTCCACCCCCACTCCGGTCAGCCGGGGCCTCACCTGAGTCGATCTTGTTGAGGATGGTGCGGGCGCACTTGAGGAAAGCCTCCTCCACGTTCTCGCCCGTGAGCGCGCTGGTCTCCAGGAACATTAGCTCTGGAGGGGCAGACGCTCCGAGGGTCAGGGCCTGGGTCAGGCCCCATCCTCCACTCCAGCTCTCACCTGCTGGCTCTCCTTCTGTTCCTCACGTGTTCCGCCCAGCCTCGCCCTCACCTCGGGCCCCTCCACATGCTGTTCCCCTGCCACAAATGTCCGCCTCCCCATATGCCCACCGAGCTCTTCCTTCAGAGCTCAGCACGCACAGCTCCTCCTCTAGAGAGTCCTCCCTGATCTCCAAGGCTGGGTCAGGTGCCTCCTTTGGGTTCCCACAGCCTCCTGTGCCCCCCTGCCTGTGCCCCCATCCTGTGCCCACCCCACTGCCCATGTCCCCCATGCCCCCACCCCTCTGCCCATGCCCCCGTCCCACGCTGACCCCCCTCAGTGTATCCCCCCTTCTCCCCACTCCCCACCCCTCTGACCATGCCCCACCATCCCACCCCTACTCCTCCACCTGGGCCTCCCCTATCCTGGTTCTGACCCCTCTCCCTGTGCTTCTCCATCCAGCCCTGACCATACTGGGCTGTCACTGTCTGGAAATGGGTCTGTCCCTCCACACCCACCCACTGAACTGTGAGCCCCACGCAGGCCAGGCCTAGGGCTGTCTCCAACACTGTGTCCCCAGCTCCATCTAGCACAGGCCCACCACAGTCTACTCATCAGCTACATGACAAGGCCTCACAGTAAGTAAATTGGAGCCAGGATTCAAACCCACATGTCTCTGATGGCAAAACTTCCTCTAAACCCGGAGTTTCCAAAATGGAGGAGGCAGATCCCACCCAGCAGATATGACTGGTTTGGCCAACACAATGTTTTCAAATGAGTTGATTCTTGCAAACCTTTTGGCATGGGCTGTCAGTACACCTCCCTTAGCAACCGTGCCTGTTACCCTGGGATCTGCCCCATCTCATCTCTCATATTCACAAAATGTGCCTCTCACCTAGGCTAATCTGAGTTTACAATCTCCGCCTTAACCCAATGCCCTGAGCTGCCTCCTCATGGCAATCGAAACCTTCTTAGCAGCCAACGTGAATCTAGCTCTCACTTCATATCAGGGTATGGAGGGCTTTCCACGGACACCTCCCTTCACCATCACAGCACGCTGTGAGGCAGAAATATTATGATCCCACTTTTCAGGCAAGGAAACTGAGGACCAGAGTAGTCACGCAGCTCACGTGTAGCAACACTCGGATTTGAACCTAGACCTCTGAACCTCCGTGTTCCCCTGCTGGGCACAGCCATTGAGAGCCAGGAGGCCCACAGTCCCTGTGGATGGCCTGCCCCCTCCGCCACCTGGCCCACTGCACAGTTCTCACCGTTCTCCTGGGCAAAGCGGGAGGCCTCCAGGAAAGTGACCTCCCGCTCAGGGTCCAGGTCCTTCTTGTTGCCACAGAGGATGACCACGATGTTGGGGCTGGCCAGAGTGCGGGCATCGGTCAGCCAGGCAGCCAGTGAGTTATATGTCTCCCGGCTGTGGAGAAAGGAGAGGGGAGGGAGGCAGCACAGGAGAGCAGCCACCATGCCCCGCCCTGTCCCATCCCCTCCGCACACCCACCTGGTAATGTCGTACACCAGCAGGGCTCCAGCCGCCCCTCGGTAATAACTCCGTGTCACTGACCTGTGGGGCCAGGGGGACCCAGTCACCCCCAAGGCTGGGGTCTGCCCCGAGACTGCCCCCCTCTGCGGAGAGAGACTGGTGGTTCGGAGGCCCCCCTTCCCTGCTGGCCCATCCCCCAAAACCTGGCCTTGGTCTAGCTGCCATACAATTCCTCTCTCTGCCTTGCAGTCTCTCTCTTAGCTGTCTGTCTGCCTCTGGGTCTCCTTGTCTTTGTCTCTGTGTGCCTGTCTTTCTGTATCTCGTCACTGGTCTGTTTCTTTCTCCGTATCTATTTTATGTGTGTGCCTTTAATTCTGTTTCGCTTTGTCTCTTTTTCAGTTGTCACTCTGGCTCTGGCTCTCTCGTCCTCACCCTTCCTTCCCATTCATTCATGTGCTCATTCATTCAACATTTTCTGAGCATCTCCCCTTTGCCTGGCCAAGCGCTATGCAGCATCTGCTAGTCCCTGTCCTGCCATTGGGTGAAGGCCCCCTTCCCAGTGTAGCCACCTCTCTGTATTTCCCTGTCTCACCAGTCTGAATCCCTCTGGAACTCATGCAAGCACTCTACACACATTTATTGAGCACTTACTGTGGACCCGGCCCATGTCACACTCTTGTCTTTCACCCTCTCTCTCTGTCTCTGGGCTCTATGCACCTCATGCAGGAAACCAACACATGAGCATTAATTTAGCAGCTACTAAGTGCTGCCCAGAAACCACACTTCTCCACAGATTGGATTCCCTCTGTTTGTCTCCCTGCTCTCTGTCTCTGTTTTTCAGACTCTCTCTCAAACTTTCTTTGTGTCTATCAACTTTTCTGCAGACATTTCCTGAAGACCTATGCATCTCTCTCTCCCACAACACGTCCATTTCTCCATCTCTCTGGGTATACCTGTCTGACCCTCCCTGTCTCTCTGCCTCAGACCTGTTTCTCTTTGCATATCCTCACCTCCTTTTATCACTCCCTTCATCTCTCTCACTCTGTCTCTCTCTCTCATTCCCTTTATGAGTGTGTGCCTCTTTCAAGTTTCCCCTTCTCTTTCTGTTTAGTGTCTCTCAATCTCTACTGCTCACCCAATCCCAAGCCCCACTTGCTCTCTTTTCCTCTGTCTCTTTCTTTCTCTCCCCTGAACTCCCTCTCCCCTTGGCTATATATACCTGCTAACCGTGGTCTCTGTTTCTCTCCCTTCGCCTTGCCTGCCCTCTCTCTCACTTGTGTCTCTGAGCGACTCTGCACATATCTCCCTCTTCCCCCCTTCCCACCCTCCTTAGGAGCCCAGCCCACCTACCGAAACCGCTCCTGGCCAGCCGTGTCCCAAATCTGTAGCTTCACAGTCTTCCCACCCACGTTGACCACCCGGGATCCAAACTCCACGCCAATTGTGTGGTTAGAGTCCTGTTTGACTGGGAGTGGGAGGAAGACAGGAAACAGAGCAGGGGCTCAGAGGATTCCTCCCATCCTCCAAGGCCTTCTCAGTCTCTACATACCCATTCCCACGGCTGAGGTGACTGAGGTCAAAGAGAACCCAGCAAAAAGCACACACCGAGGCAAGGACCAAAAAGCCAGCACTGGAGTTGTACCTATGGCCAGCCCTGCCCACCCCACCAGCTGCCCACCTGCCCACACCATGCACATCACCACAGCTCAGTGCTCCCGGGACCTCTACCAGAAACTCACACTTATTCTCAATGAACTGATGAAGGAGACATGATTTGCCAGTTCCGGCACTGCCGATCACCAGGAATTTGAAGAGGAAGTCTGACCAGATGAAAACAAAATCAGGGAGAGAAAGATACGGGAAAAAAGATAGAAAGACCATCAGAGTTAAAGGAAGAGAAAACAGACACAGGCAGAAATAAAACAACAGACAAAAGTAACAGATAACTGTTATATAGTGCTTACCAGGGGGCAGGCACAGTTCTAAAGGTCTTTACTTATATTAACAGCTCACTTAATCCTCAGGAAAACTCTATGAGGAAGGTATACTAAAAATTATACCCATTTTCCAGACGAGGAAACTGAGGCCAAAGAGGTTAACTGACTTGCCCAAGGTCACATGGTTAGGCAGAGCTTAGGTTCAAACCCAGGCCAAGGAGCTCCAGAGTCCAGTTCTTAGCTATTATATTTAACAGTTCTTCAAACCCATTTAATCAAGGACTACAACCTAGCCCCTGCCCCTCTTGACTTTACCCGCTACCATCCTCTAACTCATTCACTCCACTACAGCCCTTGGCCTTCAGTGTATTCCCTGAAAATGACAAGCTGATTCTCACCTCAGGGTCTTTGCACTTGTTCCCTCTGCTTTTGTATATTTGTTGAATTAAGGGAGCTCCCTCTGACACCTAAATCAGAACCTGCCCACCACTACCACCTCGTTTTGTACATAATTTTTCACGATTCGACACTGATTTTCCAATTCTCAACCTCTCCTTCCCTCTCTCTGCCCAGGACCTTGCCCCTAGTCTCAAGCTTAAGCCCCACTCCCAGCCACTAAGTACCGCCACTAATTCGAGGGCAGTCCATTCCCAACCTCATTCCAGACCCCTCAAGCCAGATCCGCCCCAGAGTCCAGAGCATCCATTCAGGGTTGACCTCTGCCATTCACAGCGAACCCCGCCCCATTCACTCAGGGTCCGCCCCGATACATTAAGGCCCACCTCTTCCCTCAAGACCTACCCTGAACCCCGGAAGACCCGTTCCCTCAAATCCCACCCCAGATCTATTGAACCCATGCACCAGACCCTCAGGCTCCACCCAAATTGATTAAGCTCAGCCCCAGACCTACTAAACTCCTCCCAGCATCCACTTAGGCCCTGCCCCCAAACATCAGACCCCGCCCCCTGGTATATAAAGCCCCGCCCCGTTCCCGCAGGCCGCATCCTCTCTGGGCCCAGACCCCAGACCCCAGCTTCGGCCTACCACCCTCACCGTAGGTCTCAGCCATGACTCGGTCGCGGCCGCTGAGGGCCGCAATATGGCGCCGCGGCCGCGCCTTCTCCTCGGCTGGCAGCCGCTCCACTCCGGCTGCAGCCCCGGCTCCTTCCTACTCCCCGGGCCGGGTGCCGCCACTTCCGCCTCCACCCCCCCACCCGACGCGACCCACTAAGGCTGCGGGATACCAGGCCACGCTTCCCAGAGGAAGGGATTGGCGGACTCGCGGGCAGGGGGCGGGACAAAAGTCGTGGATTGGTGGCGAGAGAGGGGCCGAGTCAAAAGGGGCGGGACCAAGACGAGCGATTGGCTGAGCAAGTAGGAAGGGACTGCGCAGAGATGCCTCACTGAGCGGAGGAACGGATTTGGTCGGGAGTACGCGAACAGAGCCGAGTCTCCGGATTGGGTAGGAGCAGACAAGGGGCGGGGATACGAATGCAAAGCAGGGGGCAAGGACAGGATTGACAGAGCCTACAAGAGCGGCGGATCTTGAGCTTGTGGGAGCAATTTCTAGCCTCAAAGGCAGGAAGGAGGAAAATGGGGGACCGGCGGGGTGGGAATACGCACAGGTTACTTCCCACCTCTCTTTGCAGATAATCTTTCAAGGAAACCTTTGCTCTGCGATGTGTGTCCTCTTCATGGTCCGATTGGCTCATGCTCATTCATTGTAGTGTCCTCTCTACACCAACGAGAGGGACAATCGCCTGGTTGTGCTGTTTAGGTTCTCCTTTGCTTGTGTCTGAGATCTAAGCTCAGGAGCCCGTCTCCTGTACCTCCCGTACCCGGCAAGGACCGAAGGGCTTTTATCAGTGACATTCTGCCTAGCAACCATTGATGTTACTTCATTCAGTGGGTTGATTGGCTCGATTCAGGAACCTGGAGAATTATTTCCTTTGTACATTCCCCACCCTCCCACCCGCAAAAGACCACAGCCATGGGCAGTTTGCACTCGGTTGATGTATTTGCATAAAGCCAGGGAGGGAAAATGGCAGGGACAGCGGTAGGCTTAGCTCACTGGCAGTAGAAATCCCATTTCTGAAAAAGAGAAAGGGAAAACAGTGGAGAAAAAAACCAGCGGTTACACCACAAAGCATCTAGTGGTTTTTATTTAGCAAAGGCTGTAGCCGCAGGGGCCAGGTTTGGCCACACAAGTGCTATCTATGCAAATTAGCCTGGAGCCCTTTAATCTTTGCACCTCCAAACTGGACCCATTTTACAGGTAGTAATAAAATTGAGGTAGGGAAAGAATTTGTCCCGTCCACACACACCTAGGAAGCCAAAGGTAGGAGCATCTTTGCCCATTACCACAACCCAAGGGTCCTCCCTCCAGATTCTTGCCAGACCTCAAGACACTCACATCTGTCTTCAAATCGACCTTGCCAGGTTTCAGGGTCTGGTCCTCTCGGACAATGCTACTGGGGAAATAGCCCAGGCGAGCAGCCACATCTCCGTAGTAATCTCCCTGAACCTGGGGAAGAGGAGTTAAAAGCCAGGGTCTGGAAAGGTGGCAAGCTCATTCCTAATGAAAGCCTTTGCGCTATCTCTTCTCCCTGATCTCCACATAGGTGGCTCCATCCTTGTCATCCAAATTTCAGCTTAAATATCCTCCGCTCAAAGCCCCTTCCTGACCACTCGATATAAAGTAGCCACCCAGTCGCTCTATATTAATTCTCACAGCAGCACATATTTGCTATTTTTGATGGCTTGTTTATTGCTTGTTTCCCTCTATTAGAATAAAAGGGATGGTTCATTGTTCTATTATATCTTCAAAGTCTAGAACAGAACTTGGCGCCACAGAAGATGCCCTAAAAGTGCTAAACAAAGTGAAAATAAAGTAGGTCACAGTATCCCCCAGCCAACGTCTCTATTTCATTTCTCCCCCTCAAATTTTCCCTTCATGTGGAAAACGACTTTACTCCCACTCCAGCCCTGTTCCCTTCCCTCTTTTGCTCTCCCAAGACTCACGCTGCCTCCCCAGAAGAGCCGCCCGCGGCCCTTCAGCTTGGAGAAGACATACACAACTTGGCCCCTGTGTATGGTCAGGAAACGGCAGTCAGGGGCCACATAGTCCTGAAGGGCCACAGCCATCGAGATGGGGTCTGGGGAAGGAATAGAAGGGAATGACAGCACCCCCCCCCCCCCACACACACACACACACACACGGGCCAACAATCCAAGCCCCCAGTTCTCCCCTCCCCACTCTTACGGCTGCATTCCTCATCAGCACACAGCTTCCGGTCAGCCAGCTTGGGCATGGGGTGGCCCCCGTCACAAGGCCCTGGGAAGGCAGACAGCAAGACGATGACACCAAGGAACACCGGGGACCAAGTCATCGTGGACTATGAGCAAGAGAGTGACCAAGGAGAGACTGGGGACTCCAATTTCCTTCTGCCCCCACCCCCTCCAGCAGCACAAGGAAACTTATGTTCTCAGTCCTGTCTCCGCCCTAAACCCGTCCCAAATTTCGCCTACCTAGAGGCTGCTACCCAGCCAGAACCATTTCAAAAACAGGGTGAGGACTGCCAGCCCAAGGAAATACCCAGATAAGGCCCAGGGCAGCCCAGGCCACTCCAAGTGACAGCCCCCCTCAACAATCAGAGAGGCCCAGACAGGCAGGTTGAGATATTCAATTCCATCTTCACTTGAGTATGCTTAGGTACCTGGGCTCCTATACTGTCCCCTCCAGGGACAGAACCAGAGGAGCCTGTATGGAAAACCACCTTGGAATTTCCTGTGCTGAGAGGCAGAACAAGGCAGCCCATTGATTAGCAGGAACAGCCTCAGCTCCAAGTACTGAGTGAATATTGTGTGTTGGGCCTCGCACTAGGCAATGTCCCATCATGCTCACTGCTCCCCCTCACCAGCCGCTTCCTGACTGATGACCTGGGCTAAGCTATTTCTCTTCTCAGAGCCTCACCTTATATGTAAAATGGGGATGATAACAACTACCAAAAGTTAAAGAGCATTCACCGTATACTTTTATTTGAACTCAAATGGATACTCTGTAGTCCCTCAGGAAGGGCTACTATAACCCCATTTTACATGAAAATGGAAATGTAGAGTTAAAGAATCCTCTAAGGGTACACAGCCATAAGTGGGGGTACTAAGACTTGTCTTAGCCAGGCTCCCTGCCATCATTATGCTACCCACCTCACAGGGCTCATGTAAGGGTTAAATATACCCAGCAGATTTGCAGGGCATGTGAGCAAAGGAGCACGTGAAGTGACCTCACAGGGATGCAATCGATAAAATCCAGACCGTAAGTGTCTTAAGTAATAAACTGCCAGATAAGGAAAAAAATGAGACCGAAGGGTGGCCTAGATTTGAAGACTTCAGAGGCAGGCACATCACCAGTCACAACATATGGATCTTACTTGGATTCGGAATCAAAGTGTACAGAGATGTATGTATAAAAAATATTGAAAATCTGAACACTAACCAGTTGTCTAGTGATGTTTCAAAACTGGGTTTTCCTTTTTCCTCTTTTGGTTTTTTTGAAACAGGGTCTGAGCCTGTGGCCCATGCTTCATCATAGCTCAATGCAACCTCCAACTCCTGGGCTCAGGTGATCCTCCTGCCTCAGCCTCTCGAGTAGCTCGCAGTACAAATGCACACAACCACACCCAGCTAATTTTTTCTCTATTTTTTGTAGAGTCAGGGGACTTGCTATTTTGCTCAGGCTGGTCTCAAACTCCTGGCCTTAAGCGATCCTCCCGCCTCCGCCTCCCAAAGTGGTCGGAATACAGGGGTGAACCATTGTGCCTGGCCCAAAACTGTTATTTTTCTTAGGTGTGATCATGGCTTTGTGATTGTTATCTTTTAAAGAGACACAGATGCTCCTTGATTTTTGATAGGGCTACATCTCAACAAACTCATTGTAAGTCGATATAATTTAATATCGTTAAATGCATCTAATACCCCAAACTAGCTCATTGTAAAGTTAAAAAATTCTTAAGTCACGAACCATCATAAGATGGGAACCATCAGTATTTAAATATTAACTGATAGTGAGCTAACAGGGTGTCTGAGATTTGCTTCAAGATAATTTGAGAAGGGCAGAAAGTGAGTGGAGTCCTGGTTTAAACTGTTTGGCCACAAGCTGAAAATAGGTTCAACTGGTAGAAGCTTCTGGGAATTCAGTATACTATTTTGTCTTCTTTTATACGCATGCTTGAACTTTTCCACTTTAAATTACTAGTTTTGACCAGTTTGGACTGGTTTCAACCTGATTAGACCAATTTAGACCTGTTCCAGCCAGTAATGTCCAGTTTCAACTGGTCTTGGCCAATCATGGCTGGTTTCATCTGAATTTAACTAAATTAGACTAGTTTGTTCCAATCTCAGCCAGTCATGGCTGGCTTGAGCCAGCTCTGGCTGCTTTACACTGGTTAAGACTGTTTTCAGCTGGTCTTGACCAGTTTCAACTGGATTTGATCAGTTTACATTAGCCTTGACTAAATTGGGCCAGTCATGGCCGATTTAGACTGGTTCCAATCATTCCTGGCTGGTTTGGTTGTTTTAATCTGGATTTGACCAGATTAGACCAGTTTGGAACAATCTCAGCCAATAATGGCTGGTCTTGGCCAGCTCTGACTGGTTTAGACCAGTTAAAACTGGTTTCAGCTGGTCTTTACCAGTTTCAACTGGACTTGATCAGTTTCAGCTCGATTAGGTCAGTTGTGGCTGATTTAGAATGGCTCTAGCCTGTTATGACTGGTTTAGACTGGGTTCCAGTCATTCATGGCTAGTTTGGGCTGGTTTAATCTGGATTTGACCTAATTAGACCAGTTTATCCTAGGCCCTGACCCAGGCCATTGAGAGTCATTGAGGAAGGAATATTGACAGCCTCTGGTGGGGAAGACAACTAGTGAACATAGATCAGGTTTATAAGTGTGTGCGAAGTACTAGGATATTTAGAAAGGAGAACACAATCAATCATCAGCCCCTCATATATATTAGCATTGATGAAGCCACAAAATGGTAGAAGTGACTTCATTTCCCAAAGCCCAGTGCATTTATCTATTGCTGCATAATTACTACTCCAAAACATAGTAGCTTAAAACCAACATTTATTATCACTGTTTCTGTGTGTCAGAAATTTGGGCATGGCTTAGCTGTGTGCCTCCAGTGCAAGGTCTCCTGTAAGGCTACAATCAACCTGTCAGCCTGGGCTGCTGTTTCATCTGACGGCTGGACTGGGGGAGGATCCACCTCCAAGTTCTCAGCCAGCTGTTGGAAGGATTCAGTTGCTTGTGGGAACCGGACTGAGAGCCTCTGTCCTCACTGGCTGTTGGCGTCCCTCAGTTCCTTGCCACGTGCCTCTCTTCAGACAGCTCACATAGCAGGTGGTTTTCCCAAAAGCAAGTAAAATGGAGGCAGTCTTTATAATCTTTTAAGAGACATGGTCTTGCTATGTCACCCAGGCTGAAGTGCAGTGGCAGGATCAGATCCTCCTGCCTCTGCCTCCCAAGCAGCTGGGACTACAGGAGTGTGCCATCATACTTGGCTAATTTTGTCATCTTACTATACAAGTAACATCCCATCATTGCTGCATTCATTTGAAGTAAGTCACTAGACCCAGCTCACACTCAAGGAAAGGAGACCTCACAAGACTGTGAATGCCAGGTGTAGACTATCAGGAGCCTTCTTAGAGGCTGCCTACCACATCCAAATTCCATATATGATCCACAAGGTAGCCACGACAACTGCCCTAGCGCACACTGTATCCCTCTCCCTCTGTATTCCAGCCACACAAGCAAAGGCACTGAGAAGCACAATTCTAGTGAACACAGTGCAAACGGAACTCCTTGGGAGTCATCCCTTCCCTCAAACACTGAGCTCTCTCCCACCCCCAGATCTTTGCATTTCTCTCAGATCTTCATGTGGTAGGCTGCTCCAGGTCATTTGGGGCTTAGCCCAAGGATCACTTCAGCTCTGGACTTTGCTGGCCATGTTCTGCAGTGCTTCCCCCTCAGCTTTCATTTCCATATTGGGGAAGAGAAAACTGAGGCCTGGGGATCAGTCACTTGCTCAAGGTCAGAATGACGAAGTAGTGGACGATGATAACTTAGGTCTCACCTCCAAACTGCTTCAAATAGAGATCCACATGCCAAGCATCATTCTCCAGAGCAGCCACCTCTCTCGTAAGCATCCTTGCAGCTAAGGCACTGCCGGGGAATCTGGGTCAGGAACCTGCCCAAGGTTCCTGGCTGACTGCTGACCACCAAGGCAGATCAGCCGTGTTTGAGGTGGCCACCACACCCTGTACCAGCATCTGGTCAGAACCTCCCATGTGACCAAGTCAGTTTGGGTACTCCCAGAAGCAACAGTGGCATCATACTGAACTCTGTGGAGCTCAATCAGGGGCTACAAATTTGAAGTCTCAAACCTAGACTGCCATTCCTACCACCCTTCCAATGGTTTCAGGCACACCAAGTTCCCTATATTAAATCCCTTTCTGCCCAAGTACCTACAATGGTTTCTGTGGGACTGTTGCTATGACAGATGGTACCTTTGTGCAGATTAGAAAAAGGTAAACAAAGACCTCTTCCTTAACACTCTTGTCACCTGTTGGAAATTGTTGAAATAAACAAAGTGAATGGTGTGCCCTTAAATGTGGCATCCTTGTGCAATACACAACCTGCCTAACTGTACATGCAGCTCTGGGTTTCCATTTCCTGCCCTGAATGCCAATTGAGACAATATAGAAAATGGCCAAAGCAGTAAATGTAACTTAAGTTCCGACAATTATCACTATATGATCCTTTGTTTTCCCAAGGTTGGAAACTTCAAAATGCCAAGAAGTCCAAAAACCCAGGATATGCTGATGCGGAGGGAAGGGAACCACGGAGAATAAGAAAATAAGACAGACAAATGGTTGTGAAAAACCAAACCTCAAAAAACCACTTTAATTCCAGCCTAACAGCGCCAGGTGCAATGTCTGGGGACAGACTCTGGGTACAATGCTGTGTGGCGACCACTCACTCACACACAGCTCCGAGAAGGCCCCCAAGGGGGGACTTACCTTCAGGGGGCTGAGCCAAGGGGAAAAGGGGTGGCCCCAGAACAGGGGGCAGGGGCAGGCATGCGGAAAAGGTGCTACTTCTTGGCAAATGAGATCTTCATGGCATTGTTCTGGGTGATCTTAAAGCCCTGCAGGGCGTCACGAGCTGCCCCTGCCTGCACCTCATTGTCAAACTCCACAAAGGCGATATCGTGCCGCCCGGGAACCAGACGGACCTCCTTGAAGCCCGGGAACCTGAAAGAAGGAATAACAGACCTCAGGGACCCAGACAGCATTTCCCCCTGACATTTTGGTATACAGTATATTGAGGCCAGGCATGATGCCAAACATCCTACAATGCACAGGATGGTCCTCCATAAAAAAGAATTATCTGGTCTCCAATGTATTAATATATAGAGCTAAGTCAAAAAGCCCTAATGTAAACATATTATTTAATGAATTTTTTAAAAAAGAGACAGGGTCTTGCTGTGTTGCCCAGGCTGGACTCAAACTCTTAGGCTCAAGTGATCCTCCTGCCTCAATCTCCCAAGTAGGTGGGACTACAGGCACACTCCACTGTGCCAGCTTTAATGAAAAATTTTAATACAAACAGCCATGCAACCGCAACCTAAATCAATAAACAGTACACTGCAACCCGTCTGCACCTTCCCCAATCAGAACCCACCCCCTACTCGAGAAATAACCATTACCTTCACTTTTATGACATTCATTTCTCTAATTTCCTTCTTCTCAGTCCTTACTACCTTTTCTCCATTAGGCTATCATGTCTACTGGATGTCTTTTTTCTATTACTATTCTTATAAAACATGCATTGTTTTGTGGATATGCTATACATGTGATCTTATTTTTCTATTTTATACAGTTACTCAAAATTTCTTCTCGGCACTATTATAAAGAATCATCCACATTGCTCTTTCTGTTCCTTCTAAGTGGTGTACGGTACACCATGGTGACATTGTGCATTTAAGCCAACCCTTCTCCCGGACTGCCTCCAACTCCCCTCCACACACTGTGATGAATACTCCATTTATAGCCCGTTAAGATTCATGTCCCAAATTTCTATAGGATATACGATCAGAAGCAGAACCACCAGGCAAATAAAACCAAACCCACACCCACACCCACACCCACACCCACACCTTCACTCAACAGGGAACCGTCCTATCAACAGGGCACGAGGGTTCACCCACGCCCACCTCCCACTTGCTGTTTTTGAGCATGCTGATTTTTGCCAGTCTAGCTCGTGTTTGGTGATGCCTCAATGTAACGTACACCTTGCATTGCATCTCTCCATTTCAGCAACTAGAAAAATAAAGCTTAGAGCCTGGACTCTTCCCACCCCCCAACAAAGGCTGACAAAGGCCAGCATGCCCTGGCCACAGTGACCTCTCCAACCTCACCGCCACTGCAACCCTCACAGGTTACAGGCCCAGCCTCAGCCTTCTGCTTCCACAGCTTTAGTCACAGGCCTTTCTGCAAAGCCTGAGCTGGCTCAGGGCTCCACCAGCCGAATTCTGAGGCCCATCCCATGGTGGTCTCTGCTACCCATCACCCTCCAGCCAGCACCCAGCCACAGGCCCCACTTACTGGTTGAAAAGCATGGACAGCATCAGCTCGTTGGTCTCCTCTGGCAGGTTGGTGAGGAACAGGATGTGATTTGGTGGATTCTCGGAAAGCTGCCAGGGAGGGAGGGAAGTCCATGAGCATGGGGGCCCTGAGTGTAGGGGGGGCATCCCTAGTACTGCCCCTGCTCCCCATCCCTCACCCTGCTTGAATTCATTCTAGCACCCCCACCTGACACACCATATACTGCTGCCTGTCCAACCCCCACACCTTTGCCCCTACACACCATAGGCCACAAGATAGCAGAGACTTTCCTGTTTTTGTCACTGCTGTATACCTAGAGCACAGAACAGGGCCTGGTGCATAAGCAGGCGCTCGGTAGTTGTTCAAGGAATGAATTTAGGTGGTGGCCACATGGCTCCAGCCCACCCTAACGTTCCAGATCCTCCAAACAAACATGCCAGTTCCCCTCTGCCCCAGGGCCCAACCCCACTGCTAAATCCTCATCATTCAGGGAGCTCTGCTCCAAAACCACCCCAGGGGAGCCTGCCCACACCACCCAATCTAAAACAGCCCCCCAGTCGGCTAGCATCATCATAGCTCACTGCGCCTCAAACTTCTGGGCCCAAGAGATCCTCCTGCCTCTCAGCCTTCTGAGTGGCTGGGACTACAGGCTCGCACCATTTTGCCCAGCTAATTTTTAAATTTTTTGTAGAGTCGAGGTCTCGATATGTTGCTCAGGCAGGTCTCAAACTCCTGACCTCAAATAGTCTTCCTGCCTTGGCCTCCCAAAGTGCTAACATTACAGGTATGAGCCACTGCTCCCGACCTTAGTCCTGTATTCACACTATTTGTATGAGAATGCAGGGGGGACTAGACACTTACAGGCTGGGCAGGTGGCATCTGCCCAGGCATAAGCTGCTGCGGGGGCATGGCCCCTGGTGGGATCTGCCCAGGTGCGAGGCCCGGTGGTGGGATCATGCCAGGGGGCGGCATGTAAGGCGGCTGGCCCGGCATGTGGTGCATGATACGGGGTGCCTGAGTCATCGGAGGCATGCCCTGTGGAGAGACGGAAAGCAGGCCTGACTTGCTGCAGGTGGGAGAGGGCGTGATTATGGTGTAGACCGGAGGCAGAGGAGAAGAGGCCATTAGAGGAAACTTGAAGAAAAAAACCGAAAATCAAAAAAAGAAACTCAGAGATCTAGGGAGAAAAAAGCAAGACTGGCGGGCAGAGATGGAAAGGGCAGGTGCAGAAGGAAACAGGTGGCAGTGAAGGAAGGAAGACAGCCAATGGCACACAGCACAGACGGGGCTGGAACCACAATCTGGAGAGTGGGAAGTGGACGGAAAGCTGGGTGCAAGAGAGGAGCAGTAACAATGGGGAGACCAGACAGAAGCCCAGACACCCCCACGGACTGCAGAGAAAGTGTGAGTGGCATCGAATACAGCGTGACCCAGTCAGAGAGCCACGAGACTCACAAGAGCTAGAGAGACATGGAGGCTCGGGACTGAATCAGTGGGTCCAGTCCAACCATCTTTTCTTTTGCACTTAGCACTTTTTGTATACTGTTTGGGAACAGGATGCTTCCAGTTTTTGCCCTCACCAAGGTCATGAAGACTTTTTCCTGTTTTTTTTTTCCCTAGAATCTTTACTGTGTTAGCCGTCACATTCAGGTCTGTGATTCACCTCGTTAGTTTTTGTATATGGTATGAGGTAGGACTAATTTTTCCCTTACGGGTATCCAACTGCCAAGCATCATAACTAGGGGAAAAAGTCCTTTCTCCACTGAACTCCACTGGTGCCTTGATCACACATCAAGTAACCATATACGTACAGCTGTTTCTAGACTCTTCATCCTGCCCCCTTGGTCTGTCTTCTCACCCTTATGGCAACAGCACATCACCCCGATTGCTGGAGCTTTAAAACATGTCTCCACCCAATTGTGCAGGTCCCCAACTTTATTCTTCTCATCTGCTGCAGCCTTGGCCTTCCAGACATTTAGAAACAAAACAGCCAGTCAGTGGCTACCAAAATTCCTGTTGGATCTTGGAATAATTTAGAGACAACTGACCTCTTAACAATATTGCCTTCCCCATCCATTACTGAGGTCTCTGATTTCTCCCAGCAATGTTCTACAGTTGCAGTTTTGCACACTTTTTGTTGGATTTATTCCTTGGTGTTATTTTTCAATGTGACGTCTACTTGTTTGTTACCAGCATACAGAAATAAAGCTGATTTTTTCCATATTGACCTTAAATCCAGCGACCTTTCTAAACTAAATTTACTTACTAATCCTAACAGTTGGTTAAGTAAATTCTCCTGGGTTTTCTACATAGCCATTGACTTAAGACACAAACGGCCAAAAAAAGAAAAAAAAAAAAAGAGAGAAACCACGAGACAGACATAGAAAAACAAAGCCCTAGAGAAACAGGCAGACAAGAACAGGTACGTCACAGGGAAACACCATCATCCAGGTGCTCAACCCACCCAAAAGAGAGAGAGGACGGAAATGGGAAGGAGTCTGAATCCCCAAGCCCCCAAGCCAGGCCACTGGCTAAGGAAGGCCTGGTGGTAAGAGGGGCGGTCTCTGGGCCCTGTCTTACCGGGACAGGCCCCTGGACGGCCCCCACCACCGGGGCAGCTGCCCCACCCTGCACAGCCTTCTTGGCAGCCGGGGTCTCCTGGCTCTTGGGCTTCCTCTTCTCCCGCTTGCGGTCCCGTTCCACGAAGGTGCCCTTCATCTTGGCAATGATATCCGAGTCAGTCTTGGCATACTGGATGCGCTACCAAAAAGAGAGCAGAAGGGTTAAGAGAGTGAAGTTCAGAGCCAAACTGCCTGGGTTCAAAATCAGACCTTACTAGGAGCTCACTGAGAAATGCAGAAATCACTTGGTCACAACTTCCCCATCTGTAAAATGAGGATTATGGTATTTCCCACTTCAAAGGACGAGTGTGAGAACTAAATTGAGTTAAACAGCTTGGAAGAGTACCTGACACATAGTGAGCACTCAATACATAGGCTGTTGGATTTTTTGTTTGTTTTTAAGACAGGGTCTTGCTCTGTTGCCCAGACTGGAGTGCAGTGGTGCAACTATAGCTCCGTGCAGCCTGAACTCCTGGGCTCAAGCAATCCTCCTGCCTCAGCCTCCTGAGTAGTGACTATAGGCATGGGCCACCATGTTCAGATAATTTTTTAAAATATTTTTTGTAGAGATAGGGTCTCACTGTGTTACCCAAGCACCAGCCTCTTGAACTCCTGGCCTCAAGTGATCCAGCTCGGTCCCCCAAAGCACTGGGATTATAGGTGTGAGCAACCATGCCTGGCTGACTGTTCATCTTTTTAAGGGAGTCTGGGACAGCCCTAAACACTAGGGCTAAGGTCTGAGAAGACAATGCTAGGACAGGAGCACTATGCAAGGGGATTTCTAGTCACACAAGAACACAGTTCCAGATTCCAGGCTAAATCTCATTCATTCAGTTGTTTATGGAGAATCTACTAATGCCAGGCCTCATTCTAGACTCCGGGAATACGGTAATAAGTAAAACAGACAAAAGTCCCCGTCCTCATAACGCTTATGCAGTGGGGAAGGTATGTTAAAGAAGATTTAAGAATGAGTAGAGAAGCAGATGTGAAGTGTTTAGAAGAAGTGAAAATTTCAGACAGGGTGGCTGGGAAAGTCCTCACTGAGGTGACATTTGTACAGAGACAGAAAGGGAGAAAGCAAGCCACGGGGACATCCGGGGAAAGAGCCTTCTAGCAAAGAGCTAAGGCCTGCACAGCACATTCAAGAAACAGCAAGGAAGCTACTATGGATGAGAGGGAGGGAGGAGGTGAAGTCATAGAGACGACAGGGGATGCTGGTGAGGACTTCGTCTATTCTTGCGGGAGCCATGCAGTGTTGTGGGCAGGGGAGGTAAGCTCTCACTCATGTCTCACAGGAGCACGGTGGCTGCAGCATGGAAGACAGACTGTGGGGAGCAGGGGTCGAAGCAGGGAGACCAGTGAGCAGGTCGAAGCCATGTCCTAACGAGGGTGGTGGCTGGACCAGGTCAGCAGCAGAGAAGAAGTGACAAGTAGGCAGCCAGTAGATATGTTTTGAAGGTAGAGTTGATAAGACTTCCTGACAAAATTCAGACATATCTGAGTACATGATGTGGTCCAAGCAGCAATTTGGGGGAAAAGCAAGGGAGAGAGACAACACAGAAAGACTTATGGTCATCATACCTAAAAACCAATTTCTAAGATGCCCCAGAAAGTCAACTGGAAGATGTGGCAACCTTGGGCTTGTATACCCAGAGGTGACGACAGGCTGGAGTCAACACTCTGTCCTCTCCAGGTGGCCCAGCTGCCCTGGGGCCCACTGCCTCCTACGTGATCTGCCTCCACGTGGAAGCGACCTGCCTGGGACCTGCACGCACTGAGACTTGCTGTCACCTCCCCAAGGGAGTTGGGTCAGGGAGGTATACTCCAATCAGGTTAAGCTCAAAAACTGAGTGGGGGAGAAGAATCACATAAAGGGCCAAAGATGCCGGCCAGTGATTATGACAGGAACTCTAGATCAGGGTGAGGACTTTAAGCCACTCCCCATGTCCCACAGACTACAGTCTCCTTGGCCTCTTGAACATCTGCACCTGGCCCCTGGCCCAACCCCTCCCACCTGGGAGCCTGATCCAGGTGTACCTTGGTGACTGGACCCTAAACCCCACCCCTCTAAGCCAGGCCCACCCAGTCTCCTGTAGCATTTGGCACACATACACAACCCCCATACCCACAATGCTCACCATGGGCTTGTCGTAAAAGGGGAAACCTTGCATGGAGCGCAGGGCATTGGTGGCACTGCTGACCTCCTTAAAGATGACAAAAGCCTGGCCCCTCATCTTCAGGCTCCGTGACACCAGGATATCCAGGATCTGTCCAAACTGGGAGAAGATGGCATACAGGGACTTCTTCAGCTCTGCAGGGGAGGAAGAAAATACCCACAGGTGACCAGAGGCTTTGGCATCACGTCCTGGGGCCTGAACACCCCATTTCAGAGGAAGTGCAGCCCAGAGGGAGACCATCAGCCACCTGGCAGAGTATCCAGAAAGCTGCGGGTCAGTAATCTCTCAAGACCTAACAATAACAGCAGCCAAGAACCACTCAAGTTGCCAAGTATACTCTTTATAAGACGAGGACGTAACAGTACCTACCCCACAGAGCTACCATACAAAAATCATGAGTACGTATGTGCAGAGGGCTCAGAACGGCACCTGGCACATAGTAAACACTCAGGAAGTGCCTCTTTTCATTGCCACCAGCACCTTGACACAGGCCTGGGTAATGTGACCTTGGCAGACTTCCCCAACCTCATCTCTGCCCACACTCCACCGCACTCCTGAGTCTCCTGCCACACTGGCCTCTCAGCCCTCTCTCAGGCCCAACACACCACTCCTGCCCCAGGGCCTTTGCACTGGCTGCTCCCTCTACCTGGAACACCCTCCCCTGATGTTTACATAGCTGCCTCCTTCTAATCACCCAGGTCTCAGCACAACGACCACATCTAAAAGTTCCCCCATGTCACTCTCCCCTGCCTTACCCTACTTGCTTTTCCTTCATGGCATCTCCTATCTCCTGACATGGTATGTTTACTTCCCTCTCCAGAGCTATAAGCCCATCCCATTTGTTTACTGCAGCACCCCAGGCCTAGCGCAGACTCCAGGACACAAACGTCTCCACAAACATTTACAGCTGAACACATCGTCAAGTGCTTTATGGAAATAACTTCACTAAATCCTCACCGCAACTCCATGAGGTGGCAACTATGATTGTCCTGATTTTACTACGATGGAAACAGGTTCTCAGAGGATTCCTCACTGCCCAGGGCGAGTATCCCGAGGGTGCTGGGAAGGGCATGGCAGAGCTGGGAGCACACGACACAAGTCCATCTGAACCCAGTACCACACCTCACCAGCAAACTGTCTCACTTGATAGCAAGTGGGATTCAAGCTAAGCAAAGGACCCTTCTCACTATCCAGACCTGAAAAGAATATCAGTATCTTATGCAAAGAGAGCTGAGCCAAAGCCGAAGCTGCTTGATGAAGGAGATACTAGAAGAGGAAAGAAGAAAAGGTGTATGTGTGTAAGGTATATGTGGGGGTGGGGACAGGGGTCAAGGCTGTTTTGAAGCAATTAGCCAAAAATTCTCCTGGTGGTGCCATTTCAGGTTGTCTTCTCCGTACTCCATCCCCACAAACCTTGTTCAGACCTCAGTCATTTCACTGGACTCCAGGCCTCTCCCCACTCTCCAGCCTCCCCTCTTGCCCACTTGAGTTCACCCTCCACAGCTGGGAAGGTATCCAGAAAGGACAAGATCAGGGCAGGGGAGCAACCTGGCTCCCCGACACCCCCAGGATGAAGTCCAAATGCCTCACGGCCACAAGCCACTACTCCCTGGAAGCTTCTTCATGATTCACAAACCACTAGGCCTCAGGCCCACAAAACTACTTATAATGTCCAGAATGCCCTGGGCTCTTTTGATCCTGAACATTTGCACAAGTTGGCCCAAGTTAGGAACCCTCTTCACCCTCACTGTAACATACATACTGCTTCCTCCACATGGCTTTCCAAAATGTCTTCTTTTCCATGAAGCTGAATGAATCCCTGTCTTTCTTGTTCTCAATCCCAGACCTGACCACTCTGCCTGTAATTACCCAGTCGTGGTCCTGACTACTCTGGGCTGTCATTGTCAGGCAGAACCAGGGTTCTCAGTCACCAGTGTGTCCCCAGCACTGCCCAAGACTGACCAGGCACCACACTCTAAAATCATATGTAAAATTTACATTCCTGGGTCTGTTTTCCCCATTAGCAACTTTATTGGTAACTGCAAACTTAATCCCAGCAGGCTCTTTTAGTTCTCCTGACAATTTTCTTGAGGTGATAATAAAAGCTAACATTTATCTAGCCCTTACTAAATACTAGTTACCATAAAAAGAAGTACTGCATGGAGGTTCCGATAATTTAATCCCCCCACAAGATCCATGCAAAGAAGGTGTCATGATTTTTGCCCACTTTTCAGATACAGAAAATGAGGTTCAACAAAGGTGATAATTTACTCAAGAAATGGAAGTCTTTAAGATTTCAAAAATTCAGTTCTTAAGCAGAATTCCATACCAGTGGCATCAACCACTTTCCTTGCTATGTGACCTTGGGCAAGTCACATCACCTTGAGTCTCAATTTCCTGAGAAGTAGGAATTACAATAGCTTCTTCCTACAGGCTTCTTGTGAGAATTAAATGCAATCGAGATTTATATAGAAGTGTATAGATCAGCCCATGGTACAGAGTGTTAGTCATCATTATTATCGTACATTTTCATTGTGGGCTGATCACTGAGAACACCAATGAGCAAGAAAGTCCCAGTCCCTCGTAGACCTCATAGGCCACTGGGTGGAGAGAGAGACCCATGAGAGCCCAGAGATCAGGGCTTGATGAGGAATGCCCACGGCCTATGATTAGCCAAGTACAGCCACCTGAGGGAAGAGGGTCCTGTGAGCGGAAACCTTGAAGGATGCGCAACAGTGACCAAGTTAAAGTGCAGAGCGTAAGATGAACTAGGGGAATGTTGAAGACAGAGGAAGCAGCATGTGAAAAGGCCAAGGGATTAACTAAAACAGTCCAGCTGGATGAAAAGACTGAGAAAGTGAGGCGGATGCTGCGGATGGAAGAGGGGCCAGCTCGTGCGGGAAAGCCTAGAGTCTAGACTATCCCGAGAACTCACCATCCTTCTTGATCTTCTCATTGAGGTTGTTGATATAAATAGTGTGGTTGGGACGGGTCTCAGGAACCGCCATGGAGCGAAGTAACGAGGTAGGGCTTAAACAAGGAAAAAGGTGATTTTAGCCTTAGGTTTCTCCAAATCCTTTGTCCCAACCTGGCTTAAAGGGCTGCTCAAAGATATCCCTTCCAACAAGAAGTCAGGTAAAATGGGACCGCGGGAGAGAACGGAGGCACGGCTCGGGCAACAAAGCGTGCGTAAGACTCCCCTTCCCCCGCGCGCGTGCTTAGGGAAATCTCGAGAGGCTTACTACGAGCCCCAGGATGCTCTACGCAACCCAGAAGGCGGAGCGTGCTAAATGGCGACTCCCATTGGCCCACACGCCCAAAGGGAGAAAAAACCCGGATGTAAGAGCCAGTTAAGGAAGGTGGGACAGGTTTTGGGAGTCCTGGCCTCGCGCATTAAGTTTCCCCAGACGAGGCGCGGGAAGGCCTGGACGTCAAGCGCACCACCCGCCCGGCGCCGATGGTCGCCTACACCCGAGGTCACTAACCAACGGCGCCGCAGTTCACGCAAGCGGTTCCTGCTTCGTTCTGGAGACTAGACCACAAAGCTTTCCCTCCTAGCCCCACCTTCGATTTTCTGCAAGCCAATCCCCGCGCGGAAAATCAATAGCTTGACCAATCGGAGTAAGTCTCGTCCCTGGTTTCAGATCTGGCCAATGAAAACGACACTTGGGCTCCCGCCTAGGCAGAAAAGCCCGCCCCACCTCCTGCAAGCCCCGCTCCTACAGCGCCTCCCGGGCCTACTGACCAATCAGTGACGGTCACGAGTTTCTTGCCAATCGGGACGCGGCTCGCACTGCTGTCTCTTCCGGAGGCAGTCAGTCCTTTGGAAGCCACACCTCTTCCCCGCCGCCTAGCATTTTCTGTCACGTGATCGCCAAGGGGGCGGGCACGTGTTGCGAGTGCTACCACGTGACATGGGAAAGGGGCTGTGCGGGGGCCGCCATTTTGCGGGATAGGGAGGCGCGTCTTATTTCGTGACTCCTTTCTCTCTTTTTCAGCGCTTATTGCGGCTCCCTCCGGCCTCGGATCTCAGAGTCTTCTCCAACCAACAGATTTACTGTTTTGTGATTCCAGGACCTTCTCCACAACTAGGCCGTTTTCCCTGCCGGGTGTCATTTTTGACCTCTTGACCTCTGACTCAAAGGTCAGCTCAAAGGTTCCAAACTCGGGCCTGGGATGTGAATTCTCTAATTCTTTAGCCATGGGCCCCTAAGTCTCACCCTTTAGGTCCCTCACTCCAGGTCTTCATATCCGCAGATTGACCCATGAGTTCCCAAATCTGTCCCCAGGTAATGAGTTAATGGCTAATAAGTCCTACTAAATTTCCCTCCGTAAACCTCCCAACACACCCCAACCTGCTCCAGGCTGATACCACAAATGTGGTTCCGGATTTAAGGACCCCACCCTGTTAACTCTCACATCTTACATGACTTGAGTCAGCCCCAATCCCTGCATCCATTGTTTCAAATTTTAGGACGAGTTCTTTTAGACCCACTGGTTGGCCCCCAAATTCTGGAACTCAGCTCTAAAACCTTTAAAATCTCCATCCCTGAGACCAACCCCTTTTGAAGGATCCTTCTCTATCCCATTCTCAACCCCTTCATTTCCTCCTGTAGACCCCAAAATGACTTCTCCATGCTCTCCTCTAAAACCACCAATCCCTCCTCCAAGAACTCCTGCACCCCAAGCCCCCATCATTCCACCTTCTCCCCGTCCTCCAGACTCAGCTTTTCCACCCACTCCCTGGAGTCTCCAGGCCCCTATTCCCCCACCACCTCCACCTCTGCCTCCACCCCCGGCCAAGGGGGCAGCTCCCCCTCATGTCTTCGGCCTGGAGAAGAGCCGGCTCCTGAAGGAGGCTTTGGAGAAGGCTGGCCGAGTCCCCAGGGGCAAAGAAGATGTGAAGAGGCTCCTGAAGCTGCACAAGGACCGGTAGGGTCTACATGCGCCACCCCACCCACCCAGGGGCTCACCCAGTCACCTCTCCCCAGATCACTCAACCCATCTCTTGGAGTTTCTTGTTTTCTCAAGGTCAAAGAGGCTGACTGCTTCAGTCCCCTGCCTGGCCCCCTTCAGGGGTGGTATGCCTCCAGCAATGGGAGCTGTCCTCACAAGTGCCTAGTCTAGTGGGAGAAACAGACCCTCCACCCCACCAGACAGTGACAGCCAAGAGTGGTCAGGACTGTTGTGACAGAGCCCAGTGGGGTATCTGACCAGGCTGAGGGGGCTTTTTGGAGAAGGGAACCCTGAGTGCTGTTGAGCAAGTCAAGCAAGGGATATGTGATGAGAGTAAACAGCCTGTACAGAGGCCTGGAGTGAAATGAGGACATGTTCTATTCAAGGAACTGCAAGTATTTCCTTAACATGAGGAAGTGGCAAAGATGGGGCTGCAAAGGTGGGCGCGAACCAGCTCACACAGGACATGCTGGGCCATGTGAAGGCAGTGGGGCTGTCCTTAGGGTACTGGAGAGCCATGGAAAGGCTTTGCACAGAGATCGAGACTACCTCCAACAGTGGGAAGTGGCAGTCATGAGATGGGAGTCCCCAGGCCCAGAGAGGCTGGAGCACCCAGGGACCCAAGCAGGAGAGGAGAGAAGGGTTCTAGACCCCTGCTGGGGCCATGGGGAAAAGGTTTAATGATTGCCTGGCTGAAGGGAAGAGGGAGCAGTGATGTGCCCAGGCCCACGATGAAACTCCACGCTCTCCAGACACATTTATAATGTGTGCTAAATGCCCCAACCGAGGTAAGGCAAATTTAATGCAAATAAGGGTCACCATTATTACATGCCTAGCCTGTGTCAGGCACTGTTGTGTTTTTAAGTATTAATTTATTGAATTCTTTCAGCAACCCCATGAGGTAGGAGTTATTATCTTATTTTCCCTATGAGAAAACTGAGGTTCATAGAGATGACGTACTTAGCCACAGTGAAAAGAAAAGGAAGAATCTTGAGCTCTGCAAGCAGGGCTCTGAGCTTTTAATTGCAGTTCTGTGGTATCATCTCCTTTCGTCAAGAGGGTGCCCCAAACTGGGAACCAGGAGCTCTGGGTCATCCCCTCGGCCTTGCCTTCTGTCTAGCCTTGGAATAGGAATAAAAGCATGAGCCCTCCGGAGGCCTGGAGGATTGGAATCACCAAAACTGTCTGGGTGGCCTCCCCAGGGTGCAAGATTTATTATCAAGGTGATCTCTGAGGCAGTAAGCATGTTAGTGATACCTGGTTTTACTCAAGGCTGAGCTAAGAGATCTTTACCCTGTTTAACAGCATGAGAAACAAACTTGAGAAAAGATCACAGGTAGAGTTTGGGTATAGTGGTACTCCTTTGAGAAATTTCCCCAAATAAGCTTTTCCGGCTCCCAGTTGTAAAGTCTGCATATCTGTCTTCACCTTTCAGTAACAGAGAAAGAGCAGGGAGCAGGCAGGCGGAAGGATGATTCCCACCGACCAGATGAGGAAACTGAGGCTCAGGGAGAGGAAGTCAGTGACTGAGCCAGGAGCAGCCTTCTGGCCTTAGGACAGCCAGGCCTGTGTTCCCTTCACCATCCGTGCACACCTTGCTCCCAGCCAGAGCTCAAGGGGGACTCTTGGAGCTAGTTCCCTTGTGACCCGATTGTGGCTTTTCTTCAGGTTCCGAAGTGACCTGCAGTGGATCCTCTTCTGTGCTGACCTGCCGTCCCTCATCCAAGAAGGCCCTCAGTATGTTCCCTGATGTGGGACCCCCACCCCGTTGGCAGCCCTTGCTCTACCTTTGCTGGGCTTCCTGAGGACGGACCTGGGAGGACGTGGGGAGTGAGTGCATCCCAGGCAGCCTGGGGAGGAGGGGAGGGAGGGAAAGGGAGAACTTTCCACATCAGAGGCCTGGGTGCAGGCGTGGCCAACAGTTGGAACTAATGAGCAAGAGAAAAGTAAATTCCAGCAAGTGAACAAATGAACTTGGCCCATCTCTCTAACTCCCGTCTGGCACCTACTTCCCGGAAGCCCAGGTGACCTCTCCCCACCTTTCCACCAGCTCTCCATCCCTGGGCTCAGGCCTTGGTAGGCCTTTCCCACGCATGGGAGTCTGGTCTCCCCACCTGGCCTGGGAGAGGGGAGGAGAACTCCCCCAGGGTGGCAAGTCTGTTTCCCTACTCCAGCTTCCAGGGTCGGGGGGGCCCATGACTTAAGGGTTGAGGGACTGGGCCTGTCTGTCCCCAGGTGTGGGCTGGTGGCCTTGTGGATGGCAGGCACTCTCCTGTTGCCCCCCAGCGGCATCCCCCTGGAGAGACTTGTGCAGGTGGCCATGGAGAGAGGCTACACGGCCCAGGGAGAGATGTTCTCCGGTGAGTTGGGTGGGGAAGGGTCTCATGCCAGGTGTTTTGTTAACCCTTCAGTAGGGGGGCCAGAGAGGCCAGGTGGGGTGCTGGCAGGCGAGTGAGGGGTTCCCATTCCAAGCCCTTCTCCCTGCGCAATAGAGCAGAGTGGTTATGAGGTAGACTTGAGCCAGCCTGGGTTCCAAATCTAGCTCTACCACCTCCTCACTGTGACCATGGACAAGCAGCTGACCCTCTTTGTAATGAGATGGTCACAGTGAGGGTTGGAGTCCTTGGCATGGTGTCAGGCACAGAGCAAGCCCTCTGTGTGCTCTCACCCTGCAGTGGCTGACATGGGCAGGCTGGCCCAGGAGGTGCTGGGCTGCCAGACCAAGCTGCTCTGCGGTGGCCTGGGCGGTCCCAACAGAGACCTTGTCCTGCAGCACCTTGTCACCGGACATCCTTTGCTCATCCCGTATCCCAGGGCCCAGGAGGGCGCAGGGCAGGGTTGGCAAAGGGTGGGTCTCAGGGCCATGCCACAGTTTTGGCCTTAACACCAGCACCAGCTACGATGAGGACTTCAACCACGAGCCATGTCAGAGGAAGGGACACAAGGCCCACTGGGCAGTGAGCGCAGGTGGGTCCTTTTTCCTTTGTCCCTGTGCCCCTCACTCTGGGTCTCCCCAGCCAGGCTGTGCACTCAAGCCAGGGACCAGAGCTAAGCCATCCTTGTCCCTGCAGGGTTCTTAGCACAGCACCTGGCAGATAGCAGGTACCTCAGGTGTTTGCACAGACAGAAGGTCAGAGCACAGATGTTAGGATCCGACAGTCTGGCCTCCAGGCCCAGCCCAGCCACTTCCAGGCTCTGTGACTCTGGGCAAGTGTCCTCCATTTGTTTGGTCTCCATTTCCCCATCTGGAAATCAAAAGTGACAATAGTACCCACCTCGCAAGACTGCCTTGTAGACAGAGCATGCAAAACTCTCAGAACAGTGCTCCACATAAGCATTATCGGCATTGTCATCGTCATTCCTCCTGCCTGAAGGAAGCCAGCTTTGTGCATGTCGGGAGGCCTGGATGGAGGCTTTTCTGTATGTCCTTGAGGGCTCCTCTCAGAACCTCTGTTCCTTAGACAGCTGGAGATGACCAGGTGACAGCATGTGCTCCGTCTAATGCTGCCTCTCTGCCTCCCCTGCGCTAACAGGCCAGAGGAGGCAGGACTTAAAATGCCTGAAGCTCTGGAGCCAGATGCCCTGGGTCCGCATCCCAGTCCAGCCACGTGCTCACTGGCTGCTGCTGACTTCTCTGTAACTTGGGAATAAAGGCAGCATCTCCCCCCGCCCCCAGAGGACTAGGACGGGTGGGGTTCAGTGGCCCCAGCACATCGTTGCGGCTCATCACCTGCCACTCACCCCCTTCTGTCCTCCAGGGGTCCTGCTAGGTGTGCAGGCTGTGCCGAGCCTCGGCTACGCTGAGGACCCCGAGTTGCCAGGCCTGTTCCACCCAGTGCCCAGCATGCCCTGCCAGCCACCATCTCTGCCAGAGGAAGGCTCCCCGGGAGCTGTCTACCTTCTTTCCAAGCAGGGCAAGAGTTGGCACTACCAGCTGTGGGACTACAACCAAGTCCGGGATAGCAACCTGCAGCTGACAGACTTCTCGCCCTCACGGGCCACCAATGGTCAGACGTATGTGGTGCCCACTGGCGGGGTGCGGGCTGGCCTCTGTGGCCAGGCCCTGCTGCTGAGACCACGGGACTCCCACCACTAGCCTGGCTCCATCACCATTTGAAGACTGTCCCAGCTTCTCCCTCTTTGCGACAGGCCATAGGTTGGGACCTATGAGGGCCTCCAGCCCAGAGATTGTTCATCAGGGTGGTCCCCGTCCATCCGTTCTCAAGCCTGGGCATCGACTTGACTCCCCAAGCCCATCGCCTCCAGTATTGAGCACCCACTGATCCCTCTCTCCAAGGAGAGACTGACAACTCAGACCCCACGACTTGTCCACCGTCCCCCCGTGTCACATCACCTTCTCACTGGGGACCACCTCTTCTATGCCACGGTCACCTTACCGGACATCTGCAGGAACCTCCTGCCCGGATCCTCTGCTGCTCCCCCAGTTTGCTCCCAGGACAGGGCCTGAGCTTTCCCCACCCCAGTTCACCTCTCCTTAGCCCTGGCTGGTCTTCCACACTCTGCCTGCCGGCATTGCTGGCCTTTCAGTTCCTAGAGTGTGGTGCTCCCACCCCCAGCCTCACCCTCTGCCCTCTGCTAAAGATCACTGTCTAACTCCTCCACCTTGGCTCAGGTACCACTTCCTCAGGGACCCTCAGCCTGTCCAGGCACCCCTCCCCAACCTCGTGTCTTCTCAGATCTTTAAAGCCCATCTGAGAGCAGTTGTGTGGGCTCCTTCCACCTGTGTTAACTCATCTAGATCCTTAAGGAAGGAACTAGATTCCCTACATTTGGCAGATGGCAAGACTGAGGCCTGGGGAAGTGGAGTCACTGGCGTGAGGTCATGTAGCTGGCAAGTGGCAGAGTCAGGATTTTTTTTTTTTTTTTTTTGACAGAGTCTCGCTCTGTTGCCCTGGGTAGAGTGCTGGGGTGTCAGCCTAGCTCACAGCAACCTCAGGCTCCTGGGCTCAAGTGAATCTCCTGCCTCAGCCTCCTGAATAGCTGGGACTACAGACATGTGCCACCATGCCTGGCTAACTTCTTCTATTTTTAGTTGCTCAGCTAATTTTTTTTGTATATATATATATATAAATTTTTTTTTTTAGTAGAGACCGGGTCTCGTACTCCTGAGCTCAAGCAATCTTCCACCTCGGCCTCCCAGAGTGCTAGGATTACAGGTGTGAGCCACCGCGCCCGGCCGAGTCAGGATTTAAACCAGGGAGTTAAGTGTCTAACCATCAGCCAGGCTGTTTCCTGGCTCTCTGAAGTTTGTTATGGTGCTGATGTGTGTGATTATTAGTTTAATGAGTACCTGTCACCTCCACTCTGAAATAGGAGAATAGGTCTGTCTTGATCACTGCTGTGTCCCCAGTGCCCAGCAAAGGATCTCATTTAGGAAAACTACTGTGTAATGTTTCTAACCTATGAATGAGGTAAGGAATAGGCATGTCCCCATCCCAACCCTGGTATTTTGGTGGCACTACTCATCTGATACACTGTCCTGGGAGCCCTGAGGGCAGGGCTTGGAGCTGTCACCACTGTGTCCCCTGCATTGTCCAACATAGAGCCAGGCACGAGCATAGCCACTCAGTGAGTGGTGAATGAATGAACCAGCCGGGCCTGAGCCTGCCACTCTCTGCCAAACTGATCATCATCCCAATACCCCACCCAGCACTAATGCTTGAACTACAGAGTTGAGCCTGTACACTCCAGATGTGAAAGAAAAAGACTCCACCACGCTGACTTTGAGTGTCACGTTTATTGGGTGTCATCATGGGCAGGAGGCACAGCAATGTCCCCCCACCTAACAACTCCCCCACCTAACAGCTACCTCTTGTATAAATAAGTATAAAGACGGTCAGTAGGAAAGGAGTACATCTCCTCGCCATGGAAGACAGTGTTGGCGCTTCAGCTTAGGAAAGAGGTAGCTGCCTGTCCTCCCCACGCCCACCCTTGTGGGCCAGGAAGCCAAAGCTACGAGTGGGACAGAGGAGTGGGACAGATGGGCCGTTGACCACACCTCAGAGTTCTGGAGTCTTTGGTTTGGACCAGGCTGTAAGCCAGGGTCACGGCCAGCAGCCCACGCGGCCACCCTGTGCCTCAGGCCCACGCCTGGCACATGTCACAGGGGCCTGTGATGGGGTGGGGGCCCCCTGAGCAAGGCAGCTCTGAGTCACAGGACACCTGCTCTCCTACCCCTGAGCCTCCTTTCTGCCATGCAGTTTGCTGGGAGGAAGGAGATAGAAAAGCGCAGTGCCGGGGCAGAAGGAGGAAGTCCCGAGGCTAGACCTGTGGTACCAGGAGCGAGGCTGTACTGTCACAGTGCTGGGGTGGTGCTGGGACATGGCTGTGCTGTGGGTCTGCAGGAGGTCAGCAGAGTCCTCCGGAGAGTAGGAGGATCACGGGCCATGGCAGGGCAGAACAACAGTGAACTATGCCCCACCCAGTGGCATCAGCCCTGGGGCATCGGCCAGTCCCACCGTGTCACACCCTCTGCTGCTCAGTCCTTGAATGGCTCCCAGAGGAAGAGTTGGGCTGTCACTCTCCCCAGGTGGACAAGGGGCTCCTGCATTTGTTCACAAACAATGCCTGATCCTCTGGGGCACCAAAGGTGAACCTGACCCAGTCCCTGGCCTCAGGGAACCAGCAAGGAGGCAGATTACAAGTCATTCACATAGCCATGGGTACCGTGTCACCCCTGACCGTGTGAATTCTGAATGTGTCCTCCCAGGGCAGTGTGGTTTGGCTGTGGCCTCCAGCAGCCCCTCAGAAACCTTCCTGGCTGCTCAGGGGACCTGTTCTGGTTCTGCCGTGTCACCGTATAAGCCTCATCATGCCCCCTCTGTGGTCCTTCCAGCCCCTGTATCACGAAGGGACCAGATGCTATCTATCTGGTCACCCAGGGCCTTTCCACATTGGTCTTGTATGGCATATGAGTACGACACAACCTCTCCCATCCTTGGGGGTCAGCTTCCCATTGCCAATCTCAGGCTCCCATAGCATTTCGGGTCTCCTCCAGGTGGACTGGTACCATCTAATAAATAAACCTGGAGATGGCCGAGTGGGTCAGCTCTGGGCCAGACCCTGAAGGAGGCGAATCATGTTGTCCAAGCCCCAGAGGTAGCCGTCCTCACGGTTGCCCTCAGCCCAGGGCAGCCTGTGGCTGAGCGTCTGGTGGCCAGGCAGGGCCACCGTCTTGCCAAAGTCGATCATCCATACCTTGGCCAGGCCAGTGTGGTCGTGCACAAAGAGGAGGGAGCTGCCCACCACCTGCAGGGGGAGAGACCAGAGGAGAGGGGAGGAGCAGTGTGACTGACAGCCAGGCTGCCTGAGTTCAAATCCTGACTGGCCACTCACTGGCTGTGCAGCTTTTGCAGGTGTCTTAACCTCTCTGTGGCTCCGCTTCCTTATATACAGAGTGAGAATAATACAGTAATTCCCCCAATCTGTGGGTTTACTTTCCGCAGCTTCAACTGCCCTTGGTCAACCACAGTCCAAAAATGTGGAATGGAAAATTCCAGAAAT
The DNA here is from genome assembly GCF_041146395.1 of Eulemur rufifrons. NCBI lineage: Eukaryota > Metazoa > Chordata > Mammalia > Primates > Lemuridae > Eulemur > Eulemur rufifrons. Next base: position 7,583,486 of record NC_091006.1, on the reverse strand, counting down.
AATTCGTAAGTTTTAACACATTGCCACCCTAGAAAAACGTTTTCCCCACTTAGGGCCGTGGTGTTTTACAAAAAACTTCAAAAACAAAACTAACCTTTCTAATTTAATGAAAAATTCATTGTTTTTTTTTTTGTTTTCTGTGCATGACTTAATATGCAACTAAATTGTCAACGTTAACTGTAACAATAAGAACATCAACAAGTAAGATTGTCATGAACCAACTGCAGGGTTTGGCCCGGGGGCCACCCATGATACAACACATACGCTACAGCACGGCAGTGTGAGTTGCCTGCGCACCACACGGCTCCCAAGAGAGACGTGTGAGTTACAAACGCTTCCCAAGGCCCCGGGCTTGAAACTAACGTGAGTTAAATACAACTCACATGGCAATAAATGTGCTAAGCTGTGCAGCATTCTAACTGGCTGCCAGAACTCCATGATCCACACACTCCATGGGTTCCTCGTGGTGCCTCGCACACGGTGAACCCTCAGTGGATGCTGTTTTTGTTTTGTTTTCCCTTCATTTAAGTCCAGGATTGTTGGTCCCTCCCTTTTTCTACGTCAGTTTGCAAATATCGCTGCTCCTAGAAACCCAGATTACTGGGCAGGTGAGCAGGCGCCTGTGAGAAGAGGCAGACACTGCCCAGCTCTCGATGGCTGTTGGCATTTGGCAAGAGCGTTGCCGAGACTCCCACGTTGTCAGAGGAAACTGGAATCCTGATTTGGGTGTGAAGCCTCACATTTTAAATGGTGGCAACTGAGTTTTTAAAATGTTAAGTCACCAGATAGGTGCAGCCAAACACAAGAACAGAAGAGATGGAGTCCCCAGGCCTCCTCTTTGTGACTCCCACATAAAGCCTGAAATGAGTGACAAGGATGACATTTGATAAAACAAACGTGACAGTAACAGCTGTCACATGCTCATGGTTCACTATGGGCCAGGCTTTAACTATTTTGACCCCTTTAACCTTCATGGCGCCCATGAGGCAGATGTTGCTGTTACCCCACCCTATAGGTCGGGAGCCTGAGGCTTCCTAGAATGGCTGCCCAGGTACAGGTGGGCTAGGGAATGGCAGAGCTGGGATTCGAACCCGGGCTGGCCTGACTCCCAGATCCGTGCCCTTTGAGAAAAGTCTACATGTCAGGAAAGGGGCGGGGCTTGAGGGGAAGACAGAGAGCCCAGGGAGAGGAGAGGACGCCACCACCGCACAGATTCTCCTACACAGCCTCGGAGAGATCAGTGTTTCCTAAGAGAGACAGGCTGGGAGCCCCGGGGAAAGGGAAGGGCAAAAGCCACCAATCAAGAAGGTAAATAATAATTATAAATAATTGTACAATAATTGTAAGAGGTTAGAGTTAAACACACTTCTATGCTCCAAATGTCGCTCTATGGTCTCACACCTCAGCAGCCCTATGAGTAAGGTACTAACTAATGTTCCTCCCCATGTTCAAGAGGAGGAAACTGAGGCACAAGAGGGTAAGCCAGCCTTCGTTCCTGGGCCCCGTGGGCTTGAGTCCATGCTCCCAATTATCACAGCCCCTGAAATTCCCTTTCCTGGATCCCAAAATACGAGGCCTCCCTTTTATAGCTTTGGCCTGTAACGCTGTCAACAGCCTCCCCTCCGTGCCCCCCAGGGCCCTGAAACCCCCCACATACACCCCTGATGTCCAGGGCTCACACCTCGTGGGTCTTGAAGAAGGGGGAGTTCTCCAGAGCATCGCGAAGTTCTTCCAGGCGTGCCACATACTTTCTCTGTGCGAGAGAGGGAGGGGGCCTCAGTTAGCATGGACACTGCGTGGGCCCTTGTCCACTTTGAGCTCTGGCCTCATCCCATGCCCCCAAAGGAGTGGGCAGACTCCAGCCAGGATGGGATCAGGGAGCCATCCTGGGGAGAATCGGGGCAAGGCGCGTGAAGGGTTGGATTTACCCAGGAGGTACAGACAGTGGATTACATGAATACCCAATCCCACGGACAGGTGGAGTCTGTCTCCCTCTCCCTTTAATCCAGGCTTGGTTGTATGACCTGCTCTGGCCAAAGGAATGTGGGAGAAATGGCAGTGACCATTCTGAGCCCGGCCATCAAGATGCCTTGCATTTTCACTTGCTCTCTTGGTCCCCTGTTTCCATGTGAGAACGAGCCCAGGCTAGGTAGCTGGACCATGAGAGATGTGTGCCCAGGTCATGAGCCAAGATGTCGAGCCAACCGGCAGACACATGAGAGAAGCCACCCCGGACCAGCCGGCCTTGGCCGAGCCACCAGCTGACCACAGATTGTGTGAGCAAAGCCAGGCAGTATTAGCCAAGCCGCACCCACAGCAAAAGACCATTGACTCGGGGGCAACCATAAATGGTGACTGTCTTAAGCTGCTACATGTTGGGACATGGGGTATCCCACTCACCAGGATGCCACGGTCCCCATCCACAAAGTCCTCCAACACCTTTGTCACTTGTTCTAGTGCCTGCGTCTTCTTGAAGTTGGTGTTGCAGGTCCCATCAGCTTTCTGTGGGGCAAGGGGTGAAGGGGCAGTGTCATGCCTTTTCCTTCCCACTCCCAATGTCCAGCAACCTCAGGCACCTCCCAGGGCCACCCGCCTGCCTCCACGCTTGCTTGCTGTTCAGAGGAAACCACCCCACCTGCCCAGTCCAGCTCAACCCAGCCCCGAGTCACGCTCCTGAGCAACCAGCCTTCCAAGTTCTTCCTACCTTGAACCTCCAGGTCGAGCCAGTCTAGCAAAGTGGACTTTGGAAAGGCAGGGATCTGGCTTTGAGCAGTGACTCGGCTACTTTCTAGCTGGGCAGTCTTAAGCAAGTCACTTCACCTGCCTCAGCCTCAGTTTCCTCATCTGGAAAATGGGGATTGTGTTGCTATCTACTTCCTAAGGCTGGTGGAAGGATTAGGAGACCGGGTGTGTAGGATGCAGAGCATGGTGCCTGGCACACAGTCAGCGAGCACTCAGGAAATGAGAGGAATGTTATTTTTCATGTTTGAGAGAAGCCACCTAAGTCATTTGGCCACACTGTGCCAGGTGCTACACAGGTATTGGTAACATGGAGGTAACAGGACAGACACAGCCTGACGATGTCTGAGGGAGGCAGATATCGAATAAGATTGTCACGAAGGAAGGCGTGAATAACGAAGGGGAACAGGGGGCTAAGAGCAGGCAAAAAGGAAGCCCTGATATAGGAGGATGGAAATCGGGGAGGGCTTCCCTGAGGAAGCAAAATTTGAAAGGCAAGAGGAAAATGAGAGTTGACCAGAGGAACATCAGAGGGAATGTGGCAGAGGGCCCAGCATGTGCAGAAGCCCTGTGGCAGGAAAACGCAGGCCCACTTCCAGGAAGTGAAAGTGCTTCACTGTGCCTGCAGGTAGACAGGAAGGAAGAGGAGTGAGAGCCGAGGCTCGACCCTGGAGGGCCCTCTAGGCCATGACACTTCTCAGGGTGCTAGGGAGCCATGGAAGGGTTTTAAACAGGAGAATGTCATAGTCGATTTGCAACTTAGAAAGATGGCTCAGGCGAGGCCACGGGGAAACAGCACCCTCATGCATTGCTGGTGGGATGTGCAACAAGTTTTGTCACCTCCAGAAAATTACCAGTGCATTTCATCTTTGACCCAGTAGTCCTGCCTCTGGAAATCTAGGCCGCAGCTGAACCCGCACACTTGCTAAATGTCTTATGTACAAAGTGATTCACTGAGGCATTGTGATGGCAAAAAAATGGAAACAACCCAGGTGTCAATCTATCAGGGACCGTGGCATCTCCACAAAGAGAGGAGTAAACAGCTGTAAACAAAAAAAGGAAAGAGGAGACTCTCTATGGAATGATCTGGAAAACTCTCCAGGATATTACTGTTATGTGAAAAAAGCAAAGTCCCAGTGTGTAATATTGAGGAAAATTTAGGTTACGCAATTGCATTTATTTGTATTTTCAGGAAGAAATACAAGAAATGGATAAAGTGGTTCCCTGCAAGCCGGCAAGAGGGTGGAGAGATGGAATGGGAAGGAAAGTCGCAGAGTTGGGAGAGAAATTTCTCCCTGTATACCTTTTTTTTTTTTTTTTGAGACAGAGTCTCACTCTGTTGGCCGGGCTAGAGTGCCGTGGCGTCAGCCTAGCTCACAGCAACCTCAAAGTCCTGGGCTCAAGCGATCCTCCTGCCTCAGCCTCTCGAGCAGCTGGGACCACAGGCATGTGCCACCATGCCAGGCTAATTTTTTCCATATATATTTTCAGTTGTCCATATAATTTCTTTTCTATTTTTAGTAGAGACGGGGTCTCGCTCTTTCTCAGGCTGGTCTCAAACTCCTGAGCTCAAACAATCCGCCTGCCTCAGCCTCCCAGAGTGCTAGGATTACAGGCGTAAGCCACCACGCCAGACTCCTGTATACCTTTTGATAATAATATTTTGATTTCTGAACTGTGGGACTGGCTATTCAAAAAGTTATATTTAACTTACAACAACAACAAAAAGAATGCAAGAAGGAAAAAAAGAAACCTCCATAGCTGGGGGAAAAGGATCCCTCCAGCTCTTGTGTTGAGGGGAGACCAGGTCCTGGGAGCCCTGAGGAGCTGGGGCAGGAGAAGACAGGGCTGGACTGGGACATGGCCACAGGCAGGGAGAGGAGAAGATGGAATCGGGAGATGCTCGGGCAGAAGGAAAAGCAAAACTTGGGCTCTGACGAACATGGGAAAGACAGAGAAGTGGGACCTCCCTAGCCCTGGCCTTTCCATGCTCTGCAGTCTCCTGTGCTCTCTCCAGATCTTGCTGCTTTCCAGTCTCCCCTGATGCCCACGTCCCCGAGAAGCCTCAGATCCAGTTCTGGGCCCTCGCAAGGCTGGCCGGCTCCCAGCCCTCACCTTGATGCCCTCGATCCGGAAGCCCAGGGTGGAGGTCGAGCTCATGGTTTCCCTCCACTGCATGTAGCGGGGCTTGGTGACCGCACCCTGGGCGTGCTCCTCGGGGGTGGGAGCCCCGGGGTCCACAGCCACCATCTTCTCATACATGTCCTTCCGGGGCCGGGGCCGTTCTCTCGCCTTCACCAGCTCCTCCTCCAGGTAGGTCCTGAGCACACAGAGGACGTGACAAAGGAAACTATGAATGACACAGCCGGAGGGCTTATGCTTCCCGACGTCCAGACATACCATAAAGCTACCGTGCAGCACAAGAGTGGACAAATAGATGGACGCAATACCACAGAGTCCACAGACAGACACAGGTGGATGTCCACCCAGCTACAGCAAGGAAGGTGCTGCACTTTAGTGGGGAAGGGGAAGTCTTTTCAATAAATGGTGCTGGGTCAATAGGACATCCATATGGGAAAACACAGACCCCTGTCCCTACCTCATGCCACACATAAAGATTAATTCTAGATGGATGTCGGGTCTAAGCATGAAAGGTGTAACAGTAAAGCTTGTAGAAGGGAACACAGGAGAATATCTTCATGATCTTGGAGCAGACAAGATTTCTTAAGCATAAACCCACTAACGATAATGAAAAAATTGACAAACTGGACTAAATTAAAAATACTTCTGGCAGGGCGCGGTGGCTCACGCCTGTAATCCTAGCACTCTGGGAGGCCGAGGTGGGCAGATGGTTTGAGCTCAGGAGTTCGAGACCAGCCTGAGCAAGAGCGAGACCCCGTCTCTACTGAAAATAGAAAGAAATTATATGGACAGCTAAAAATATATATAGAAAAATTAGCCGGGCATTGTGGTGCATGCCTGTAGTCCCAGCTACTCGGGAGGCTGAGGCAGGAGGATCCCTTGAGCTCAGGAGTTTGAGGTTGCTGTGAGCTGGGCTGACGCCACGGCACTCACTCTAGCCTGGGCAACACAGTGAGACTCTGTCTCAAAAAAAAAAAAAAAAAAAAACAGAAAAATACTTCTGTTTATCAAAAGGAACCATTGGGCAGGCATGGTAGCTCACGCCTGTAATCCTAGCACTCTTGGAGGCTAAGGCAGGAGGATCAGTCAAGGTCAGGAGATCAAGACCAGCCTGAACAAGAGTGAGACCGTGTCTCTACTAAAAATAGAAAGAAATTAGCTGGACAACTAAAATATATAGAAAAAATTAGCTGGGCATGGTGGTGCATGCCTGTAGTCCCAGCTACTCGGGAGGCTGAGGCAGAAGGATTGCCTGAGCCCAGGAGTTTGAGGTTGCTGTGAGCTAGCCTGACGCCATGGCACTCTAGCCCAGGCAACAGAGCAAGACTCTGTCTCAAAAGAAAAAAATAGGAACTGTTAAAAGAGTGGAATGAAGGCTGGGCGCAGTGGCTCACGCCTGTAATCCTAGAACTTTGGGAGGCCAAGGCGGGAGGATCGCTTGAGGTCAGGAGTTCGAGACCAGCCTGAACAAGAGTGAGACCCTGTCTCTACCAAAAATAGAAAAATTAGCTGGGCATGGTGGCATACTCCTGTAGTCCTAACTACTCGGGAGGCAGGAAGATCGCTTGAGCCCAGGAGTTTGAGGTTGCAGTCAGCTACAATGATGCCACTGCACTCTAGCCTGGGCAACAGAGCAAGAACCCGTCTCAAAAAAAAAAAAAAAAAAAGAGTGGAATGGGAGAGTTGGAGGACAATATATACATACGTTTGTGTGTGTGTGTGTGTGTGTGTGTGTATCCAACAAAGGACTTATATCTAGAATATGTAAAGAATTACAGATTAAAAAGAAAAAGCCCAACAGAAAAATGGACAAAAGATTCAAACAGGCCCTTTTTAACAGAGAATTTCCAATGGCCAATCAACATATGGAAAGATGCTCAATTTCTCTGGTCATCTGAGAAACAGAAATTAAAATCACAGTGAGATACCACTACAAACCCACCAGAATGGTTTAAACTAATAAAACAGACAATACCACATACTAGTGAGAATATGGAACAACTGGAACTCTCATACACCACTGGTGGGAGTGTACTCTGGTATGACTTTGAAAATTGACTTTAGACTATTTTCAGAAATACCCACCCCCTGCCCTTCATCCCTGCCTCATGGCTGCCCCCGACCCAACCTGCTGCCCATTTTGCAGTCCATAATGGAGGGGCCCTCGAAGTCTGCCAGGAGATCTTCCATCTGGTTGAAGGTCTGGCCATCCCGCTGCACCACACCATAGTAGGCTGGCACAAAAGGCCGCAAGGGGTCTTCCATCAGCTGTTCCAGGCTGCGCTGCTCACACTGACAGAAACGTTTCAGAATCCGACCATCCTCACCCGCCTGGAAGTTCCCTATGGGCAGCAGGATCAACGAGACAGTCAGAAACTGGACCAGAAGGAGAATCGTCCCCATCTCCCTGTATGCATCAGACCAGTCCCTCCCTGCCACTCTCAAAATTATGGCCAGGGGTGGTGAGGAAAGGACCTCTTCCTGTGCTCTGCTGCTTAAACAAAGCCCTGTTCATAGCACAGGGTTTTATAATTTTGGATTGTGAGCTCATGATCACCTGTGAGAATTGTGTGAGATCTGAGTCGAGAGCATGACTCTCCAGAGAGGATCTGCATTTGCTTCTGCCTTAAGTCCCCAGCTGCTAACAACCACAGTCTGTTTAAGTGGATTTATAAATCTCAACATTTCCTGGACCATGTGGATAATTAGTGTAGGTTTAGAATTCCAATTTCTTATTGTGGCAGACTGTATTCTCAGAGTATATTTTCCAAAGATGTCTACAAATGTATCTCCTGTCCCACAAGCTCTTTTAGAATTTTCCCACCGAGAAGTAGAGTTTAATTTCTCTGTCCTTGAATTCGGGAGGGCTTATAGCAGAAGTGACACTGTGTGACATCAAAGTCTAGGTCATAAAAGACAATAAAGCTTGTGCTTTGTTGGCAGAGACACTTGCCTTTGCAATCCTGAGCTGCCATGTATGAAATCTGATTACTCTACGGCCACCATACTGCAAGGAAGCCCAAGCAACTACATGGAGAAGCCAGTAGTATGCTAGGCATTGCACTACTATGTCCTGGAGACATTTGCTATCTCCTGGGGAAAAACCATTATAGCTCCTGTTTATTGAGGGCCTATTTTGCTCTGGACACAGGGAGAGGACAGGGAATGATAATTTCCATTTATAAGGGGCCAGTGTCTCAGTTTCAATATACATTTTGATTTTAACTCTTTAGTTAACCTTGCAAGGGAGGTAAGATTATCTCCATATTAACAGATGGAGCAGTTGAGACCCACTAAGAGCAAGTAACTTGCCCAGAGTCACCATGAATAAAGAGCAGAATTAGGATTTGAACCTAGGTCTGTCTGTCTCCAGAGTTGAAGCTCCCCCCTCCACCAGAATAAGAGGGAATAGCCCTCTGCCCTGAAATATGAACGGCCAGGCCTAGACACTGCCCATCACAGCCCTTTAAGGTAGGGTCTGTCACCAAACCCCACCTTACAGGTGGAGAAACTAAACTACAGAGAGCAGCCCTTTTCCTAGCCCAGGTTTCTCTGCCCAGTCCTGCCCACCATGAGCCCCGCTCTCACCGGCATGTCCAGAAAGCTGGACCCAAGGGTAGTGTTTTCGGAAGGAGACCACGAAGGGCGAATACTTCAGAACTGTCTTCAGCTTCTTCCATGGTTTGCTCTGTGTGGGGCAGAGCAGGGTGGGGTCAGAGCCAAGGCCAGGGAGGGAAGGTGCTGGGGGTGCTGCGATGAGAGGGAATGAAGGTGGAACTGGAGTCTTTCCAGGGCAGGGGGCGTCCTGGGATCACTGTTCCCAAGCTTGTTGGGGTGAGTGAGCCCCACTCAGTTCAGCAATCATGAGAGCCCCTAAAGGCCTCAGCAAAGGTAGGGGAAGGTCTCTGTCTTTTCTCTCCCTCTCTTTCTCTGTCATCACTTCCTTGGCATCTGTGTCTCTCTGGCTTCCCCTTATGAGTAAGGATAGGCCAGGTTTGGTTGTGGTAACACCCCCCAAATCTTCCCCTGCACATACACACTCCCCAAACTTGGGAGCCCCATCTCTGCCCCTAACTCAGGTCAGACCTTCTGGGGAAAATGATGGATGGAGGCTGACCACAGAGAGGGACACAAACAGAGACAGATGACAAAGTGACAACAAAGGCAGGAACAGAGACAGAGACTGTGGCAGTCATGAGAGCTGTTCGGCACATGGCTCCAACTCTTCCACCTTCCAGAGGTGGGGAGTGTGAGGAGAAACAGAAGCTCCTGCGGCTGGCCCTGCATGAAGACAGCCTGGAGCAGAGCCCCTCACCCGCCACTGACCTATGGCCAACATGTAGTGGGAGCCAAAATAATCCTTTTTGTTGTGAGTCACTAGATCTGGAGGCTGTTTGTTACTACAGCAAATCCTGGCCTACCCTAACTAATACAGAGATAGGCATAGAGTTGCTAATAAAGAAAGAAAGAGAGACATAGATAAAAAGTAATGACAAAACAAGAAGATGAATAGGAGCAGAGAAAGAGAGAGAGAGAGAGAGAGAGAGAGCAAGCAACAGAATACCAGAGAAGCAAACAGAAAACAGAGATTTATGTCTATGGCCATACCACCCTGAACGCGCCCGATCTTGTCTGATCTCGGAAGCTAAGCAGGGTCAGGCCTGGTTAGCACTTGGATGGGAGAACACAGAGATTTAGTTGCCCCATGCTGACTCAACCAAGAGCTTCTTAAGACATGGCTAGTGTCTGATTCATGAACACACAGACACACACATGAATACTCTGTGTGCGCGTATTGGGAGTATTGGGAGTACTGGGAGTATTGGGAGAGTGGGTCACCTCCGGAGAAAGAAGCTGTGTGGCTCAACCCCTCCCACCCCAGGGTCAAGGGCATGTTCTTCTCTCCTACCCCCTCAGAGCCCAGCTACCTAGCAGACATCTCACTGACACTGGGAAGGTTAACAGGGAGTCAGAGTATTAGAATTCAGGATTCAGGAAGCGCTAGTCTGTCCCTGCTACGGCTGCTAGACATGGGGAAGAGGTGATTAATAAAAGTTCCTGTTTACTAACCACCTGGAACATTCCAGGCACAATCACAAAGACTCAATGTGCCATAACCTACTTAATCCTAAAACCACAATCCCAGGAAAATTGTTGTCTCCATGTTACAGAGGAGGAAACGGGTTCAGAGAGGTGAACCCACTTGCTTAACATCACACAGCACAGTGCTGGGGTTCTAGCTCTGGTCTGATCCCACTGCCTTGGGGCTTACCCACTATACAAGCTCATGAGGGCAAGGACTGGGGCTGTCATGGTCACAACTGTGTCCCCAGAACATGGTCTGGCACACACAATAAGAGCTCCAAAAATGTTTCCTGGATTGAAGGAAGTTAATTGAGACTGTTTTTTTGTTTTTTTTTTTTAACCATAAATAGATTTGTTTTCTCTCTCTCTCTCTCTCCCCTTTATATTAGATCCAATGGTTAATCTGGGCTTTCTCAGATGGTTTCATGATGGTCTCAGCTCACAGCCCTCTCCTCCAGGAAGCCCTCTCTGATACCCCAGGTCTGACCAGTCGCCTCTCTGAGTTCCACAACCTCCTGGGGTTCCCTTGTCACAGCCCTGACCACTCCGAGCTGTCACTGGCCGAGCCCTGACCACTCAGGGCTCCCCCACTGGCCTAGGAGCCCCATTAGTGTCTTGGTCACTGCTGTGTCCCCAGCAAAGCCGACATGGCACCAGATAAATAGTAGGGGCCCAGGGACTGATTGATGTCTGATTAGAACAGGATGATGAGAGAGAAGGAAGGAAGGAAGGAAGGAAGGAAGGAGGAAGGATGGAAGGAGGGGAAAGGAAGAAGGGAAATGGAGCCTTTAAGGTGAAGTGGGATTTCGGAATTAAGGGTGGAGGAAGCAAGGGTATTCCAGGCAGTGGGAACAGCTTGAGCAACATGTGGCGGCAGGACAGCAGCAGGGTATTCAAGGAACAGCATGTACTCAGGCTCGGTTACAGCAGAGGGGTCACGCGGAGAGAAGGAAGCCAAACCCGGGAAGAGGCCTGAAGGCGGGAAGCTCTGAAAGCAGCACAGACTCCTGGTCGCTCCTGGGGAGGCCCTGGGCAGCCATGGAAGGCACCAGAGCGGGGAAAGTATGTGATCAGAGCTGCGCCACTGAGGATGACTGGAGCTAGGGAGGCCTGGGAGGGAGGCAAGGTAGGGACAGATCCATCCACCACAGGGTGAAAAGGATGGGTTTGTAACTCAGCCAGAACCGAGTTAGAATCCTTGCTCTGACTTCACTTGGCCACCCCAAGTGACCTCACCCCTCTATGCCTCAGTTTCCTCATCTGTATGATGGAGATACTAATAATCCCAATCTCATAGTGCTGTTGTAAGGATTCAAAGAATTAACACTTTTAAAGCATTTAGAATAGTGCCCAGCGTACAGTAAGGGTTTGAATCTCTGTTCTGTGTCTTCCAAGGTATGTGACCTTGGACAAGTGACTTGACCTCTCTGTGCTTCAGTCTTCTCATCTGTAAAAGAGGATAATAATAATATCTACCTTGGCCAGGCACAGTGGCTTATGCCTGTAATCCCATCACTTTGGGAGGCCGAGGCAAGAGGATCGCTTAAGGCCAGGAGTTGGAGGCAACATAGTGAGACCCCATCTCTCCAAAAACTTTAAAAAGTAGCAGGGCGTGCTGGCACACACCTGTAGTCCCAGCTACTCAGGAGGCTGAGGCAGGAGGATCACTTGAGCCCAAGAGTTGGAGGCTGCAGTGAGCTATGATCACACCACTGCACTCCAGCCTGGGCAACAGAGCAAGATCCTATCTCTAAAAGAAATAAAAATAAATTTAAAAAATAGTATCTACCTCACAGGACTGCTGTGAGGAGTAAATGAGTCAATAAGAGCAAAGCTGGACGTGAGTGTGTGCTAGCTGTTGTTGTTATTATTATTCACCCACTTCCAGCTCAGCCGTTCTGAGATGCCAAGGAGGTGACAGAGCAGGCAGAGAGAGAAGCAATGGTAGAAGGCCCTGGAGGGTCAGCTCCTTTGCACAGGCACAGGCCCGTCAAGGCAGGTCTGTCTCACAGCTGTGGCCACATGTGTGAACACATCCCTAAGGCAGGCATGTGGGGTGAGGGTGAGGGAACAGAACAGTCTCAGCCTCCTGCCAGGGGCCCCAGGACAATAGAAGGACGCCGCAGGCAAGCTAGCAAACTGACGGATTCCGCTCCCAGGCCCACGTGAGGTCTCTGGTTTCACACCTGCCTCTGCTCTGACCCTCCCTCCCTGAACCTGCCCTGCCAGCCCTCCTGATTCACCAGAGGAGAACCGCACCCAAGCGGGGGCTGAGGGTGGACAATGTAAACAAGAGTCTGCAGGAGGCCCTTTGGGGACCTGGGGGGCAGAGGGGAGACCAGGCGGACCCCTGGCTAGGCTGAGGATCCTTCAGTGTTTTGGGTTCAAACAGCGCTTTGAGAATCTGATGAAAGCTGGGGGCTCACTTCATTCCCTAAAAAAACGTACAAATGGGCTAAAGGGTGGTGAAGGTTCATGACCCTTTAAGGCAGCCACAGGCCCCAGACTAAGAAATTTGGGGTAGAAAGTGCACCTTTCCTGTCTCCTTAGTCCAGTGGTCCTCAGATTCTGGGGTCATAGACTCTCCAGGAGATTCAAAGGAAGTCATAGACCCTAGCTACAAGAATATGTGGGTACACACACTCTCACTCAGCTGTACAATTTCAGAGGTTCCTGGGCCCCATGAAGTCGGTCGGTGGCCCTCCATTATAGACCCCAGGACTGGAGGCAGAGGCGGAAGGAGAAAGGAGGGAATTAGGAGGGGGTGCCTGGAGTGGGTTAGTAACCCAGCTGTCGGAGGAAGGGGGTCAGTGGATGGAAGAGGTGCCTGGAGATGACATTGCTGGTGGGTAACTCACAGGACACTGGTAGACAACTTCTCAAGCAGAGGCAGGGGGATAAGGGGCTTGGGGGGTGTGGCTCAAGGGCAGGATGGGTCCCACTCACCCCAGACCTGTCCTCAGGATCGCTGGCACCTTCGCCCCCGGCCACCACATCATCCTCAGACTCGTCGAAAGAGGAGGCAGAGGAGAAGCCACCACTGCCTCCCTCGACCCTGGAGGGGGGTCCCACTGGCTGGGCCTCAGGTTCAGGAGTCTCAGGGGTGATGATGAGGCGGGGCACGGGGCACAAGGGGCTACACTTCAGGTGAGAGGGCAGATGAGTCAACAACTCCTCAGGTTCTGGTTCCTCTAATTGGCCATTGTCAGGCTCTCCCAAAAGGCAGTCTGTCCCAGGCGCTGTCTGGGGACCATCAGTGCCAGGCTGTGTCCAGGAGCCATCAGTATCTTGTTGTATTGGGAAACTATTTGTGTCAGGCTGCTTCCTGGCTACTTCAGTATCCTGTTGTGTCTTGGAGCCATCAGTGTGTGCCTCAGTCCAGGGACTTTCAGGATCCTGTTGTGTCCTGGAGCCATCAGTGTACAATTCTTTCCAGGAGCCATGAACACTTGGCTCTGTTGAGGGACAGGCTCCCTCTGGGTGAGTCCGGAGGTTGGACCTGCTCTGGCGGGTCCAGAGGTTATCGACCCAGGGCTTGACCCATTCTGGATGAGTCTGTGACCCATGTGTTTCTGGCTCTGTCCACGGCCCATCAACTCCTGGCTGTGTCCAGAGGCTGGCCCTCTCTAGCTGAGACTGGAGGTCTGACCTGTGCGGCTCAGTCCAAAAGCCATCTGCCCCAGTCTCCGTCCAGCGACTGGTCGTCTCCAACTGTGACCAGCTCCTTTCTGGATGTATCTGGAGGTTGGACCTGTCTGGCTCCGTCTTTTGACTGGGCCTCTCCGTTTCTGCTCCGAGGCCAGCTGCTCCAGGCTCAGTCTGTCCGTCTGTCCAGAATTCTGTCTGTGGACCATCTGTCCACGGCTCAGGCCCGAGGCCGGCCTTCTCGGGCTCGGTGTGGAGGCTGGACCCCGCGGTCCGGGCCCAGGGCCCGCCCCACTCCGACCGCCCCACCGGGCCCCCTGCGCCGGGCCCAGGTCGCTGCTGTCCCGGCTGCCGCCGCCGCCCTCCTCGCGGCGCCTCCAACCCCATGCGGGCTGCCGCGGGCAGCGCCCGGGCCTCCGCCTCACTCAGGCTCCCCCGGCACGGGCAGCGCCTCATGCCCGCTCCTTCGGTTCAGGCTTCGGCCGACCCGGTCCCTCCTACCCCTTTAAATCCTGCGAGGGGTGTGGCTGGCCAGCCCCGACTCTCGGGTTCCGGCCAGCGGAGCCCCAGCCGGCCCCGCCAGGCAAGGGTTAACCGATACTCTCCACCTCCCCGGGATAGCCCCGAAGCCCCGCCCCACAGGACGTGACGTAACGGGGCGGGGCAGGACCGGTCCCTGTCTGGCTCCGCCCACCGCCGTCGGAGTGGGTAGCCTCCGAGCGCTCGAAACTCGAGCGCGTTGGGTCTGGGGCGCTGAGGTCCCGGTGGCGCGCCAGTGGGGCCCCTCTCTACACCCCTCTGTGACTAATCCAACCTTCTTTCACTCTCAAGTGACCAGTTCAGCCTCCCTAAAACTCCCGGTGACGAGTTCACCCCGCGCCCATTCACCCAGGGGCGGGACAGACTTTGAAAGACTTGGAAATCCCACAGGCGTGGGTTCAAGACTTGCGTCTGCCACATCCCAGCTGAGTTACCGCGAGAGAGTGACTTACGCTGCATTGAGTTTTCCGTAAGAAATCTCTCTCATATAGAGCGCACTTGTTCTGGACCAGGCCCTTACACCGTTTCGGTGCTTCACTCTCTCACTAACGCTGAGCAATAAGCGATGCCATGGCCCCGTTTTACACATGAAGACACTGAGGCTCAGAAATGTGCCGGCCTCTACCTTTTGTTTGTAGCCACGGGGCTGTTTGATATGACCTCATGATATGTGAAGCATGTGATACCGGGCCTGGCACTATTAGCCATGGCCCTGTAGGTTTAGTTATTGTCACAGGTGCTTTTTATATATTTTGTCCCCGAGGGTGAGCTGCCACCCAGCTCCTGAGTCAGACCTTCACGTCTGGAGGGGCGTAGTGGGTGGCTTCTATCTTGTTATTGAGTCACCTGGTGGAGGGGCACTGGGCATAGGTCCAAGGCTCTAAAATGAGTCATCTCTTCACAGATCAATGAGAAATCAGAGGCAGGGTCCCACCTGGTACATCATATATGTTGGGAAGCAGAGGTCCATTTGAGGGCTGAGGGCTCTTCTGAGGTAACACAATACAGGGATAGAGACAGAAAGGCCTGGTTCCCGACAAGGGGGGTTGGACAGGGGCAGCGGGGTGCTGTGGGGGAAGCATCTGCATCGCTCCCTCTCCCAGTGGTGGGAGAGGTGCCCCAACCAGCTGCTTCTATTCCAGACTGTGAGAAGAGGGGTGAGTCAGCCTGTTCCAACACATACATACACACACAGATGGGCTGGGAGCTAGTTTTCTGGGTTGCCAAGTTTCCTGACTCAGCACTGGGAATCTTGGCTGGGTGTGTTCTGGGAAATGTCAGGCCTACAGGAAACTGAGGGCTCCCACTCCCGCCATCCCGCAGGTGGGCGGGGAGCGGAGAGAGCAGGGTGAGTGAGGGAACAGAGAGAGGCTCAGTGCGCAAGTGAGGGGGGGTTGTGTACACAGGAGAATTGAAGGTGTGAGCGGGAGACAGTTGGTGAGCAGGGCAAGGGGTTTATATGCACAAGGAAGAAGATTGGGTGCCGAGATGTGAGTGTTTGTGCACAGTGGAGGAGCCCCATGTGCAAGGGAAATGTTTGCTGGGAAGAATGTGTGTTCAAAGGAGAGATGTTGAGCCTGCCAGGGGTAAAAATAAGAAGGAAGTTTGGCAAGATGTTCGTGCAGATGAGAAGTGTGAAGTTTGTAAGGGAGTGATGTTTGTAAGGACAGTGTGGAGAGCAGAAAGGTCTGCCGCGTACGAGGCATTTGAGGTGAGTGAAAAGGTATAGTGGGCACGCATGAGCTCCCACGGTACCCAGCATTCCCGGACTCCCACCGTTGTGCCCAGATCCAGCACCTCGGACCCACCCCTGGCTCCGCCCCCCGCACACGGCGGGACGCACTTCGTGCCAGTCAGCGAGCCGCTGCTCCACCATTGGCTAGCTGACCGGAGGGGGCGGGTATGCAGAGGCTCCCGGAAACACTGGAGGGCCCCGCGCGTTGCGGACTCGGGGCCTGAGAGCAGTGGGTGCTTAGCAACGAGGGGAGGTGCCCAGTAACGGGGTTGGGGGGGACACCGGGAGGAATTGTGAGTGCCTAGCAAGAGGGGACGGAGGTGCCAAGCAACGGGAGTGGGGGTGTTTCAGAGAAGTGGAGAGGTAGCCCCGGAGGATCTGTGGGTGTCTAGTAAAGAGGGAGGACCCTAGCAACGGCGGGGGGGTGGGAGAAGGGGGAAAGTGGGTTTGGGGAGGCGCGCAGGAAGAGCTGTGAGTTCCTAGCAACAAGGGGGGAACCTAGAGACGCTGCGAGTCTATTAACAGGGGAGGAAGTCTTTGGTGGGTGGTAATCTTAGAGGGTGGACACAGGGGGATGTAGGGGCCCGGCAAAGAAGCAGGGCAAAGCAGGGAGGCCAGTCCTGCAACTCCTACCCGAATAATCCCTCCTCTTCTCCCCCAGGCAATGTGGCTGAAGGTGGGGGGCCTACTGCGGGGGAACTGTGGACAGCAGGGCCAGATTGTCGGTCTGCCTTGTGGGACCCTGAGGCCTGGGGCCCACTGGTGGGTAAGAGGCTGGGGAGGGGCCCTCCAAAGGGAATAGGCTGAGGGAGACTCCAAGGGGCAAAAGGGAGGTATCCAAAAGGACCAGGCAGACCCCATGTCCTCCACTCCTTACCAGAGTCCATGTTTCTTGCAGGGGCCGTGTGGCGGTTCTTGGGCCCAAAAGTTTCATGAGGATGGGCCTGGAAGAGGCCTGGGTGAAGAGGATATTCGCAGGGCACGGGAGGCCCGTCTCAGGAAGACACCCCGGGCCCAGGTATCATTGCCCTCACCTACCCAGCAACAGCCCATGAAGGCTGCTGGCCCCCTGAGCTCGGGGAAGGGAGGGGTGGCAGGTTGGTTGGACTCCCTGAGCACTATGCCCACCTTCCTGCCCTCAGACCTTCTCCCTGTTTCCCAGCTAAGTGAACGCTCTCGAGAACGCAAGGTGCCCACCTCCCGCATCAGCCGCTTGGCCAACTTTGGGGGTAGGTGTGACTTTGGGGGATCTAGATATAACTCAGATTAGAGGAGGCAGCACTTACAGAATGAAGCCAGGGAGAGGATGAATTAGAGACAGAGAGAGGAGGGAGAGACAGGGAAAAAGAGATGAAGACCAAGAGAACCTATAATGTGCCCGGCCCCATACATGCATGCGCTGGCTGCACTAAATCCGTGAGTGTTTATTTCCATTCTGTAGATGAGGAAATAGAAGCTAAGAAAGGTGAGGTGACTTGACTATGGATTATGCAGCGGGGTGGGTCAAACTTTAGGTCACAACTTGCATAAAATAATTTAGTGGGTTGCAACCAGCATTAATGAAGAGAATATAAAATATGAGTGTGTCTGTACAGCAAGGAAAGTCTTGTTTCATGAAACATATATATCTTGGTCTGTGCCGGTTATAATGCAAATGTCGTGTTTTACTGTGGATCATGGTTTAAGTTTTAAAGGTACAGATTCACTGTCTAAAGAGGCAGTTGTGACCAGGCACAGTGGCTCACACCGGCAATCCTAGCACTCTGGAAGGCCGAGGAGGGAGGATCGCTTGAGCTCAGGAGTCTGAGACCAGCCTGAGCAAGAGCAAGACCCCATTTCTACAACAAATAGAAAGAATTAGCTGGGCATTGTGGTGCAGGCCTGCAATCCCAGCTGCACAAGAGGCTGAGGCAGGAGGATCACTTGAGCCCAGGAGTTTGAGGTTGCTGTGAGCTATGATGACACCACTGCACTCTAGCCAGGGCAACAGAGAGAGACTCTGTCTCAAAAAAATAGAAAATTAAAAGAAAATAAAAAGGCAGTCGAGTGCACTGTTTGAAGCTTTGGCATCAGGCTACCTAGGGTTCAAAGGGTGACTCTGGGCCGGGTGCGGTGGCTCATGCCTGTAATCCTAGCACTCTGGGAGGCCGAGGCCGAGGCAGACCGATCATTTGAGCTCAGGAGTTCGAGACCAGCCTGAGCAAGAGCGTCTGAGACCCCGTCTCTACTAAAAATAGAAAGAAATTAGCTGGACAACTAAAAATATATAGGAAAAATTAGCCGGGCATGGGGGCGCATGCCTGTAGTCCCAGCTACTCGGGAGGCTAAGGCAGAAGGATCGCTTGAGCCCAGGAGTTTGAGGTTGCTGTGAGCTAGGCTGACACCACGGCACTCTAGCCCGGGCAACAGAGTGAGATTCTGTCTCCAAAAAAAAAAAGGATGACTCTGCTGTGTCCTTGTTTTCAGACTATGGGCAATTACTTCTCTGAGCCTCAATTTCCTTTTGTATAAAATGGAAAATTTCTGTAAAACATATTTCACAAAGGTGAGGACACCTTATCTGAGGACAAAATAAGTTAATGCGTATAAGGCACTGGGAACAGTACCTAGCATGTAGAAAGCAGTTGCTCAGGATGGTCTTGAACTCCTAGACTCAAGAGATCCTCCGATCTCCGCTTCCCAGAGTGATAAGATTACAGGCATGAGGCCACTGCACCCAGCCCTCAGGGCCACCTTAACCTTGGCTGCACAGTAGAATCATCTGGGATGCTAAAAACAAAGTACAAATTCCCAGGCCTCACCTCAGGCTACTTTTATCAGAAGCTCGGGTGTGGGTTCTGTGCAGTCACCGTATTTGTGCAGCCAGGGCTAAGAACTGCTGGGAGGGAGACAGATAACGGAGGGAAGGACAAAGAAAGAGGTAGCCTCACCTTGAAGGGAACTCCAAGCGGGAAGAGAGTCAGAGACTGATTTAGAGACAGAGATATACAGAGACAAGCACGCCTAGAGAGAGACAGAGAGGAGAGACGGTGGGGGGAGAACACTCCAGGCAGGCAGCACTCAGGCTTCTCTCTTGTTCTCCAGGGCTGGCTGTGGGCTTGGGGCTGGGTGCGCTGGCCGAAATAGCCAAGAAGTCCCTGCCAGGAGGACATCTGCAGTCAGGTGAGTGAACCACACTGCCAGGGTTCAGATCCTGGCATTGCTGTGTGACCTGGGGCAGGTGGCTTCATGTCTCTGAGCCCCAGCTTCCCATCTGGAAGATGGAAGTGATGATAACATGTCCAGCTCTTAGAGTTTTTGTGAAGTGCTCAGAACAGGGCTAAACCACTATCAAGGTTGTGATTAATGGAAGCATATCATCTGAGAAAAAATTTAAGCCATTGGGAATTCCTAACTCTGAGCAGGAGAAGAAAGCTGAAAATCAGTGTGCTAGTGGGGGTCTGTGTACAAGAGAGGTGGAATTAGATGTGTAGCATTTGTGGGTAAGAGTCCTCAACCAAGTCAATGTCTTGAAACAAAAGTCAGGGTAGGTATTCTAGATTAAACAGACACCAAAGAGACATTAATTTATAAATGGATTAGTGTTTGATAGGACTAAACAAAAAAAAAATTTACAGATGGACTATGTGAACCATGATTGGATGTTAGTTTGAAAAGAACAACTATGAAAGACTCTTTAGGGACAGTTAGAAAATCTGCATATGGACAGAATAATAGAGAATTCGTGTTAAATTTCCTACATGTAATTGTGGTATTGTGATTGTGTTGGAATATCCTTATTCTTAGCAAAGCTTAAGTGCAACTACATGCAAGTGGGTCAGCAAAAAGTAATAATAGTAAGTGTGTGGGTACACACAGATAAAACAGATGAAGCAGAATGTTACCATGTTGAATCGAGGTGGAGGGTGTTCAGTGTTCATGATATTATGTATGCAACTTTTCTGTCTGTTTGGATGTTTTTCAATAAAAAGTTGAGGGTAGGCGGAAGATTAGACTTTGGGTAAGGCCAACTTCAGTCTATATGTTGCTCTACCATTTCCATGCTGTGTGACCCAGGGCCAGGTGCTGTACCTCTCTGAGTCTTTTATTTCCTCACCCTGAAAATTAAAGCATTGATAGTTTTTACTTCCTAGGGTGATTGTGGGCATTCAGCCAGAGAATCCACAAAGACATTTAGGATTTGGCCTGGAAGATGGTGAGCCTTAATAAAGAGCTCAATAACATTTTTTTTTTTTTTTTTTTTTTTGAGACAGAATCTTGCTCTGTCACCCTACGTAGAGTGCAGTGGTGTCATCGTAGCTCACTGGAACCTCAAACTCCTGGGCTCAAGCGATCCTCCTACTGTGTCCAAGTAGCTGGGACTTTAGGCGCTTGCCACCATGCCCAGCTAATGTTTTCTATTTTTTACCAGAGATGGGGCTCTTGCTCTTGCTCAGGCTGGTCTCGAACTCCAGATCTCAAGCAATCCTCCCATCTCCACCTCCCAGAGTGCTACGATTACAGGCGTGAGCCACCATGCCCGGCCTCAATAACATTTTTATAAAATTAACAAATGTTTATGGAATGCTTTACTAAAGAATAATGTAACTTGTATATAAAACCACACACACATACATATAAGTGTCCAGCTTCATGCATTTTCACAAAGGTGACACATCTGCACCCAAATCAAGAAAACCTAGAACAGCAGTTCTCAAACTGCTTGGTCTCAGGATCCTTGCACACCCTTAGAACTGAGGAATGGATAAATAAAATGTGTTATATGCATACAGTGGAATATTATTCTGCCATGGATAGGAATGAATTCCTGACACATGCTGCAATGTGGAGGAATCTCGAAAACATTATGCTAAGTGAGAGCAGCCACACACAGAAAGGCCACATATTGAATGTATCCATTTATATGAAATGTACAGAACGGGAAGATCTGCAGAGACAGAAAGTAGATTAGTGGCTGTCAAGGGCTGGGGAGAAGGGGGAAGCGGGGAGTGACTGCTAATGGGTCTAGGGTGTTTGTCGGGTTATTTTTCGGTGCTGAAACCAGGATGGGTTTCTTTTTTTGTTTTTCTTTTTTTTTTTTTAATCATCTTTTTCTTTCTTCCTTTATTTTTTTTTTTTTTTTTGAGACAGAGTCTCACTCTGTTGCCCAGGCTAGAGTGAGTGCCGTGGCGTCAGCCTAGCTCACAGCAACCTCAAACTCCTGAGCTCAAGTGATCCTCCTGTCTCAGCCTCCCGAGTAGGTGGGACTACAGGCATGCGACACCATGCCCAGCTAATTTTTCCTATATATTTTTAGTTGTCCAGCTAATTTCTTTCTATTTTTAGTAGAGATGGGGTCTCGCTCTTGCTCAGGCTGGTCTCGAACTCCTGAGCTCAAACGATCCGCCCACCTCGGCCTCCCAGAGTGCTAGGATTACAGGCGTGAGCCATCGCGCCGGGCCTATTTTTTATTTTTAATTTTTTTTTTCAGAGATAGATATATTCCTGAAGGGTATAGGGCTTCTTTTTGGGGTGATGATAATGTCCTAAAATTGATTATGGTGATGTTTGTGTAACTCTGTGAATATACTAGAAACCATTGAATTGGTTACTTTAAATAGGAATTATATGGCATGTGAATTATTTTACTATAAAGCTGTTAAAAATAGAATGAGGACCCTAAAGAGCTTGTTTATGTGGATTGTATTTATCATTGTTTACTGTATTAGAGGTTAAAACAGAAATTTTTAAAACACAAGAACACACACAAACACAGTCCATCAGCTGTCAAAATGATGATGTCCTCACATGTCCTGTAGCCTCTGGAAGACTCCACTGAGTGTTCTTTGGAGCATGGGAGTGAAAAGGGGCAGATAATATCTAATATGGGAAAATAGTTTGATCTCACAGACCCCTTTAAAGGGTGTCAGAGACTCTCAGGGGTCCCATTTTGAGAATCACTGCCCTCAGAAGCTCCATTCATGTCCCCACCTGGTCAGTCCCCTCACCAAGGGTGACCACTGTCTTGGCTTCTGACATCCTAGATTAGTTTTGCCTGTTTTTGCTCATGATGTAATAGGACTGTATATTCCCTTAGACGTCTGGCTTCTTTTATTCAAGGTTAAGTTTGTGAGCTGCGTCCGTGTTATTTTATGTGGTGGTAGCTTGTTTATTCAAGACCGCAGTAGTCACTCTGTGACTGTTCTCCAAGCTGTAGTCATTTGGGTTGTTTCCAGTTTGGGACTGTTGCGAATAGCGCTGCTGTGAACGTCCTTGTACTACCTGTTGATGACACATTGATGCATTTCTCTTGGGTATAAACCTGGGAGATGAACTGCACTGGGCATAGGTATGTGCTTTACTAGAAACTTCTCAGCTGTTTTCCTAAGGGCTTGTGTCAGGACGCTCGAATCAGCAGCGTCTGAGTTCAAGTTGCTGCCCAACTTTGCCAACTCTTGTTACTGTTGTTTTCATTTTAGGCATTCTGGTTGGTGGTGTGCAGGGATGATTTCTGTGATTGTCATACTAATGGTTATTCTCTCCTCCCCAGAGGACAGCTCCCGGCTGGGCTCCAGCCCCTTCCTCTCGGAGGCCAACGCCGAGCGGATTGTGCAGACCTTATGTACAGTTCGGGGGGCCGCCCTCAAGGTTGGCCAAATGCTCAGCATCCAGGGTACAGCATGACCCTCAACGCCTGACCCCTGACCTCACTTTCATTCCACCCCGACCCATCAACAAGACCCAACTTCAGATACTCACATAGGGCTCCCCCTTTCCTCCTCCCTCACTGCTCCCCTCATCCCGCTGTCTCCCAAGACAACAGCTTCATCAGCCCCCAGCTGCAGCGCATCTTCGAGCGGGTCCGCCAGAGCGCCGACTTCATGCCCCGCTGGCAGATGCTGGTGAGTGCCCGGTGAGGGAGGGCCAGCTGGGGGAGGCGAGCTCATCTGCCCCGGCCTGCCTGACCCTCCTGGCTTCATTGCTGTACTCCATGTCTGACTCTGAGCCTCAGTTTCCCCTTCTGTAAAATAGGGATCACCAAAGTACACACCTCATAGCGCTGCCGTGATGATCAAATGAGAGGACGGTGAAGAGTGCCTCGTCCAGTCCTGGGCACGGAGTCAGCACTCTGTCGAGGCAGCAAAGCACAGTAGTCAGGGGCCAGACTTCATGGGTGCCAACCCTGTCTCTGCCACTTACTACCTGTGTGATCTCACACATGTGGCTTGACCTCTCTGTGCCTCAGTTACCTCGTCTGGGAATTGGCGACAGTGATATGTACACCCACATCATAGGGTTACGTAAATTAGTCTGCGTAGAGCACTTAGAACAGCCCCTGACACACCATGAGCGACATGCAGGTTTTAGCTGTGATTATTCCTGTTCTTTTAATTAAAGGAGAGTGTGTCTGTAAATAGATTGGCACAGTGCCTGGCACTGAGCAAGTCCCCAAGACATGAGCTGTTCCTCTAATAACTGGGCAAGGGCGTGGAGTCCGGAATCCAGCCACCTGCCTGCCTTCCCCTCTCTGCTCTGCTCACTTGCCACGCGACCCCAGGCGGGCCCACCTGTTCTGAGCCACTTCAAGCAGGCTCTGGCCCAAGGAAGCCCCTGTGCAGTTTAGCTCCTCTTTATCACATTGACTTCGAGTTCATAATTCAATATAGAGTATAATACAGGATTGTTCTCCATCTTAACCATGAATAATAATGATCTGCACAACAGCCCGCACGGTCTAGGGGGTGCAGGCTTGGGAGACACGTTGGGCTGAGCCTTCCATCATTCCACCAATGCCTGCCTGGTCACTGTGGGCAACAGACTTCTCTCTGAGCCTCAGTTTCCCTGTCTGTAAGTGGGGGTGACAGCCAAGAGCTTAGCCCAGGTCCCGGCACGTGGTGAGTGCTGGGGCTGACGTGTGAAGTGCTCAGGACAGGGATGAACTCAGCTACCCAAAACCATGATGATGACTGTTGTGACCACTCCCCCCAGAGAGTTCTCGAAGAGGAGCTTGGCAGGGACTGGCAGGCCAAGGTGGCCTCCTTGGAGGAGGTGCCCTTTGCCGCTGCCTCAATTGGGCAGGTGCACCAGGGCATGCTGAGGGACGGGACGGAGGTGGCCGTGAAGATCCAGGTGAGAGGGGAGGCCGGGCAGGGTGAGGTGGGCACCCTGCTGGTCCAGACGAGTGACTCTCACCCTCCGTCTCTCCTCTCCTCGCAGTACCCTGGTGTCGCCCAGAGCATCCAGAGCGATGTCCAGAACCTGCTGGCGGTGCTAAAGATGAGCGTGGCCCTGCCCAAGGGTGAGGTGCCTCTCCACCCCCCCCCCCCCCCGCCCCCGACTGAGGAGGGATGCTCAGGAGAGGAGGCAGGGCTGGACGGAGGGAGAGCGCGGCAGGGTGTGCGGGACGGGAGCAGAAGGGAGCGTTTATGTCAATGTGTGTGTGACAGAAAGAAGGACACTGAGGCCAGGAGAGCCCAGAGAGCAGGAGTGGGTGTGGAAAAAAACCTTACAGATTCGAACAGCTACGGAGAGACAGGAGCCCAGGCCGAAATCCGGAAACAGACAGCAGAGCATGTGCATCTCTGGGAAAGGGACAGGAGGGGGAAAAAGAGCCACAGAAGCAGAAGGGGTGCGCTGGCGGGACAGCTTGTTTGTGTCAGGGCACGTGAGAAGGCACCTGGAGAAGGAGCGGGTTGTGTCTGTGTGAGAGAGAGGGAGGGACAGGCCTAGAACCTAGAAGTGAGACCCAGAGGCTGACAGCGACAGGACAGCTTCAGTGGGAAAGAGACGGAACAGGGGCACGTGTGACTGTAAAACAGCCGCCTGGGAACTGGGGTGCGGGACCCCGGGAGAGAGACCTCAGAAGAGACTGCAGTTGTGTGAAGGACAGAGGGAAACTGCAGACAGACAGTGCCAGTAAAAGGCCTGGAGCAAGGGCTGTGAGGGACAGAGAGAGAGAGCACTGGCGAGAGAAGACGCCCATGGGTGGGAGCCCAGGAGACCCCTTCCTCGGCTGACACGGCCGCCCCCTCAGGCCTGTTTGCCGAGCAGAGCCTGCAGGCCTTGCAGCAGGAGCTGGCTTGGGAATGTGACTACCGTCGTGAGGCAGCTTGTGCCCAGAACTTCAGGTGAGCTGGCCCTTTGCAGGCCCCTGGCGCCTCCTTCCCCAGCTTCCCTCCTTCCTTCCCTCCCTGGCTGGGTGGGAAGTGGATGCCCCCCCAGCCTCTGGCAGCTGGAGCCCGGGGGCCGGACTGACAAACTCTTTTTCTCTTTCTTTCAATCATGTGTTCATCTCTCTATCCATTCACTCATTACTTCACTTCCCCCGTGTCCTCTGAGCTTTGACAGGTCACTTCTCCCTGAGTGTCAGTTTTCTTCTCTATGGGATGGGACTGGGACTCATATCCACTGTGGTCTGACACGGGCACTTAATCACACGACGAGACACTGTTATGCACACTGGACCGACAGGGAGCA
The DNA here is from genome assembly GCF_041146395.1 of Eulemur rufifrons. Taxonomy (NCBI): domain Eukaryota; kingdom Metazoa; phylum Chordata; class Mammalia; order Primates; family Lemuridae; genus Eulemur; species Eulemur rufifrons. The sequence continues at coordinate 7,558,144 of NC_091006.1, read as the reverse complement.
GAGCAGTCTGACAGCACCAGGAGTTGGGAAGAAGGGGGCTCCAGGGCTTCCCCTGTGCACTGTAGGGGGAGGAGGAGAAATTGATACGAGCACTTTGGAGACTAGCTGGGCATCATGGAATAAGCCTTTATATTCACACATGCTATGAGCCAATAACTGTCCTTCTTGCTAAATACTCTGGGGACCTTTTTGCCAGGATACACCATGAGACTTTTCTAGGATGCTCAGAGCAGCATTGTTTGCAACAGCCCCAAACTGGAAACAGCCCACACCTGTCAGATTTATCCGGCAGGGTGGATAAATAAGTTATGGTGTGGTCACCAGTGGATATTACACAGCAGTGAAGATGAACTGTAGCTATGTGGAACAATGTGTTTATATTTGGAAGCATGATGTGCGACAATTAATGACACCTCAGTGAGATCCTCCCCAGTGTGGCTCACACATTTATTGAGGATCTACAATGTGCCAAGCTCTGTAGACAGAGTAAGAGGAAAGTCAGTAGAAGGCAGTGGTTAGGGGCGTGGACCCTGGACTCTGATGTGGGACCAATTCCCAGGTCAGCGCTTAACAGGCCGTGTAGCCTGAATCTGTGCAGTGGCCTCAGGAGAGTGTCCTCACGGTGAGGCAAGGATACAAGGGAATTGTGCCAATTATTAATAAATACTCAGCACAGGGACTGGCCACGAGGAGCACTTCAAACATCGGGTATTTTATAAACAAGGACAAAAATACAAGCAAGACCTTGAGGGGGTGCAAAGTGGGATCATGGGCCAGCACACTCCCGTGTGGGATCCAGGGAGACCTCCTCCCCCACGGGATGTCCCAGTGCCCTTAAGACAGAACCCCAATCCTTCTCCTGCTCCCCACAGGTCCTCGGCCAGAGGCTTGCTCATGTGCTTCGCCTCCCAAGTCTCACGTTGACATACTTATCTCAATCTGTGATTGGTCTGTTTGCTTGTTAGAGTATAGTCTCCTGGTGTGGGCGCAGGTCCGGGGACTGGTTCATTCACTGCTCTGTCCCCAGCGTTGTCCAGCGCAGGCACAGATACAGAAGAAATCTTTCGCTTTACTGTTGTTCAGCGTAGTGGCTCCAAGGAGTGACCCGGAAGTCTCACTGTAAACTTCACAGATCTTTATGTCAGTGGCTATTTTGAGGATGAATTAATTAATAAATTGGTGAAAAAAATAATGTACAAACTAAATACACTGAGCTCATCCTGGGGCAGCCAGAAGTCATGGAAGAGTTTCAGGTAAGGAAGTGGTAGCTGGGTCTCCAGCAGGACCCTGTTTAGGGGCAGGAACAGGGTAGGCCCCCTCAGAGATATTTGTTAAATGTCACTCTGGCCAGGTATTGGCCATCACCCAGGGCAGACAGAGACAAGTGAAGGGCAAGGAAGGGAAGACATGGGCTATTTATGAAGGACTTCTTAAAGGAGGAGGAAGCCTCAAGCTGTGTCACAGGGGCCTGGAGCACAAAGTCCCTCCCGTTCTCTCCCTTCCCTCCTGCCCCAGGCAACTGCTGGCAGACGACCCGTTCTTCCGGGTGCCAGCTGTGGTTAAGGAGCTGTGCACGGCAAGGGTGTTGGGCATGGAGCTGGCTGGAGGGGTCCCCCTGGACCAGTGCCAGGGCCTGAGCCAGGACATCCGGAACCAGGTACGTGGTCTCACGGCACAGTAGGGAGGGCACTGCCCCAAGGTGGGGCTGGCAGGGAGGGCCAGGCCCATGGTCCCTTTCCAGGCGGATGAGGGCTCTACAGGGGCAGATCATACTGAGATGTCTGTTACTCCTTCTTCCCACCTCAGATTTGCTTCCAGCTCCTGAGGCTATGTCTGCGGGAGCTGTTTGAGTTCCGATTCATGCAGACAGACCCCAACTGGGCCAACTTTCTGTATGACGCCTCCAGCCACCAGGTTGGTTCCTTGTGATGTGTGTGTTGGGGTATGTTAGCTGCTGTAACAAATGTTCCCTGATATTTCAGTAGCTCAACACAATAGCAGTTTATTATCCACACAACAGGCTGGGATGGCCCTTCTCCACGTGGTGATTCAGGGACCCAAGCTCCTTCCCTTTTGGGGTTGTGCTGTCCCCTAGGGCCTTGCAATGCTCTGCTTCCACTGGAAGGGAAAAGAGAGGTTGAGAGGGTAACCCCTTGCCTAACTGCTTTGGCCAGAAATGACACGTCATTTCCTTTACCATTCCAGCAATGGGAACTGGCACACCGCCTGTCTAGGAACAAGGGATGCTGGAAATGGAGGCGCTGGCTAGGCAGTGGTTTCCTAGTGGCATGTGACAGTGTAGAAGAGAAAGAGCTTTTGAAAGGCAGTTAGCCATCACTGCCATACTTGTCATCCATGTAGACCACACTACGCCCGAAATCTGCCTCTTGATAGGGATGACAAGACATCCCTGACCCTTGCCTTCTCAGAGTCCCCTGTCCAGTAGGGGACCTCTCACCATACAACTGTGACCTAGAGTAGTTAGCAGAGAGGCACAGGCAGAGGGGTCAGGATTGGGATGGGGGAGGCACAGGGAGTTTGGCTGACCCGGCCTGGGGCAGGGGAACCAAGGCAGGCCTCTTACAGGAACTGCTGTTAAAGCTGAGACCAGAAAGAAGAGAAGGAGACAGCATCCAGAAGGCAGGGTGAAGTGTTCCCAGCAGGGGGCTCAGGGTGTGCACAGACCTGGAGGTGAAGGTTTGGACTTGCAGACTTCTGTTTTCTGTGGACATATCTTCACCTTTAGCAGAGGTTGCCCAGTGGCTCTCCAAAGTGATCTGTCCCCATCTTGTCCCCAGAGAGATCTTTCTAAAACACAAATCTGGTCAAGATATCCCTTCTGCAGCTCCCAGCACCCTCAGAATCAAATCTGAGCCCTTTGCTGAGCATCCTGTGTCCCCAGAGTGTCCAGCCTCAGCCCTTTGTCCCCCCTTCCCAGCATGCATTCACCCTGTGTCCCCTCCTAGGCTTATACCCCATGGAGGTGTTTATCAAACACCAGGAAGTGATACAACCCCTGACATCAATTCATTTGAGTTCCAACAGCATTTTTTGTTTTAATGGAACAGAATAGAAAATATCAGTGTGTCACACTTGGGAGGGATCCATGTTATTTGGGACACTTGTTTAATGTTTATGTGTGCGTGTGCACCGGCACCCAGTACGAACTTGCTCACTGTGGGTTGTAGTTGGTTTCAACTGCACTGTCCTAGAGAAACTCTTACACGTGTGTTCCTCGAGCATAAAAATCAGAAACAGTGTTACAGCTCTTTTAGAATTTGTCTAGCAGGTTTTCCGGTCTTACCGGAAAACCCCCAATAAAAATAAATAAATAAATAAGAATGAAATAAAATCAGAAACAACCGCAATGTCCATCAACTGGTAAATGCACTGTGATATAATCATGCAATGAAGCCCTCATACAGCATGGAAAATGAACGAATGAGCTAGAGCTGCACATAGCAATGGGGATAAACTGCAAAATCATTTTGGGCAAAAAACACAAGGTGCAGGATAACCGCAGTAAATACCATTTATATGAAGTTTTAAAATATGCAAACCATTACGATATATTGTTTATGCGTACACACATATGCAGAAAATGTAGGAACACATGCATGGGAATTTTAGGACATAATAATTATTTCAGGAAAGTGGTGACTCTGGAAAAGACCTTGGGGACGTGGGGGCGGTGCATCAGGGCGGGATACACAGGAGGCTCTACCTGGATTGATGGTATTTTATATTTTAAGCTGGGTGGTAGAATTTGTGGGTATTCATTTTACTTTTCCATATATTAACATGTTATTCTCTGAATTTTTTTCTGTGCCTAAAATTTATTAGTACATAAACAATTGGGACCAAAAATAAATAAATAAATAAATAAAAGCCAGATGCCTTCAGCTGTCCTGTGAGGGTGGACTGGAAGTGGGGGACTGCAGGCTGGGAACCCAGGGAGGCAGCAGGCAGGGACTTTGGCTGGAGCGGGCAGGGGACAGGGTCCAAGGGAGGCAGAGACAGATCCTGGCTGCCCTGAGAGACAACGGGGGATGTTAATGGCTCCCAGCATTCCTTCCACCATTGCTCATTCCCAGGTGACCCTGCTGGACTTCGGTGCAAGCCGAGAATTTGGGACGGAGTTCACAGACCATTACATCGAGGTGAGTCCCCCCAACCCTGAGGCTTCTGAAGGGCTGAGGCTCAAGCCAGATACTAAGGCAGATGGGTAAGGAGAAATACAGTGTCTGGAATTAAGTAATAAATAATAATATTAATAGCTGCTAACAAAGACTAAGCACTTAATATTATGTCAGGCACTGTTTTAAGTGCTTTACACAGAGTAACTAATTTCAACCATTGGCAACTCTATGAGGTAAGAACCATTTTTAGCTCTATTTTACAGATGAAGTAACTGGGGCTTAAAGAGGCTGAGTTGTTTGCCTAAAATCACAGCAGACCTGGGATTCAAACTCACAGTCTGGGTCCAGAGCCCCTGCTCCCAACCCCTGCCTAGCACCCTGCTAAGAGAAAGGCCCACAGTGGCTATCTTGTCACCTCCCCAGGCCTACTCTGTCCAGGGCCTGGGTATCCAGCCAGTGCTCACATACCTCCCTGCAGGCTGGTCCCTAGGGGCAGCTCTGTCTGCAGGAAGTACTTTGTCACCTACTTTGCCTGTGCCTCCTGCCCACCAGGTCAGTTTGTCTCAGAGTCTACAGAGAACCCCATCTCATTAATTTGTCGAGATTGGACATTTGACTTGGGTCTTCTAATCATTTAGCCATCAATCTACACATTCTCTGACACCTCCTGTGCCCAGCTCTATTCTGGGCAATACTGGGGACACAACAGTGACCTAGGTCCAACCCAGGTCCAGCCTTCACAGTGGGAGGAAAGACAGTGAGGACCCAGAGCGGACAGGGCTGGGATGGGGGAAGCACAGGGGACTGTCAGAGCCCAGGGGAGGAGCCTGAGCCAGCCTGGGGAGTCAGGGAGGGCTTCCTGGGGGAAGAGATGTCAGAGTTGAGACGTGAGGGATGAGGAGGACCAATCGGGAAAAGGCTAGGAGGGTATTCCAGATAGACAACATGTGCAAAGGCCAAGAGACGACAAAGAATATTCCTACTGAAGTAGTGCTGCTCAAACTGGTGGCGATCCTGTGAAAGTGCAGATTCAGATCTGGAGTTAGGTGTTAGACGCTGCGTTTCTCACTTGCTCCCAGATGATGCCAGTGCTACCCGTAGGGGGACCACACTTCGAGTAGTTGAGTACTAAGGCCCTAGGGCACCAAAAGGAAGCTCACATGTGACTAGAAGGACAGGTGGGGGCAGAGCAGGAGCCAGTGATGAGGCTGGAACCAAATCAGTCTGGGTCTCAGAGACTAAGCTTTGCAGCTTATACTTTATCCAGGTGCCCTGGGGAAGCCTGGAAAGAATTTGAGCAGGGGAGGGACGCAGGCAGATTTAGAAAACCTCCCCCTGAATTACAAGTGGTCTCTAAGACTGGAGGCTGAGAGCCCAGGGAGGGCTGGAGAGAGGAAGAGGGGGCAGTTGGGAGAGACGCCTCTTGACAGTTCATGGGAGCTGACAGGCGGGAAGTCAGGGGAGGGAGGTGTCCAGGACAAGGCCCGGGGCCCTGAGACCGGAACAGGAAGGAGGAGCTGGTGACCTCCCCCCTATACACACAGGCCTGTTGGGGCCCTCTGCAGGCCACTTGAGGCACAAAGCCAAGGCCCCTCTGGGCAGCTGGGACATCTTGCCTCCCACCCTTCCCACCCAGGCCTGCAGCCTTTACCAGTGTAAAAAGTCCTGTCACACTGCCCCCTGAGGACCACAGGCCTGACAGATGGCCAGACAGGCTGGGGCAGGGGGAGCAGAGACAGAACAGACTGCCAGATTAATCCTGTATCCCCGTCCTCATAAGAAAGGGCAAGGCAGTGGCCAAGGGTTGGACCCGGGTTCCACTCCTTACTCGGAGCCTGTTTCCTTTTCTGTGCAGTAGAGACCCTCACATCCACTTCTCAATCACAACAGATCATAGTGTTCACGGTGCTTCTGACACACAGACACAGTGCTAGGCACTCCGCAGCCATCACCTTCTTTATCCTCACAACAGCCCCATGAGGAAGAGACTTGCGTCATCCCTGCTTCACAGATGGGAAAGTGGGGGCCCAAGAGGCAATGCGACTTGCCCAGAGTCTCTAGGCCGGCGAGCAGCAGAGCTGGAGGGAGCCAGGCAAGCTGGCTCCAGCCTGGCGTCCGTCCGTGCCCGTAACTGCTGCCCTCCCTGCATGAGCTCATGGCTGGAGAAGCGCTTGGCTCTGCGCACTCATTGGCTAAACCAGGCTTCACCAAGGGTCTCCTGAGTGCCAGATCCCGTGCCATGTGCGACTAAACCCAGCTGGGATCCTTGCTGTCACGGGGTTCCAAGTTTGGTGCAGGAGACATAGAGATGGACCCTGGCAACATCAGAAGCAGTTCTGGGTCACGGTCACATCCTAGTCCAGTTGAGTGTTGGGACCCATGAGCAGTCTTGACACTTATTTCCCTCCGTGCCCTTTCATAGGGGCAGTTTCCAGGGCAGGACCCCTGACCACCTCCTCCCTGCTCCCCGGCTCTGGAACAGTCTTGAGGGAGTCACAGACAGGGGCAGAGTGGGGAGGGAGAAGCTTCCAGGTGAGAGGGAGGGCCCAGGTAGATGAGAATGGAGGTGGGTATTGGGGCGGGGGAACCAGGCTTCTAGTTCCTTTTCTCCAGATGCCCCCTGGAACCCTGCTTTCTGGCCTTTGGGCCTCTGTCCCTCCCACCCACACCCCTCTCCGCAGGTGGTGAAGGCTGCAGCCCAGGGAGACAGAGACCGGGTCCTGCAGAAATCCCAGGACCTCAAATTCCTCACAGGCTTTGAAACCAAGGTTGGGAGACACTGGGGGAGTTGGGGGCTGGTGTCTACTGGGGGGGGGAGTGGGGAGCTGCTATCTCTACCCAGGGACTCTGGGCAAGGATGGGGGATGGGGTTTGTCTCCACTGGGGAGGGTGGAGGCTATATGTCTATGCGGGGGGAGTAGGGAGCTCTAGCTATAATGGGGGCTCCAGGCAGGGGTGGGCGGATGCACTGTTTGACTGCTCAGGAACCCGGGGAAAATGGGCACCACTTATGGGTTCTAGAGGGTTGGTGGCTGCTCGTGGGTTCTGGGGGTGGGAGAGCAGAGGCTGCTTATCTGTGGAGAGTAGAGGGCTACTTGTCTGTAGGAGGCTCTGAGAGGAAGTGAGGGGCTGTTGATTTGGGGGGAAATAGGAGCTGCATGTTACTAGAGGCTCGGAAGGAGTGGAGGCTGCTTATCACGCTTGGGGGAGTCAAGGACTTGTGTTTATACGTGAGGGAGCTGAGAGCTGCTTGTCTCTTCCGGACGGACGTGGAGGGCTCTATGTCCATACCAGGTGCATCTGCTGTCCCCACCCCTAGGCATTCTCTGACGCCCACGTGGAGGCAGTGATGATCCTTGGGGAGCCCTTTGCCACCCAGGGCCCCTACGACTTTGGGGCAGGGGACACTGCCCGCCGCATACAAGGCCTCATCCCGGTGCTGCTGCAGCACCGGCTGCGCCCCCCACCTGAGGAGACCTATGCCCTGCACCGCAAGCTGGCAGGGGCTTTCCTGGCCTGCGCCCACCTCCGCGCCCACATTGCCTGCAGGGACCTCTTCCAGGACACCTACCGCCGATACTGGGCCAGTCGCCAGACACAGCCACTGACCAGGGTGGATCCCTCCTGACAGCCTCTGTGGGAGATCCCAGCCCCAGCCCCAGTGCTGGGCCACCCCCTGCTGTGGTTCCTCCGGTCCCTGCCCCCTCAGCTCTAGGACCAGGGGCCCCCCTTCGGTTTCCCAGCCTTGGCTAGCTCCCCTCCTTGGCCCAGGAGCTCAGGAAGCCCGGCGCTAGGGAACTTCCCACTTCATGGCCTCTATCCCGCTGCTCCCCACTCCAAAGTGGGTGTCCAGGAATTCTAAGCCAGGGAAGCAGTTAACTTATTTCTGCCAACATGTGAGGGGGCCCTCAGCCCGCCTGAGTGCCATTATGGAGAACCGGACTCTAGAGGGGGAGCCCCTCAACCTCTGCCTCGGGTCTCCTGTTCTCCGAAACAGAAGAGATGGTGGCCAGTGGGTGCAGCTCTCACCTTTGCCTCCCTCACTCCTCCACCAGCTGCCTTCAGCCGGGTCCCAGCCTCTCTGTGTGTTGGAGGGGTGGGGGGGGTTCAACCTTCAGTCGGAATAAAAGCGGCCCTCCCCTTCCCCCAGCTCTTTTCTGTGCTTGGGGTAGCGGGGAGGAGGAACTCCCCGGCGGCCTCCAGGTGCAGATGGCCAGCCCTCCCAACCCCCTTGTTTGAAAGCCCCAGCCCTGCCTGGGCCATCTGTTGCCAGGAACCTCCCCCCCCCCCCCCCCCCCCGCCAGTGCTGACCACCTGCTCGAAAGGCTGTGGCAGCTGAGAAGGCCTCCCCCACACACACTGCCTCTCGGCCTCCCGGGTTCCCGGCTTCAGGCTCCCTCCCCTAGCTCCCGGCAACCTCGCCTTTACTAATGGGCCCTAATGCCCCTGCCAGCTGCTTTGCCAAACCCACAAGACTGGGGGAGGTGCGGGGGCGCCGTAGCGGCCACGACCGCGCCCTGGTCCCAGCCTGGCGCCCCCGCCCCCAAAGCCGAACCGATCGCGTACCAGGATGTCGGGGTCTGTTCATTCCCCCTCCCCCTCCTTGCAAAAAGTGCCTCGTCACCGCTTCTGCCCGCCCCCGCCGGGCTGGGAGAACCGTGGGGTTAGCCGGAAGATTTGGGGATGTGGGGCGGCAAGGCTCCTCCTGCAGCAACTCTTTCCGACGCGGAACTGGAGGGGATCTGAGGTCAGGGGTCACGGAAGGGAAGGGAGCCCACGCCCGGACGAACCTGGGGTAAGGACTCAGCAAGGCTCATATGCATGCTCAGCCAGGGACTGGCCAATGGGCGTGGCGGGGCGGTGGCCGCACTGGAGAAGGCGGAGTTGTATTTGCGTATGGGCGTGGCCTGCGGGCCAAGGGGAGGGGCTGGGGCCGGCGAGGCGCCGGGACGAGGCGGGGTCTTTTTGCATATCCAGCAGGCTGCGGGCCAATGGGCGGGGCTGGGGCGGGGAGCCGAGGCAGGAGGGACGATCCCCCGCCCCCGGAACGGAATCCTCCGGGGAGCCGAGCAGGCTCGCGCGTGCATCCCGCACCATCCCCCGGCCCCGGGCCCTGGCCCGCGTCAGACCGAGCTGCCGCCGCCGCCACAGCAGCAGCAGCACTCGGGGAGCCGGGCCCAGCAGGGGCCGCGGGAGGCGGGGGCGCCCGGGCCCTGGATGTCTCGCAGCGCGGCGGCCAGCGTGAGAAGGGCGGGAGAGGGGGGCTCGGGTCGGGGGCGGCGCCGCTGCTGATGTGGCGGAGGGTGGGAGGCGGCCGCGGCGCCCGGATGGAGAGAGAGTGCCAAGGCTGAAGATGGTGGTCCTGGGTGGGGGTCCAGGAACAGGCCCCCACCAAGCCAAAGCCCGGGAGACGGGGGTCCCGGGCACAGACCTCGAGGCCATCCCTTACCAAAGCCCTGGAAATAGGGATCCTGGACAGACTTCCCCCCAAAAATCAAGGACAGGGCTACAGAGATGCTAGGTACAACTCTCTAGGCAAGGTTTTGGGGATGGGGTCCAAGACACAGCCTCCATATCAATCCAAGGCCTCCAGGAGGCAATCCCAGACAAAATCCCTACGTCTCCCTGCCTGCGGGGATCTCTAAGCCCAACAGCCCCTAGGCAAGGTCTTGAGGATGGGGTCCCTGGGTACAGCTTTCCCACCAAGCCAAGGCCTGGGGGAGTTCCAGGCACAGTCTGCCCTAAGCCTCAGGGGCATCCTGGGCACAGCATCCCCCCCAAACCTTGGGCGGCGTCCCAGGTACAGCCCCTTCTCAAAACAAGGTCCCCATGTCTGGGACTGTATCCAACCCCAGCCTGAATAAAATAGGAATTTAAGGCAACCCCCTATCCCCGCCACCCCAGGCTTGGTCAAGGGTCCCAGGGCACAGGTCCCTTAGGCCACCCCCTTTGTCCCCAGGGCTGCTCAGCTGTCCAAGAGAGAGGTCCCACCCGCAGACAATGCGCCACCTCCCCCTCCCGGCCCTGGCCCCCCAAGCTCCAGGATTCAGGCTGGGCTGGGGGCGGCTCCCCAGGGACCCGGTGCAGCCGTGCAGCATCCGCAGTGTCGGCGGCTTTGTGTGTGGTACCTGGGGGGAAGGGGGAAAGCAAGCGATGGGGAGGTGGCTAGGAGTGTGACCCTGTGTTTGTGTGACTGTGGCTGTGTTCAGTGTGTGCAGCTGGCGACTGTGAGGAATCCTGTGTCAGTCGTGTGTCTGTGTGCGTGCTTGTGGTTGTATGTGGTGGTGTCTGATTGTGTCTGTGGGTGACCCCAGTATTTGTGTGACTTAGGTGTGCATGACAGCTGCTCACTGTGCAGTGCCCTGTACTTTTTAGTCTGCGTTTGAGTGTCTGCATGGTTGTGACTATGTGGCTGTATCTGTGATTGTTTTTTGTGACCTGTTTGTGTGCTTTGGTAACTATAACTAGATATGTGACAGTATATGTGTTGAGTCTGGGGTTGGGCATGTGTGTGACTGACAGGATGTGGGTGGAGTTGTGACTGTGTGTGTAAGTGGAATTGTGTCTATGACTCCACGTCTGCGTGTGACTCTCCCAATGACTGAGAATGTTTGTGGTTGTATCTGTAACCGATTTTATATGCATGAGTGACACACAACTGTCTGTGCAGCTCTGGGTGTGTGACTGCCATTGTATCTGAAGTTACATCTATGGGGCTGGGGTCGTGTGGTGGTATTGTGTATGACAGACATTGTGTATGCTTAACCATGTCTGTGTGTGTGACTGGGGTTGTATAAATGACTTTATGTCTAGCAGTGTTGTGTGTAATACTGAGTGATTATGTGTATTTATAGTCTTGTATCTGTGATTTGGGTTATAAATTTGACCTGGTGTCTGAAACCCTGGCTATTATAAGGTGTTATTTAATTGTGTGTGACTCAAGCTATGGACATGTCTATGTGTGCTGACGCCAGGTAACTGTGTGTGTTTGGGGGGGGGGGTGTGACTGTGGCTTCTATATTCCCGTGTGTGACCCTGGGTGACTATGTGTGCTTATATCTGTGTCACAGTCTGTGAGAGTGTGGGTGTCTGTAGCTGTGTGGCTATTTTTGTCTGTGTGTATATATGTGTGTGTACGTGCTGGACTACCTGTGTTTGAACTTGTGTGATTTGGTGCTGAGGTGACTGGACCCTGGTTGTGCACATGGCTTTGTCAGGGACCAGGTCTTCTTGTAACCCTGGCAGTAAATGGCACGTCAGGGTTACAGCATTTCTGTCCATACACCCAACTGTGTCCTTGTGATACGGAAAATTAAAACTGTGTTCTTATGTCTTGGTGTGTGAGATATGTGTGTAGGTGGGGCTGTGACTTTGTGCACCTGTCCACGCAGGGCTGTGATTATACGTGGCCACAAACTTATCTGTGTGACTTGTGTGACTTGTGTGTCTGTGTGAAGAAAGAACGTATGTTTCTCTGTGATGGTGTGACATGGTACGGCTGTGTGTGGGACACTTGGTGACGATATTATGACCATGATAGATGACTGGGTAATGTGAACACTGGTGCTGTGTGACTGTGCATGCAGGACCACTTCTGGAATGTTCCTGGATGTGTCTGAGGGTAGTCATCCTTGGGGATAGTGGTTTCTGGGTGCTGACATGCTGTGCCTTGTGTGCGTGTAATGCACAGGGCTGTGGCCATCAGTATCTCAGTGAGTGTGTATCGAAGACTGTCCATGTAAGTGTGGCTGTCACCGAAGCCTGACTGGTACTGCAACCAAATGTGAGTATGTACGACTGGGTACGTGTGACAGCATATGACCCCGTAAAAGCTGTGCTGGTGTGACTGACGCAGTTGAGGCTGAATGTCCACGTGCAGCTGTGGCTGTGTGTGGTCTGTGGTCCGTCTGTGTTATCCAGTACCAGATGTTAGTGTGCGACAGTGGAGATGTGTGGCAAGTGTGTGTAGCTATGATAGTGTCATTATATGACTGGGTGTGATTCTGTTTGGGTGGGCCTGTGACGTGGGTATCTTGGGTGGGTGCCTGAGGAAACATGATTGTCATGGGGTGTGGTTGTACTCGTGTTGCTCTGGTGCGTGTGCCTGGGCCCAGTTCTTTGTATGTGGCTAAGAAAATGGAAGTGACCAACTATTAGTAGCTGGTGTGACCAGGTGACTGTGGTGGGGCCCGAGCGGGCTGCGACAATCTTACAAGTATGTGGGCAAATGTCTGTAGTACAGACTGTGTGTCTGTGAACATGAACATGTGGCCAGATGTTTACAGTGGTAGCTTTCTATGGCTGTGACCATTTCTGTGTATCTGTGCAATCTGAGGAATGTAGCTGTGATAGTGTCTGTGAGTAACCGAGAGTACAGAGCTGTAACCAGGTGCTAGGGACGGATGTAGACATGAGTTGGCTACATACATGTGACTGTATGTTTGTGAACAGCCCTGGCCATGTGTCTAGAGGGCAAGGCCACTGTCCTCACACCATCCCCTTGGGTACTGAGGGTCTCTTGAGGCCAGCACATCCCAAACAAATTTCCCCCCAAACACACCTACTCATTTCTGGGCCCTTGGAACCAGGTGGCTGATTTCCCTGGTAACGGTTGCCATGGCAACTAGGGCTCTCATCAGGGAGCCTGGATGGAGGGGGCTGGCTGAAGTCCAAAGGTGTAGCGAGGTAGGGGATGGAGCCCCACCCCAGACAAACTTCTCAACTTCTCCTCCCTCCCTTGGGCAGGGCGGACCCAGGAGGCCTGAGCAGCGTCTGCCCCCAGCCCCTTGTGGGGCCCCGGGGCCCCTTGAAACCTCCAGGACGGAGCCAGGTTAGTGACCAGCTTGGGACATGGCAGGGGCTGAGTGGGTAGGTGGGTGTGCCTAGCATGACCAGGGGAACTGTACCCGCAGCTACACAGGCTTAATTGTATTCATGAGTGGACATCCTCAAACATCTTCCCTGCACGCTCTGACCATCAGCCCCGCTGGTTCACAGACACACATACCCCTGACAGCCTCACACTCACAGATGCAGGGTCACACACAGATACTCACACATCTGCAGACACACCCCCCCACAGACGACGCTCTCTTCAGATCCACGCACACTTACTACCACAGTGACAGACACCCTTAAAGATGTGCTTAAGTAGATGTTCATTCACACCAACGTGCACACGCACCTGTATGTTCATATGGATGGATCCACTCACACAGATACAGAGCCACATTCCCAGACAACACCCAGACTCCAATCAGAGGCACTCGCCAGATACAGGCTCTCGAGAGACACGCTCTTGCACACGTTTTACCAGGCAACACACACAGACCCACACTTTTACAGGCAACAGCTGCACTTTCACACACGGACGCAGCCTCTCAGGCAGCACCTGTGGAGCCAGCCTTTCACAAAGGGCTGCACTTCTGCACAGTCTCACAAAGAACCTCAGCACTGACAACAGTCACACTCTCACAAACAACACTCACAAACACACTCTCAAAGACAACAACCTCATGTTCTTGCACACTCTCACAGATGCATCACTGTGTATGGGCACACAAGCCTGGCCTCAGACTAGACACAGTTGTCACTGAGCGGCCGTGTCTCAGAGTGCAGAGACAAGCCACCATGCCTGTCGACTGCACCCGGACCCATGCAGTTCCCAGCTCCTGTGCACTCTGATCACCTCATTGCCTGACAGTCATACCCCTAAAGTCCTGACCTGGTGACCCCTGACCCCTATGCCCTCTAACCCGCATGGCCTCCAGTGCCCGATTTCCCATCCTTGGATCCTCGTGTCTCTTGTCCATCACATCCCCAACCTCCAAGCCCCTAAAACCTGAGATCCATAACCCGCCACCGCAGACTTCCATGCCCCTTAGCCCCACCTTTCTGAATCCCACTGCCCAACTCTCGCCTTCCCCTGCCTCGTGCTGTCTCCTTTCCCAGTGTCCCCTGACTCGAGCTGTTGATCCCATGTCCTCTGACCCGGTAACCGCACTCTCATGTTATCTGACCCTATGCTCCCCGAGCACCGTGTCCCTCTGCATTGAGCCCCATACCGTCTGCCCTCCGCCCTTGACCCACACGCCTGTCCTATGTCACCAGACGGGGCGGGCACCATGAACAAGTTACGGCAGAGCCTGCGGCGGAGGAAGCCAGCGTACGTGCCGGAGGCGTCGCGCCCGCACCAGTGGCAGGCAGACGAGGACGCCGTGCGCAAGGGCACGTGCAGCTTCCCGGTCAGGGTGAGTGGGCAGGGGCACGGTGGCGGGCTTGGGCGCGTCATGGGCTCTGGGCAAGATTGCTGAGGGCCCCATGCTGTGGCAAGAGACTTCACTTTCTCAAAGACCGGGGAGCCTGCTGGGACTCTATCACTATCTAGGGGACATCATGTCAGGGGTCACCCTATTGTGTGGGGGTTCATGGTTTCCAGTGGTGAAACCTCCACTGGAAGATCACATAAGTTGTGTGGCATTTGCAAAGCGCTCTACTGTTAAGGGCTTTCAGGTTTAGACAGGCACCACCCTACAACATAGGCTACGCTTCTCTGAGGGAGACAGCAGGATTTGGGGCATGGGCTGTGGAGCTCAGCTCCTCCTGGCTGGGCAACAGCTGACGGTCATCACAGCCCCTCCACCTTACTTTCCCTTCCTCCGGAAGCAGACCCTGACTGTGAGGGGCTCCTTTGGGAGGGAAGCAGACCCTGACTGTGAGGGGCTCCTTTGGGAGGAGCAGGAAGCGCTAGTGGGAGTGAGGAAGGGAAGGCGGCCAGCAGAGGGTGTGTTACAAAACTGCTGCTGTGGGCAACTGAGCTTCCCGTGGGGGAGTCATCCCACCCACAGGTGAGGGGGCTGGGGCTGGAGTACCCCACCTCCCATCAGTCATTGCAGGGCACTGGCCCACGCTCCTTCTCCCTGCTTCAGGGTGGGCAGAGCAGCTTTTTGTGGCCTGGGGCCAGTCCTCAGGCACAGACTGCAAATAGTGGCATTCAGAAGGACCACGGTGCAGTGGTAAGGCCCCGGGTTATAGCCAGACTAAAACTGCTGCTACCTGCCATGCTTCAGTGTTCTCATCCGCACATCTGGACTAGGATTGGGGTATCCCCCTTGTAGAGTTGAGGTACAGAATAAATGAATATGTACCATGTGCTTAGAGTGTTGTCTGACGCGTGGCAGATGCTCAGTGGACACTGGGATTGTTGATAACTGTGCTGTTTCATGTCCTCCCATCCCTCACCCAAGTACCTGGGCCACGTGGAGGTGGAGGAGTCCCGGGGGATGCACGTGTGTGAAGAGGCTGTGAAGAAGCTGAAGGCGGTGAGTGAGGCCAGAGTGAGGGAAGGGGCGAGGACAGAGAGGACAAGGTACCCCCGACCTGACCAGGTCCCTCTGTCCCCCTCCCTTACCCCAGATGGGCCGAAAGTCCGTGAAGTCTGTGCTGTGGGTATCAGCCGATGGGCTCCGAGTGGTGGATGACAAGACCAAGGTAGGAGGCCGATGGGGTGGGGATGGGACACCAGGGGGCCCCCCTCTCTTCACGCTGCTCGAATTGGGACCGAGAACACCTTCCCACCCCCTCTGGGATATCCCTCCCTCAGGGACCTTCTAGACTGTGCCATGTGCTCATTTCATAGTCAAGTTGGAGACTGAGTGCTGGGGTTGTGAGCCGATATGGATAGTGGCTGAGAACACAGACTGGAGCAGCCGCCTCAGCTCTGATCCCAGCTTGGGGACCCTGGGCACAAGATTTGGGCCTTGTTATGTTATCTAAAGCAGGAGGACAATAACAGCCCCTGGCATTATATGAGAAAGTATGTGCAAATGGTTTCAGATGGTGCCTGGCACATTGTGAGCGCTCAGCTCACAGAATGTTAGCTGTTCTGTGTTTCTGGTCGGTTTGCGCAGCCAGGCGGAAGTGCCGTGAGGCCAGGATCTAGATAACTGTTTGCTCACCACTGAGTCCCCTGCCCAGAGACTGCCCTAGGAGGTGCCAGGACATGCTGAGAGTTGGGTTAATGACAGAACAGGATCACCATATTTGCAGGCGGTTCCCTCAGCCTGAGATACTGTTCCCTGCCTTTTTGCCAAGTTTAACCTCCTTGGGGAAGTTTTGCCTAACTTCCCCCATGTTGGCTTTCTCCATCCCGGCCCCGACCCCTCTGCCTGTGTTCCCCCATCCTGGTCCTGAGTCCTCTGCCCAGGCCTCCCTCATTATAGCCCGGTGGTGCCTCTGGGTGGTCTCCGTCTCATGATGGGTCTGACTTTCCCACTGAACTGGGAGCTCCCTGCAGGCAGGAACCATGTCTGTCTCAGTGACTCCGGGGTCTCCACCCCATTCAGGACTGGATTTCAGCAGACACTAAGGGAATGTTGAATGAATACATGAAAGACAGTTCACGCTCTTCTCCTGGCCTCCCTGTCCACTCCTAGGACCTGCTGGTGGACCAGACCATCGAGAAGGTGTCCTTCTGTGCTCCTGATCGCAACCTGGACAAAGCCTTCTCCTACATCTGTCGGGACGGGACCACCCGCCGCTGGATCTGCCACTGTTTCCTGGCGCTCAAGGACTCTGTGAGTATTGCCACAGCTGGCCAGCCCTTCTCTCCCATGTCCTGGCATCACAGCTCCACCTCGGTGTCCCAGCCCCACCCCACAGGCTGTGTGGATTCAGGCAAGTCACCCCCCTCTCTGTGCCCAGTTTCCTCATCTGGAGAAGGGGGTGTACTCACAGTTCCTAACTTAGAGGGTTATTGTGAGACTTGAGTGGGTTCATACAGGGTGTTTAGAACAATGCCTGGCACATCTGAATCACTCGGTGGCGGCAGCACACAGTAACGCACAGACTGCCAGGGCGCAGCTCCCTGAATTTTTGCATAAGTAAAAACCCCACCCAGATCAAGTTATAGAGAATATCTTGACCCCAGCAGGCTCCCTCGGGTCCTTCTCAAACAACACCACACAGCACCCACCGTTCATTCAGCCTCAATTCATTTTGCTCGTGGTTCTTAATAATTTAGGGGAGTCGGGGTCCCCTCTGAGAATCTCATGAAACTGACATATGGACCATCTTCTGAGAAGCATTCACACAGTTAAGGTACTGAGGCTTGTGTCAGAACCACCCCCCCCCGCCCCCGCCCCGATACCAGTGGTTTCAGTGAAATAGAAGTTTGTTTCTGTTTTATGTGAAGGAAACCTAAAGGCAGTCAGTGTGGCATTGGTGTGGCACCTCTGTGTTCGTCAGGAGCTACAGTTCCTTTCAACTTGTTGCTCCTCCACAGTATGGCCTCCACTCCATGATTCAAGATGGATGCATATGCTCCAGCCTTCACGTCTCCATTCCAGCCAGCACAAAGGAGGGAGGCATGAAAAAGGGCATATCCTCTCCTTTTCGGGAGGCACGTAGCCCTTTACTTACATCCTGTTGTCCAGAACCTAGTCACATGGACATTCCTAGTAGCAAAAGATGGTGGAAAATATAGGTTTTATTCTGCCCTGTCCCCTGGTCCCTGACCTCAGACTCCACAAAACTCTGGTAAGAAGCCACAGTCTCTGTCCCCTACATTAGTCAGTGTTTGGTTGCTAGCAACAGAAATTAATCTGGCTAACTTAAACCCAGAATAAGATTAATGGAAGGATATGAGGAATCTCACAAAACTGAAGGACAGTTGGGAGCATTGAGTCTCAGAAAGGGCAGAGAGCAGGGCAGCCTTGCACACTGCACAACTGGGCAGTTTCTTTAGGGCACCCCTGCAGAAGAAATTCTGCAACGCTCTGGGTTCAAATTCCAGCAAGAGGGTATGGGTCACTGTCTTCCCGTTGGCCAGGGAAGGGTAGAGCACCCAGACTGACTTAGTGTTGCAGAGGAATTCCCCACAGGGAAACTGGGGTGCTGTTATCAAAAGCAGGAGGACTGGATGCTGGCCAGAATAAATAACACCTGTCCATCACGGGCCCTAGCAGCCTCCACTCAAGCATTTCCCATCTTCTTCCCCTTCATTTTTCAGAATTCCCCATTCCAAATAGCTCTGAGCCTCCCAAACTAATCAGTATCCCCAACCTCCCCACTCACACAATTCAGAACTGAAACCGGGTAGCAGACATGGAAAACAAATTTGAGAATGGCAGTGTTGATTAGTCACTTGATTAGTGCCTGCCAGGGGCTGGTGTGGAGGTATTAGGAACCCCAGAACCCGTAGCGACTTCTGTTTACTGAGCATGGCATAGCGGATAGTAGTCATATCAGTGATCTATTGCTGCGTAACAAATTGCTCCAAAACTCTGTGGCTTAAAGTTACAGTCATTTCTTATCTCTTACGGTTTCTGAGGGTTAGGAATTTGGGAAAGGTTCAGCTGGGCAGTTCTGGCTCCAGGGTCTCTCATGCTATTGCAGTCAGATGGTGTGTGGAGCTGTAACACCAAGAGATAGCTGGACACTCTCTTTCTTCCTCTCGTCTCAGGACCTCTCCACAGGGTCTTTCCAGCATGGAGGCTTCAGGATAGCTCAGGGGTCCAAAGCGAATGGGCAGAGAGAGAGAGAGAGAGAATGAGTGTGAGCATCAGCATGTGAGAGCAAGAGACCACTCACAAGCCAGGAGGAAGCTATATTGCCATTTTGGACTTAGTCTTGGAAATCAGACAGCATGGCTTCCATGGTACTTCACAGCAGCATGACTTGTGTGTCAGCATGACTTACAGCATGACTTCCTACTTGTCTAGGCAGTCACAGAGATCTTCCCAGGTCTTCCCTGGTTAAAGGTAGAGGACATAGACTCCACCTCTAATGGGAGAGTCACGAGGTTCTAGAAGAGCCTGTGAGGCCAGAAATTAGTTGTGGCTATTTTTGGAAAACACACTGCCAAATGGTTTGTAGTTGGCTAGTGTAGATTCAGTGTCAAACTATCTTGCTGTGGGACCTTAGGTACAAGTGACTTCTCCTCTCTGGGAATAATAGTGGCTTCTCACAAGTTTGTGGGGAAGCATTCATTGTGATCGTCCACAGAGAGTTGTAAACAGAGTCCTATAATAAGTGTTCAACAAATAGGAACAGTTGCTATCATTTGGAAACCATTTGGGGAAGAAACTCAAAGCTGGAAAAGAGCAGGACCGTCCTCTGGGTAAAGAACATGACATTGGATGAATTCCTCCCTACTTCTGAGGAAGTAGGAAGTTTTAAGCATTAAGCACTGGAATTCCCAGGATTCCTCAAGTTTAACTTTTTTCTTTTTGAGGTGAATTTTTTTTTACTTCTCCATTTCCAATTTGGATGCCTTTTATTTCTTTTTCTTGTCTAATTATTCTGGCTAGAATTTCTAGTACAATGTTGAAAAGAAGTGAGGAAAACGAGTATCTTTGTCTTGTTTCTGATCTTAGGGGGAAAGTTTTCATTTTTTCCTCATTGATTCTGATGTTAGTTGTGGGGTTTTCATAAAAGTCCCTTATCAGGTTGGGGAAGTTCTCTTCTATTCCTACTTTGTTTAGTGTTTTTATCATAAAAGGGTATTGGATTTTGTTAAATGCTTTTTCTGCGCCAGTTGAGATGGTTATTTTTTTTTCTCCCTTCATGTGGTTTTTTTTCCTATTAATATTTTTGTGTATTACACTGATTGATTTTCATATGTTGAACCAACCTTGCATTCCTGGTATAAATCCCACTTGGTCATGGTGCATAATCCTTTTAATATGCTGCTGGGTTTGGTTTGCCAATATTTTGTGGAGGATTTTTGTCCTCAAGTTTAACTTTAAGAGGTAACGGAGAAACCTGGTTAGGAAAACAGAAATCAGACACATCTCTGAATCCCAGCTGTCACTTGTTATAATAGGTGTATTGATATGTCACCTGAACCTCAGTTTCTTCTCCTGTAAAATGGGTTCATAAGACCGTCCATCTCTTGGCACTGCTCTGAGGATTCTGTGAGAAGACGCCAGTCAGGGCTCAGCCCAGGGCTGGACAGATTTCCACTGACACATATGTGGTGATTCCTGTGCATGTGGCTCTATGCCATATGCCGTATGCCTTGCGTATCTTAGTTCACCTGATTATTGCTACAACCCTGTAAAGTATGTACTCTTAGGACCCTCATTTTACAGGTGAGGAGACTCGAGCACTGACAGTGACTTTCTTGAGAACGTACAGCTAGGAAGTGGGAAGCCAGCATCAATCCCAAGCTGACTGCCTTGGGGCCTCCCAGGGAAGCACTCAAGAAACAAGGGCTGTTGTCTTCTACTCCAGCATCATTATAAAGCTTTCTCAAGCATGCTGCAAAGTTGAAAGACATGTACAGTAACCAGTTACCTATCCACCCCCGACCCAGACGCCACCATTAACATTGGCCTGTGCTTATTTTATCACATATCTACCCATCTTATTTTTTTGATGCATTTCAAAGTTATAGACATCAGACTACCTCCCCCTCAACACTTCAGCATGCACACCACTAAGTAGAATTCGTATTTGTTTCCAGATCTTTTTCTTTTGAAGTGAAATACATGCTTGTCTTTGTTCAGGCTGCTGTAACCAAATACCCTAGACTGGGTGGCTTAAATGACAGACATTTATTTCTCATCATTCCAGAGGCTGGAAGCCTGAGATCAGGGTGCCAGCATGGTCCAGTTCTTGGTGTGGGTTCTCCCTTCCTGGTTTGCAGATGGGAGCCTCACATGATGGGGAGGGGAGATACCGCATCTCTCTCTCCTTTTATAAGGGCATTGATCACATCATGAGGACCCCACCTCATGACCTAACATAACCCTAATGATCTCCCAAAGGCCCCACCTCCAAATCCCATGATTGTGGATTAGGGCTTCAACAAAGGAAGGAGCTGGAGGACTCAAACATTCAGTGCATAGCAATGCCGTGCACAAGCCTTCGACGTACATTGGATGCATTTTGACAACACAAGACCTGTGTAACCAAACCCTTATCAAGATTTAGAACATTGCCACCACCACAGATGTCCCCTAATGCCCCTTTCCAGTAATGCCTCCCCCCCCCCAGAAGCGACCAGTGTTCTGACTTTTTTCACTATACATTAGTTTGCCTCTTCTAGAATTTCAGGTAAGTGGAGCTGTACAGCAGGCTCTCGTTTGTTTCTAGCTTCTTTCACTCGGGGCTGTCGTCTGTAGCCCTTCCTCGAGCACTGGAGCCCAGAGAAATGAAGGGACGCATCTGGGGTCACCCAGCGCCCCTGGCGTCCGGTCAGCACAGACAGCGTCTCTGACCCCCGCCCCAACCTCTCCCCCCAGGGTGAGAGGCTGAGCCACGCCGTGGGCTGTGCTTTTGCTGCCTGCCTGGAGCGAAAACAGCGTCGGGAGAAGGAATGTGGGGTCACGGCTGCCTTCGACGCCAGCCGCACCAGCTTCGCGCGAGAAGGCTCCTTCCGCCTGTCCGGGGGCGGGCGGCCCACCGAGCGCGAGGCCCCGGACAAGAAGAAAGGTGGGTGCTGCCCGGAGGGCCGGCTGGGCCCGCAGTGGGTGGAGGTGGGGCCAGGAACCCAGTTTTCGGGGAGAGCTGCAGAGGTCCAGGGACTCCTCAGTTTACAAGTCAGGGCAACAACCCCAAAGTTTGGTTACAATTTACAAAGTACATGTCAGTTTAAGGAGTTCTTTGCGCAGTCTCCTGCCGGCCACAGATCAGTGGGGGGCTCCAAGCAGTTTACTCTGTGCCACGTCAGGGGGCTCCCAGGGCTTTTCAAGATGTGTATCAAGACCTATGAGGTCAGTTTGCTGGATTGTGTCTGGCATTTTTAAACATGAAATAGAGCCAGGCCGGAGGCTGGTGCTTATAATCCCGGCTACTTGGAAGGCTGAGAAGCAGGAGGATGACTTGAGGTCAGGAGTTGAAGACCAGCCTGAGCAACATAGAGAGACGCCCCTCTCTATAAAAACTAAAAATTAGCCGGGCATGGTGGCCCTTGCCTGTAGTCCCAGCTACTCGGAAGCCTGGGGTAGGAGGATTTCGTGAGCCCAGGAGTTCCAGAGCCTTACTCTGATCAGAAAGTTTGAAAAATACCTGGTAAAACTCTAACATTCTAGGTAAATGGTAAATACTTTGTAAGTTCTCCAACTGTGTGGTTTTTTTAAAAATATAATTGTATGTGCTGAATGATAATGTAATTTAATTTTTTTTTTCCTGTGGATTCCAGTTTAAAATTTTTTAGAAAACAATGCTTAGAGTTTACAAAGAATTTATCATTGGGAACTGGTAACAGATTAAAGGAGACTAAAGAAATTGGACAAGTATTAATAGATGCAGGGTGTGATCCTGAATTGGATCCTGCATTGTAAGGAAAAAAGAAAAAAAGAACATCCATAAAGGACATGAATCGGACAGTCAGGGAAATTGAAATATGGAATGCTGATTGGATAATAGTTCTTGTCCTTGTTATACTTCCCAAGTGAGAAATTATACTGTGGGTAAATTACGCTGTAGGAGAATATCCTTGTTCTTAGGAGGTACATAGTGAAGGTTTCAAGCCCGATGATACAGAAAAAAAATTACAGAAAGAGAGTGAGCATGCAAATAGGGTAAATGTTAACAACAGGGACCACAGATTAAGAGAACATGTATGTTCATTGTTCCATTATTACAATTTTTCTGTAAATTTAAAATATTTCTAAATAAAAGGTTAGTAAAACCCAAGTTTTTATAACTTACTAGGATATTAGAGTTTACAAAGTAGGTTTTTTATTTGCAAGTTACATGACCATTTACAAACCTCTTTATAAAGTTTTTCACAGTTTCCGAAGTATTTTACTGTTTACCTCTTCTGTTAGAATTTGTAAGGAATTTTATCATTGACAAAGTCAATTACAAAGTGAAGTTGACAAGGGGAATGATAGCGTATATGATGTTTTATCGTTTACAAAGAACACACCAGTTATGCAGTCCTTCACAATTGACAAATATTTCTTTACTGTTTACACGGGATATCAGAATTTATAAAGAATGTTGTCATATGCAAAGCACGAGTTTGCAAAGGGTTTTGCTATTTTCAAAGGATAGTCTAATTTCCAGCGGCTTTGCATTGCAGAAAACACTTTACTGTTTGCGCAGCCAAACACAGGTTTACAAAGTGAGGTCTGATTTGCGGAACACGTGGATGTGCTAGATCAGTCTCCAGCGCTGCATTTTAACTCCAAGCTCTTCCCTGGGCAGGAGTCAGGGAGCAGTGCGCTTTCCAAAAGTTGTTTACCACCCTCTTGTTGGATTCCAAAGCATTTAACATTTCACTACCTGAACTGACTCAGAGGCCTTGGGAGGTAGCATAGTGATGTTTATTTCAGGTTTCTAGTTGGGAAGCTGGAGCCCAGAGAGGGGAGGGGACTTCCTGAGGTCACACAGTGAGGTGGGGACAGAGGTGGTTTCCTGGTCCCAACCTGTCCTGGGCTGTTTTTCCACTGCTCTGGGCCAGGCCTGGGTGGGCACATCATGGCCTCACCCTGGCTGATGGGAGAACAGCAGTATTCAGGCTTCAGCTTCTACGGTTGGGGGGTGGAGGGGGGGCCCTGCCCTTAAAGAGCCTGCCTCTTGTGCTGAGTGGGGAGGCCAGGTTTCCTCCTAGAGGACAGTCCACTGGGGGGAGCCTGGGCTGAGGGGCTAGAACAATCTGGAAAGCTTCTTAGAGGATGAAGCTTGCCAACCCAGGTCTAGAATGACTGGGAACAGCTGGAGGAAGGGAGGAGGTACCCGAGGTGGGAAGGATGGTGGGAGGTAGGGAGGCAGAGGAAGCAGATAGAGAGCAGAGAAAGAGCATGATCGGGGAGACCACGCCACAGGGACAGACAGGTCAGGGCGGTGGTTGGCGCACGGACTCCAGAGTCAGCCTGCCCCTTGGTAGCAGTGTGACTCGGGCAAATCACTGACCTTTGCTGGGCCTCAGTTTCCACATCTGTAAAATAGGGATAGAATCAACCTCGTGGGTGGTTGTGTGGATGAAATGAGTTGATACTTGCAAAGCACCTGGAGCAATGCCTGATACATTGCTCATGCACCATTTGTCAGATGATCAGAAAGGGAGATAGAGGGTCTCAGGGGGAAGAATGGGACAGCAGCAGAGCAAGTTGGATGGGGCAGAAAGCTATAGCAACACAGAGGGTCAGAAGGGGGGACGATTTCCCAAGGGCCTCCTAGGGGAGGTGATCTTGGCTTGGGTGGGGGTGAGGGCTGTTTCAGGGCGCTGACCAGCTTGTCTGGAGGACAGGACATAATTGGCAGCCTAGGGGAATGACCAAGAGGCCTCGAGTGCCAAGGTGGGATGTCTGACCACCTGTCTCCCCCATGTCTCCAGCAGAGGCAGCAGCTGCTCCCACTGCGGCTCCTCCGGGCCCTGCCCAGCCCGGGCATGTGTCCCCAACACCAGCCACCACATCCCCTGGTGAGAAGGGCGAGGCAGGCACCCCAGTGGCTGCAGGCACCACTGCAGCTGCCATCCCCCGGCGCCATGCCCCTTTGGAGCAGCTGGTTCGCCAGGGCTCCTTCCGTGGGTTCCCAGCGCTCAGCCAGAAGAACTCACCTTTCAAACGGCAGCTGAGCCTCCGGCTGAATGAGCTGCCATCCACGCTGCAGCGGCGCACTGACTTCCAGGTGAAGGGCACAGGTGAGCCCTGGGCGCAGTGGGAAGAGGTGTCAGAATCAGGTGGCACTGTCTGATGTGGGCAAGGGATAGAGGAGCAGTGGGACACACTGATTGATTAGCACTGCCTGCCATGGCAAGGGAGAGGAGAGAGGAGGCACAAACCGTGTTTGATTAGCCATGTCTGTTATGGGTCTGGGATGGTGGACAGGTATCACAAGTCATGATCCATTAGCAATGTCTGCTGTGGTTAGGGGAAAGGAGAAAGATGGCACACATCATGATCGGTTAGCAAAGTCTGCTGTGGGCAAAGAAGTCTGCCTTGGGTGTGGGAAAGACGAGAAGCACCATAGGTTAATACTCCCTCCAAGCATTAGGCCAGTAGAGCCCTGAGGTCTGGCCAGGTGAAGACACAGGTGTATTCCTCAGGCTCAGGGGAAAGGATTGTGATGGATTAATGATATCTGCCTAGGCATGGCATTCATCGTGATCTCCTGACAGTGTCTGCCATGAGCAGGAAAAGGAGAGGGGGCCCACCTCGTGCTTAATTAGCAAAGTTTGCCATGGGCAAGGGAGAAGAGAGAGCAGCAGGAGTGTCACGTTTTGCCCAAAGGGAAGACTCCCAGAATTTGGTCAGTGGAAACATGAAGTGAAGGGCACAAGTGCACACAGAGATCCAGGGGTCAGGGAGCATGGTGACGGGTCAGTGACGTCAGTTGTGGGCACAGGGTTGGGCAGAGGCAGTACCCATCGTACAGAGGAAGGAGGTGGCACATCATGATTGATTAGCAATGTCTGCCATGGGTGATGTTAGGAGAGAGGCAGTATAACTGTCCTGTTTTGCTTGGAGTGAAGATAGAATTACGAGGACCTGTCTCTTCCAGCATTTAGCCATGAGGTCTGGCCAGGTGAGGGGTAAGGTGAGGAGCAAAGAGCTCAGTGGAGGAAAAAGCATCATGTTTGATTGCTAATGTCTGCCACAGGCCAGGGACAGAAGAGTGGTTACAATCTGAAAGTAACATCTGCCATAGGGGAAGGGAGAAGCGAGAGGTGGCACAGTACCAAGTTTTTGCCTGGGGCAGACAGGCAGAAGGGCCGTCTTCCTCCCAGCAGTCAGTGAAGCCATGTGGTCCGGCCACCTTCCTGCCTCTGTATGCCAAATCCGTGACACCTACCCCTTCTGGCCTCAGGGATCGGGGTGGGAGGGTGTTGGTCTGTATCCAGGAGGCCGAGCTGCTCTAAAAGGTAACTGCTGGGCAGATGCCAATGCTTATTGAGAGTGACGCACACTCGCTGCATGCCTGCAGCATCTCTTGGCCGTCACACACCCTCACACTCACTGTCCTCATGCAGCCGGACACTGAGCACCGCACACACTCGGGACTAGCGCAGGCACTCCCTGAGAGGTGGCGGCCTCGTACTCCTGCGACCAGCTGCACACTCGCTTGGATATGATTTGCTACTTACACAGAAATGTCCTAGACTCACACAGATGTCACACTCTCATGCATGTGTCACACACATGCAGAAGTCACACGCTCCTCAGATTCACACCAACTTGGAAGCCACACATGCAGAGCCATGCATCCTTGCAAACACACTCGTACATCACACAGGCGGATTCACTCACACTTGGGAATCACACATCAGGAGGCCACACACCTGGATTTCAGTCACATTCAGATGCCACACCCTTAGAAGACACGTGCCCATTTGGACAAACACACAGCCGTAGACACTGAACTAGAAACCACTTGGCCCCACCTGGGCCCCCACGTCACACCTGCTGACTGCTCCAGCCAGCTTCTTTCTGACGCTCACTGGAACAGCCGCATGCTCCCTTGTAGATAGCCACTTGCTAGAACATCACATACCACACATGGCAGTGCTTTGTTGTTTATTTGGATGGTCCCTTTGTTCATCCCAAGCCCTCCCGGGGCCACCATGCCTCCCCAGTGCCTCCTGTCTTGCTGGAATAGGTGGCCTCTGCCCTCATGATGTTTGCTCTATGCCAGCCCAGGTGGGGTGGATAGGGCCCCACTTCTCTGCCCAAAGCAGGACAAGTGACCACCAGCCAGTGAACAGGGCAGCCAGTATCCATTCTGACTGGTCCCTGCTCCTGCCATACACGTGGTTGGACATGCTTTTTAATTAGTGTATGTTGTTAAACATTTTAAACGTCTCCTCTGCTTTGTGGCCACACACAGATCTTAAGGTCCTTGGCTTGCAGTCACTGTCACTGTCAGCCATCAAATGTCACACACCAGCTGGGCTGTTGTACCACTCAGATGTCACACAAACATAGGCACAGTTATTTTTGTGGCCACAGCCACTTAGTTACTATGGGGTGGACCTGCTGACCTGCACTATGGGAGAGAAAGGACCCAGGTCATAAGAGAGGGCCACCTGAGGGCACAGGGGAAAGGGGCAGGGCCCGGGCCTGTTTCTGACCTCCATCCTTCCCTGACTTCCCAGTGCCTGAGATGGAGCCTCCTGGTACCAGTGACAGCGATGGCATCAATGCTCTGTGCACACAGATCAGCTCGTCTTTTGCCAGTGCTGGAGCACCAGCAGCAGGGCCACCATCTGCCACAACAGGTGAACCCAGCCCTTCCACGGGGCAGACACCTGCAGGGCCCCTCCTGCATTCCCCTTCTCCATTCAGGCCTAATCTTGGGATTCCACAGGCTTAGAATCACGGGATCAACTTAGAACTGTGGATTATTTTAGAGCCATGGGATTATCTTATTTTTTTTTAATTTTTTCCTTTTGAAACAGAGTCTTATTCTGTTGCCCAGGGCTAGAGTGCTGTGGCGTTAGCCTAGCTCACAGCAACCTCAAACTCCTGGGTTCAAGTGATCGTCCTGCCTCAGCCTCCTGAGTAGCTGGAACTACAGATGTGCACCACCACACCCAGCTAATTTTTTCTGTTTTTAGTTGTCCCGCTAATTTCTTTCTATTTTTAGTAGAGACGGGGTCTCGCTCTTGCTCAGGCTGGTCTCGAACTCCTGAGCTCAAGTGATCCTCCCGCCTCGGCCTCCCAGAGTGCTAGGGTTACAGGCGTGAACCACTGCACCCGGCCCATGGAATTACCTTAGAACCATGGGATCATGTTAGAGCCATGGGATCATCCTAGAACCATGGAACATCTTAGAACCATGGGGCCGTCTCACAGGCATGGGTTTATCCTAGAATCACAGGATCACCTTAGAAACATTTAATCACTTTAGAACCATGGATCTTCTTAGAGCTGTGGGCTTATCCTAGAACCACAGGAGCACCTCAGTGTCAAACAATGGAAATGCAGAACTCTAGAATCTTAGAAAACAAAACTTAGAACTGTTGAACTTTCTCATTGTGTTAGAATAATACACTCTGAGAAGGATCCATGCAATCTTAGAATCTTGGCTTCCTAAAACAACACATTCTGAAAGTACTAGAATCAAGGATAATATTCAGAATATTCAGTCCAAGGTTTGGCACTGACCAGTCAGGGTTAGGGTTAGGGTTGGGACTGGGTGGAGGTCAGTCCTACTTGGCCTTTTCCGTCATAGGCCTTAGAGTCTCAGGATTGTATATTCTTAGCACTACAGAGCCATTACGTGGTCCAGAGTGGTTCAGTCACTTGCCCGAAGTCAACACAGCCAGTGAGGAGCAGAGCTGGGATTCAGAGGCAGCCGGTCTGGCCCCCAAGTCTGTGCTCCAGTCCCCACGCCTTCCCGATCCCAGCCCGGGCTGCTTCCGCTGAAGCCCTTGCCCCTCACCTGCCCCTCTCCTCTCTCCAGGGACTTCTGCCTGGGGTGAGCCCTCCGTGCCCCCTGCAACCGCCTTCCAGCCCGGGCACAGGCGGACACCTTCGGAGGCTGAGCGATGGCTGGAGGAGGTGTCCCAGGTGGCCAAGGCCCAGCAGCAGCAGCAGCAGCAGCAGCAGCAACAAGCAGCCTCGGTGCCCCCGGTGCCCACCATGCCCCCTGCCCTACAGCCTTTCCCCGCCCCTGTGGGGCCCTTTGACACGGCACCTGCCCAGGTGGCCGTGTTCCTGCCACCCCCACACATGCAGCCCCCTTTCGTGCCCGCCTACCCAGGCTTGGGCTACCCGCCCATGCCCCGGGTGCCCGTGGTGGGCATCACACCCTCACAGATGGTGGCCAACGCCTTCTGCTCAGCCGCCCAGCTCCAGCCCCAGCCCGCCACCCTGCTTGGGAAAGCTGGGGCCTTCCTGCCCCCTGCTGCACCCAGTGCCCCTGGGGGCCAGGCCCACCCACGCCCCAACGGGGCCCCCTGGCCCCCAGAGCCAGCGCCCGCCCCGGCACCTGAGTTGGACCCCTTTGAGGCCCAGTGGGCAGCGTTAGAAGGCAAACCTGCTGTAGAGAAGCCTTCCAATCCCTTTTCTGGAGACCTGCAGAAGACCTTCGAGATTGAACTGTAGCCCGAGCTGCCCTGCCCACCCCGTCATCTCCAGGTGCCCCACGCCTGGGAGTGGAGGCACAACCTCTCCCCTAATCCTGCTCCCTGGGGCTGTGCCTCTCGGCACCCCCGCAACACCCCTTCTCTCAGCTACCCCCAACACTACAGAACCAACATTGTGACGCCCTGGTTGCGACAGGATGGAATTCAGGGACTGACCCAGCCTGGCTAAGGGAGCCATTTCACTGCCGGACTTCGGCTGGCAAGGCCTTCTTCCCACCCCAGACCCAGGGGAGGGCCACAGTCCCCCTGAATGCCCTCGGCTTGCGCCACATCTCCCAGTTTCTGTTGTTGACCTTCCACCTTCCAGTGTTGGGCAGGATGGAGGAGGGACGCCTACTTAGGGGCTCTCCTGGGCCCCACACGAGTGCCCACCCCAAGTCTGATCGTCTCCTCCCCCCACACACAGCACAAGCTAAGGGCTTCCCTCTGCCCACCCGCTGCGTTCACTGCCAATGCTGTGCTCACCC
This sequence comes from Eulemur rufifrons, assembly GCF_041146395.1. Taxonomy (NCBI): domain Eukaryota; kingdom Metazoa; phylum Chordata; class Mammalia; order Primates; family Lemuridae; genus Eulemur; species Eulemur rufifrons. The sequence continues at coordinate 7,528,493 of NC_091006.1, read as the reverse complement.
CCATCGTGCCCCCACTCTGGGGCCCAGGTCTCAGGGGGGCAGGGGCCGAGTTGGGGGCCCAGGAGGCGGGGGAGGGGAAGAAGATGCTCAGTTACCTCACGTCGGCGCCCTCTGGGAAGGGGTCCGGGAAGAAGGGGAAGGGGTGCCTGGTGGGTACTTTTCTATCTTTTATTTCCAGATTTTTTTTGTATCTAAACTTGCAGATTTGTATTATACAAGGACAGCCAATAAAGGAAGAATATAATGGTGCCCCTCTCGGGAGCACAGGGTGTGTGTGTAGGGACGGTTTGTGGCCACAGAGCCTTTCCTCCCGAGTCATCTGCTAAAACATAAGAGGGTCTCCCTGAGTAATAACCTCTGAGTCATAACACGGTCACAGGTACCGCCGACCCAGCGCCTGCCAGGTGGGTATGAAAGGGACCCAAAATTCAATCATCCCACTTCTGCTCCTTACAGATTTTGAACCAAGGAATTGAAAACAAAAATTACAAGCTAATGCTAACTAGTTCAATATTAATATTTTAAATAATCAGGTTGGTAATAGTATATCTCTGGCCATGCTGACAAATTCTTGTTTTGTCGGTTGCATTTTCCATAGCTCGGGCCAAAGTGTCACCTGACATGGCAGCAGGTTGTTTTACAGTCTGTTTTGTGGATCTCTTGATGTAATCTAAAAAAAAATGTGAACTTTATATTGAGTTCTTTATAGCTCTTTAAAATGAGGTGATTGATTTTCTGCAGCCCAGTCCCCATCGGATAGATGGGGAAGTTGAGTCACTTGCCCAAGGGCACACACCTGATTCATGGGGGACCTGGGATTCAAACCAGCTTCTGGCTGAAGTCAAGGCCAGTCATTAAACCACCAGGCTGTGAGGGAACGAACCTAGGTTCTGCCCCCGTTTCCACTACAGCTCACTAACCCACTCGACTAGGGGACCTAACACTGACAGGCCACCAGGGGATCCCCAGGCAGGGAGCAGAGGACCCTGCTAGACAGGGGCCACACTTTCTCACCTCCGAGCCTTTGCATTTGCCATTCCCTCTGCCTAGAACGCCCTTCCCTTCAGGGTGACACCACACCTCCTAGAAGAACGCTACCTCATTCCTCAGCAATCAGTTCAGATATCTCCTCGTAGAAGCCCACCCTGCCCTGAGCGCATCCTTTCCTTCTAGCTCACGTCTAAACAGCTCTTCCACCCTTCAGGCTGAGTTGGGAGCATCTTGGATCCTACAGCCGCCGTGCTCCCCTGCCTAGGCCCTGACCCCTCTGTTTGTGCCCCGCTCCTCACCAGGACCCATTCTGGGCTTGTCGCTATCTGGTGACAGGTCCATCTGCCCCACCAAACTGTAAGGGGGAGGAGGGGCTGGGGCTGTCTCGGTCACTTCCAGGTGCCAGCACAGAGCCAGGCACAGAGGAGGCAATCTCAGCTGTTCACCTCTGGGAACCACTAGGGAGTGAGAGGGGCAGAAAGGACCTAGGACTGGCACAGAGATGATCTGAACAACTGGGAGCAATCTGCGTTTCAGATGGGGAACTGAAGCCACAACGCTCACAGCAAATGAGGGACAGAGCGCAGGCCTCCTCCGCCCCCGCACAAAACCATTCTTCCCCGCGCCAAGGGTAGTCCTCTCAGGGCTCCCCCACAACGGTCCACGTGGATGCAGATGGGAAGGGGGCCGTCCCGGGGAGCTCCACAGACCTGCTGTCTCCCAAGGACCTCCCACGCGCTCCTCTCGGCCAATTTCCCCCCTTCCCTCCCACGCCCTGGACGGAGCCCGAGCCTCTCTCCGAGGCGACAGAGCCGCGGTGAACCTCCTACGCTCCGCTTCCCGGGCTTCGGCCCTCCCGGGACAGACCCAGGACGCTGGAGTTAACGCCCCGTATCCTCGTCCCACCTAAACGCCCACCGGGGTCATTTCGGGGGCCGTGCCCCCTTTCCCGTTCCCTGTGCAGGGCCCCGCCCTCGCGCCACCTCCTCTCCCGGACCGCCGGCCGCGGCGGCTATTTTGGCAGGTCCCCCGCAGGACCCGGCGCGCGCCCCCGCCCCGCTTCCTGTTTTTTTGGGAAGGAACGCGCTCCGCAGGGCCGAGGCGCCCCCTGGAGGCCGCGGTCCCTCTGGGAACGGCCCACGCAGGACGGGGACAGCCCTCGCCGCCGCCGCGCCGCGCCGGGACCGGGGGCTCCCCGGGGCCCGCGGCTTCCACCGCCTCCGAGGGTCACCCGCCACTGCGTGGCAGAGGTCTCTCTGGAAACGTCCCACGGGTGTGACGGGCCACCCCAACCCTCGCCCCGCCCCGCCCCGCCCCGCAGATGTCCCGCGCCGGCGAGGCCGCGTGGCTGCTGAGGACGCTCCGCTAGCGCGGCGGAGCAGCACCCCCTCGTGGCCCCGACCCCGCAGCGCCCCGAAGGGCCCGATACGTGGCTCTGGGCTAGAGCCCCGGCCAGAACGTCGCTAAAGCAGAAATTTGTTTAAAAAACAATATTGGCGTCGCAGCCATGAATAACATTATCCCTCAGGCCCTGGCTCAGCCGTTCCTTCCTCTGGGAAGCCCTCCCTGATTCCCCCAGTTTGGATCAGGCGCCTCCTTTGTGCTCCTACGGCCCCTTATGCTCACCCCATCCCACCCCCGACAGCCCGTGCCCCACATCCCGCCCCGACTCTCCTGCCCGTGGCCCCCCCATCCCGACCCCTAGACCGTGTTCCCCATCCTGCACTGACCACCCTGCCCGTGTCCCCCTATCCCAGCCTTGACTCCTCTAGGCTGTCACTGTCTGTGAAGAGTTGGCCTCCCTCCTGCACAGGAAGCCACATGAGGACAGGGACAAGGGCTACCTTGGTCACCCCTGTGTCCCCAGTATCACCAAGAGCCAGTGAGGCTCAGAAGACCTGCACTCACCTCTTGAGAACAGTTACTTACTCCCTCAACGCAGATTTTGTTTCAACAGCTTTATTGAGTTATAATTACCTATTATAAAATTCACCTGTTTTAAGTAACAACCATTCTGAATGCTTTTACAGTAGGTGTGCAACCGTCACGATCCAATTTTAGAACATTTCTATCACTCGAAAAAGATCTTTTTTGCCCATTTGCAATCACTGCCCATTCCTGGCCCTGCCCCAGGCAGCCATTGGTCTACTTTCTGTCATATACATATCCTTTCTGTCACATACATGTCCTTTCCTTCATTTTACTGAATTCTTATTTTTATTAGCTATTGAATGTTGAGGATACACAATGACACACACAGGCCTTGCCTTCAGGGAACTCAAAGTCTGCTTGGGGTGTTAGGTAGTGGGAAAACATGTCCACTCATTTATTTATTCATTCAGAAAACACTTATTGCACACCTGCCATATGCCCATTATTCTAGGTTCTGAGGATATAGCACCGGAAGGAAAAAAAAAAAAAAATCTCTGCTCTGCTGCAGTTGGTATCCTAATGGAAGGATGAAGATATAAAGAAATGAACAAACAGGCCAAGTGTAGTGGCTCACTCCTGTAATCCCAGCACTTTGGGAGGATCACTTGAGACCAAGAGTTTGAGGTAGCAGTGAGCTGTGATCGTGCCACTGCATTCCAGCCAGGGTGACTGCCCATTAGCAGCAGAAACAATAGCCGACACCGTAGACATCTGCATTGGTTCGGCTTACACAATTTTGACTGAAAAGTTCAAGTTGAGCAAATTTTCCACTTGATGGGTGCCAAAACCATTGCACCCAGATCAGCTGCAAAAACAGAGTTTTCAATGGAGATTTTAAACAAGTGGGATCAAGATCCTAAAGCATTTCCTGCAAGAACTGTAACAGAGAGGGGACCTGGCTTTATCAGTAGGATCCTGAGGACAGAGCACAGTCAAGGCGATGGCTACCAGGAGGCGGAAGTGGTCCAGTCACAGCAAAGGCAGACCGGTTAAGACCAAAGGTCATGGCAACAGTTTTTTTGGGATGCTCAAGGCATTTTGCTTGTTGACTTTCCGGAGGGCCAAAGAACGATAACATCTGCTTGTTATGAGAGTGTTTTGAGAAAGTTAGCCAAAGCTTCAGCACAAACGCACCCAGAGAGTCCTTCTCCAAGACAATGCTTCTGCTCATTCCTCTCATCAAACAAGGACAATTTTGTGACAGTTTCAATGGGAAGTGATTAATCATCCACCTCACAGTCCTGGTTTGGCTTTTTCTGACTTCTTTTTGTTTCCTAATCTTAAAAAAAAAAAAAAAATCTGTAAAGGGCACTCATATTTCTTTTCTTTCTTTTTTTGAGACAGAGTCTGGCTCTGTTGCCAGGGCTAGAGTGCCATGGTGTCAGCCTAGCTCATAGGAACGTGAAACTCCTGGGCTCAAGCAATCCTCCTGCCTCAGCCTCTCGAGTAGCTGGGACTATAGCCATGCACCACCATGCCCGGCTAATTTTTCTATATATATGTTTAGTTGTCCAGATAATTTCTTTCTGTTTTTAGTAGAGATGGGGTCTCGCTCTTGCTCAGGCTGGTCTCGAACTCCTGACCTCGAGCGATCCTCCTGCCTCGACCTCCCAGAGTGCTAGGATTACAGGCGTGAGCCACCGCACCCAGCTGGCACTCATATTTCTTCAGTTAGTAATGTAAAAAGACTACATGAACATGGATAAATTCCCAGGACCCTCAGTTCTTTAGGGATGGACTACATGGCTGGTATCATCGCCTACAAAAGTGTCTTGAACTTGGTGGAGTTTATGTTCAAAAATAAAGTTTATATTTTTTTATTTTTATCTTTTAATTCCACGTTTCCATGAACTTTTTGATGGTTGCAACAATGTTTCCCAGCCCACATATTCTTCTAGAACCTTGAAACCCCTCCCATTGAGAAGTGGGGTTTGTGTGCCCTCCCCTTGGATCTGGGCAGGCTTGTGACTTGCTTATAACCAAGAGTATGTGGCAGAAAGGACACTGCATGATTCCCAAGGCCAGATCAGAAGAGGTGAGGCTGCCTCTTTTGTAAAACACTTGCACTGGGGGTCTGAGCTGCCAGGTAAGTCCAACTGCTCGGAGGTCGCCATGATGGGAGGAAGCCCAAACCAGCAGAGACCACGTGGAGAAACCATGAGACAACATGGAGGAAGAGAAAGACAGAGACAGAGAGAGTGTTCACCCTGCCCCTAGATGCTCCCCTGTCCCAATTTCAGCTGCGAACTGATTGCAACCGTATGAAATTCCAAGTCAGAACCGTCTAGCTGAGTCCTTCCCCAAAATCTGACCAAAGACCTGGTGAGAGATAATAGCATGGCTGTTATTTTAGGCCACCATGTTTTGGAGTGATTTGCTACCCAATGTAGTAACTAGAAAGAAGGCAGAGTGCAGAAAATAAGGAGCTTGCAGAGAAAAGCAGCCATATCATGGCCATATAATGGCAGGAACAGCAGCTAACATTTGAGTGTTTCCTTCCATTCTAAGTGTTTTGCATTAACTAACTCATTTAATCCTCACAGCAACTCTAGGATGTGAGTCCCTATTATCTTTCTTTTACTGGTGGGAAACACCACAGATAGAACAGGTAGGAATTGGCTAAAAACATAACTGGAACCCAGAAGTGGCTTGAGCAGCCCTAGTGTCAAGCACTCACTTTACTAGTGAAGAACATGTGACTTGGCTCAGCCAATCTGAGCATTCGTTCCCTGCCCCTCCCCCACAGTGATTGGCTCGGCATGGGCATGTGACCTCAGTTGGCCCAATGAGAGTTAGCCTCATTACTTCAGTGGGAAATCTGAGCCAAAGGTGCCCTCCTTTGACTGTGGGACATGAACAGGTTCCCTGTGGCCAGAGGTTGGTGTCAGCCATCTCGGGAGCTCCCACTGGAAAAGCTGAAGCAGAGAGATGAAAAGAAATGGGGTCCTTGGTGACATTGCTGGGCTGTTGTGTCAACTTTGGCTGAAGCCAGCACAAGTGTGGATTTTCCAGTTACAAATTTCCTTTACAGTTTAAGCCACTTGAGTCAGCTGTTCTGTTACTTGCGTCTAGACAAATCGTCAAATTATTTAACAGCCAGTTCTTTGGGCATGGAACAATCAGAATGGTTCACCTCGGTGCCCGACATTTACCCTTTACTTGCTGTATTAGAGGGAGGTCTGGGAAGCCCTGGGGGAGGGACCAGGTCGGCTGGAGTGGCGATAGTGGGGGTCGTTTGCAAGGCATGATTTACCAACCAGAAATAACTTAGTATTTCAACAATCAACATAGCCAAAATAGCTTGTCCAAGCTGAATATTCGCTTTACTTGCTGACTGATATAACTCCCTTTTGACGTGAGCTAGTGTGGATGGATTTGTGTTTCTTGCAACTGAGTACCATTCAGGAAAAAAAAAAAAAAAAATAGTCCTCTCACAAGCCTGAGTCATGAATCAAACTTTTAGGAAATAACAAATAGCAATGTAATCTCACTTTAACCGTATGAGGTCATTTTTGCTTCGGGTCAGGCTGAAACCCTGCCGAGATTTTGATCGTGAGCTGCCAAAGGGTCCGCACCCTTTGGCCCAGGAATCCTGCCTCTGGGAGCACAAAGATGTGCATAGGGGCATTATTTATAATGGGAGGAAATTGGAAACAGCTTCAGCGTCTGGCAACGCTGCCCTGTTGAGTAAACATAGTGCAAGCATTAGAGATTGTGTTTACCCAAAGATGTTTTAACAGGGGAACAGCTTATATTTTAAGAAGGGAAAAAACAGGGCTGTATAAACAATTTGCTCACACAGTTATGTAAAACACACACGCGCGCGCACACACACATTTAAAAAGCCCATGTAGAATAGAAAAGGCTGAATGAACATACATCAAAATGTTAACAGTAGTGGTGTGGCACTTGGGCGGGGTGGGAGGAGTGTCCTTACCTTACTAATTTTCTGCAGTTTCCAAACTGTACTTATAAACCCCAAACTCTCCTTTTTAAATTTGTATTTTAAAATTTTTAAACTTACATCATGAAAATGTCCAAACAGACTCAAAAAGTAGAAAAACCATAAACTTACAAATACCCATAACCCACCTTCAAGAATCATCAATATTTTGCCATTTCATCTTCTTTCCCCTCCCCATTGTGTTAATACTTTAACAGAATTACAGGTGCTGAATAGCATATTGGTTCATTCTTAAATATTACAGTGAGCATCTAAAAAAAAAAAAGGAAGTGCATTTCTTTACATAACCACCATGCCTTTATCAAGTCTAACAAAATTAACAGAAATTCATTAATACCATCTAATAGCCACTCTGTATTCAAATTTCCCCAATCATCTCAAAAGCAAGTTTTTACAGTGTTTTGTTTGCATTGAGATCCAGAGAAAGTACATTCATTGAATTTGGTTTGTGTTTTTATTATTCGTCTTTACAAACGGTACAACATGGGTGAGCGTGGGTGTGTGTGCTCAGGGGTAAGCACGATTCTGGGTTTTGACAAATGTTTAGAGTCGTGTAATCACCACCACTGTCAGGATTCATGGCAGTTCTATTACCTCAAAGATTCCCACGGGCTTTGTAGTCAAGGGTGTTGGTTTTGATATCCCTGCGTTTATTTTTCTAATGGGAGAAAAAGCAATTGTTTGAGGCCTGAAGTTATTCAAGACTAAGAGTCCATCGTCAAGAACCGAGGGTCAGGCAGGAGGAGACCTTGGCTCTGGGCCTTGGGCCTTCCTCTCCCTGAACCTCAGTTTGCTCATCTGCAAGGTGGGTGCAGCAAGGACCCTGAGAGTTGGGAAAGGCATCCAGGAAGCTCTCAATTATGGCAGCAGTTGGTCTGACTGCCCTTTCTTCATAATTTACAACCCCTGAGGATGAGTCATCTCCTAGTCCAGGCACCCGGCCTACACAGAGCAGCCAGCTCTTTTTGTCTCCTCCCCTTCCCTCCCCCACAGACAATCCAACACTGTGTTCTGTGTGTTCTACCTTCAGTACCACTCCAAAGTGCCTCTTCCTCTAGCCCACAGTCCCCAGGGCCTGCCCCTCCTGGCCTTTCCAGGGCGGGGCCCATCTCTGCAGCCTGGGTCCCTGCCCGCTCACCTCCTCTCTGGGCTCCAGCCTGCCCTTGTGTCTCCCTGGACACACTCCCACCCGGCCACCCAAGGGGACTTCCTAAATCTGACCAGAGCCTCTGCATCCTGAAAGATCACATGGGAGGCCTACCAAGCACCTCCCTTCCCTATAGGACAAAGTTATTTCCAGTAATAATCACGGAATGAAACGAACAATACTACTGGCCAGCAAAGAAATGTAAACAGTGAACATTTTCTTTTCTGGAATCTTGTGTATATAAAGTCGTGCCAGTAAAAATTAAATTAGAGAATAAACATTACAGTACCAAATAAAAAAAGCACTACTATTTATTCAAAGTTTATTGAAAAATTCAAAGTTTGAACTTGGCTTCTTTGGTTACAGTCTGATAAAACAAAATTTTATGTAAATAGCTGTGACTTTTTTTCTTCTTGAGGAGAAAGAGATTGGGGGGGAGGGAGGGAAACGGAGAGGGAGAAATAGAGACAGAGCAGGAGGGAGACTGGCCCTTCACACACGGGACCCTGGGCACTTGGGGGGCACCCTGCAAAGCCCTCTCCCCCAATCAGAGATTAGTACAAGGGTGTCCAGGTGTCACAGAAACATTAGTTCCCCCTGCCAGGCTCCACCCAGAAGCCGGATCCCCTGCTCGCGCCCCCGCCTGCCTGCCGCCACAGTTCTCTCTGGGGACCCCCTGCCTGGAACACATGTGGGGCAATGTGCTTAGCAAGCTGAGGGAAGGAACTGAGGCGGCCAGCAGGGCCCTTGTAGACATAAAAGCACATTGTGTTAGGAGGGAAGGACCTGGGGGCTGAGACTGTCCTGTTGCTTAAGCTGGGTGGTCGGGACAGGTGGATGTAGCTCATTGTTTTTTGCAACTGTTTTTGAAGTAGACACACATGCAGAAAAGTGCAAACCATAAGTGTCACCGCTAGATGATTTGTCAACAACTAAACACACCTGTGTCACTAGCTCCCAGTCCAAGAAACATTTCCAGCCCCCTAGATGCCCCCATGTGGTGGCTCCACTCAGTCCACGCTCCTTCCTTCAAGGTCATGGTCATTCTGACTTTCTTTTGTTGGGGGGTACTTTGTTATGGCATTGGCATTCTGACTTGTGATTCATTGTGCCTGTTTTGAATTTTATATAAATGGAATCAGAAAATATGTTGTCTTTGGTGTCTGGCTTTTTTTCACTCAATATGGCGGAAAAAATGCATCCTGGTTGTTGTGTGTAGTTATAGGTTATCCTCATTGCGGCCCACGATTGCATTGTGGGACCAGTTTATTTGCCTATTTCCCTGTTGGTGGTGAGGGACTAAGCCACGTGGAAAGAGTCTGCCAGACAGAGGGATCAGACAGTGCAAAGGTCCTGAGGTGGGAACGTGTCTGATATTTTAGGGAAACAGCAAGGTGATCCATGTGGCTGGGGAGGAGTGGTTGAGGCAAGGTGGGGGAGATGAGGTCAGGGAGGGAACAAGAAGCAGATGGCGCAGAGATTCTGGACCACGATGGGAACTTTGGCTTTGACTCTGGGTGAGCTGGAGCCCTGGAAGGTTCTATGCAGGGGAGGGACTGGATTTGACTTGAGTGTTCATAGAGTCCCTCTGGCTGCATGAGGAGGAGAGATTATGGCGACAGGGGTGGGAGCCAGATGCCTGGGAGGAGGGGGAGACCAGCACGGCAGCAGTGGAGGGGGTGAGACCAATTTGGCCTCTGAATACATTGTGTGTGTGTGTGTGTGTGTGTGCTTAGTGATGCATTTTATTTACTTCTACAATTTTCCTTTTGATTCTACCATCCTCATTTTGTTTCTATGCTTTTTTCCTTTCATTTAAGCTTCTTTGAATTGGCTGCATTTTTGGTTTGGTTTTGTCTTATGCTTTCTCACTTTTCTTTTCCTTCTGCTATTTTGGAATCTATGCACCACTTCTATTCTTTTAGTAGTAATCCTTGAAATTTTACCATGCACATTTAAAAAAAATCAGGTCTAGGCTGGGCGCGGTGGCTCACGCCTGTAATCCCAGCACTTGAGAGGCCGAGGTGGGCGGATCGTTTGAGCTCAGGAGTTCGAGACCAGCCTGAGCAAGAGCGAGACCCCATCTCTACTAAAAAAATAGAAAGAAATGATATGGACAGCTAAAAATATATATAGAAAAAATTAGCCGGGCATGGTGGCGCATGCCTGTAGTCCCAGCTACTCGGGAGGCTGAGACAGAGGATCGCTTGAGCTCAGGAGTTTGAGGTTGCTGTGAGCTAGGCTGACGCCACGGCACTCACTCTAGCCTGGGCAACAGAGTGAGACTCTGTCTCAAAAAAAAAAAAAAATAAAAAAAAATAAAATAAAATAAAATCAGGTCTAAACTTTAATCAAATGATACTTTGAATACCATTAAATCATTTAAATAAAACACCTATGTTTACAAAACTTGAGAACATTACATATTACATTTGAACTAATTAGTGAAGAGTAAGAACAAAATTGGCCGACTGGATTTGTAGGTGCTCCGTGTAATAAAGGAACTTTCAGAGATGGGTCGAAATCCAATGGTATCCATGTAAACTAGCTCCTGTGACCTGGAAAAGACCCCAAAAAGGCAGTGGAGGAGATGAGAGGATTTATTTGCCATGGTTGTGGTTGTGATGTGCTTGCTACTTAATAATAATAAATAATAATAAAAAAGTGACAAGATGATGTTGAAGATGAAGCCTGCAGTAGCAGAACATACTCATCAATTTGTAGGGAAAAAAATTAAATCTTGTTCATGCCCTAATTGAACAAGACTGCCCATTAGCAGCAGAAGCAATAGCCAACGCTGTAGACATCTCCATTGGTTCCGCTTACACAATCTTGACTGAAAAGTTCAAGTTGAGCAAATTTTCCACTTGATGGGTGCCAAAACCATTGCACCCAGATCAGCTGCAGAAACAGTGTTTTCAATGGAGATTTTAAACAAGTGGGATCAAGATCCTAAAGCATTTCCTGCAAGAACTGTAACAGCAGAGGGGACCTGGCTTTATCAGTAGGATCCTGAGGACAGAGCACAGTCAAGGCGATGGCTACCAGGACGCGGAAGTGGTCCAGTCACAGCAAAGGCAGACCGGTTAAGACCAAAGGTCATGGCGACAGTTTTTTGGGATGCTCAAGGCATTTTGCTTGTTGACTTTCCGGAGGGCCAAAGAACGATAACATCTGCTTGTTATGAGAGTGTTTTGAGAAAGTTAGCCAAAGCTTCAGCACAAACGCACCCAGAGAGTCCTTCTCCAAGACAATGCTTCTGCTCATTCCTCTCATCAAACAAGGACAATTTTGTGACAGTTTCAATGGGAAGCGATTAATCATCCACCTCACAGTCCTGGTTTGGCTTTTTCTGACTTCTTTTTGTTTCCTAATCTTAAAAAAAAAAAAAAAGTCTGTAAAGGGCACTCATATTTCTTCAGTTAATAATATAAAAACACTGCATGAACATGGATAAATTCCCGGGACCCTCAGTTCTTTAGGGATGGACTGCATGGCTGGTATCATCGCCTACAAAAGTGCCTGGAACTTCGTGGAGCTTATGTTCAGAAATAAAGTTTGTGTTTTTTATTTTTATCTTTTAATTCCAGTTTTCCACAAACTTTTTGGAGTCTCCTTGTATGTATAAAGCAGCTTAGTGCCTGGCGCATAGAAAGCGCCATTTACTTATTAGCTGTTGCTAATGATGATGAGGACGATGGTAATAGCAGTGGTGACGACCAGGATGATGACGATGACGACCCGGGTCTGCAAACCAAAAGGCTCCTAGAAGGAGCTCAGTACTCACTGACGACTTTGTGAGCATCGGCCACTAGGGGGCGCGGCCGGCTTGGGCCGCCCCGGCGCGCTGTGACCATCAGGGGGCGCCGCTGCGCGTGTTCCCTGAGCGCGGTGGCTCCCCCTGGACTATTTCCCTCCGAACATTCCAGAGGAGAACAAGGAGGTCTCCGCCAGTAACAAAAGCCCCAGCTCCAGGACTGGGGGTTAGTGTGGGGGACGTAGGCAGGATATAAACTAGATCTTTAGCACAATCTCCAGGCCCCGCGTGGGGTGAGAGGGGTGCGTGGATCTCAGAAGACAGCTGCCACCCCACCTGCCCCAGGATGCTGAAATTCGACCTCAAAGTCTTCCAGCACTGTTGGCCACCCCTGTCCCAATTCCTGGGACATTTATAGGGCAAGGTGGTTGTGGGGGGGATGGGATACCCAGGGGAGCTTCCCAGGGAGGAAATGGGAATATTTGGAAATAGCCTTTGTTTGTTTGCGTGAGTTTTTCTTCTGTGAACGTCCAGAGCTTTCAACAGATTTTCAAAGGGATCTAGACCCATGCAAACAGACTGTTCAGAGCTTTACCTCTTTCTCCAGGAAGCCTTCCCTGATACTGTGTCAGACTGGGCAGGGTGTCTCCTCTAGGCACCCATGGCCTCTGATCTTCCTCACCACATCCCTGGCCCTTCGGCCTCTGCCGCCTCCTTCACAGCCCAGACTGTCATGTGTGGCAATGTGTCTGTGTCCCCTGCTGGCACTCCATACAGGCAGAGACCACGTATTTCTTAGGCACCAAAAATGTCACCAACATTGTCCAACACAGGACTGACATACCAAAAGAAAGATTTAAAAGATATTTGCCTTTCTTACCTCTAAGCCTTTGCAGATGCTGTTCCCTCCAGCTGGAAAACTGTCCCCAAGCCTTCATCTGGCTCATTTCCCTACATACTGAGGTCTCAGCTCAGACATCTCCTCCTCCAGTAGCCTTGCCCAGCTCCCACTCCCTACAGCTGCGGGTGGTTTGTTTGTGTTCCCAGCCCTCACTTACTACAAAGCAGGTATTGTATGGAAAATATTTGTTGAATGAATGAATGAGGGGTTAGCGTTTAGGTTGAGTTTCCTGTACCAGCTAGAGAGGGTAACTTCCTAACTCTCTTTGTGGAGGTTTTTGGTTTTTTATTTTCCTTCTTTTTTTTTTTTTTTTTTTTTTTTTTTTTTTGAGACAAAGTCTCACTCAGTTGCCCGGGCTAGAGTGCCGTGGCATCAAGCTCACAGCAACCTCAAACTCCTGGGCTTAAGCGATCCTTCTGCCTCAGCCTCCCGAGTAGCTGGGACTACAGGCATGCGCCACCATGCCTGGCTAACTTTTCTATATATATTTTTAGCTGTCCATGTAATTTCTTTCTATTTTTAGTAGAGACGGGGTCTCGCTCTTGCTCAGGCTGGTCTCGAACTCCTGAGCTCAAACAATCTGCCCGCCTCGGCCTCCCAGAGTGCCAGGATTACAGGCGTGAGCCACCGCGCCCGGCCTCATTTTCCTTTTCAACGCTTGAGTTACAATTCACATACCATACAACTCACCCCTTTAAAGTGTATAAATCAATGCTTTTCGGTACAGATTTGTGCAATCATTGCCTCCCCTGTGGAGCAGTGAGACCCTTGTGGTCTGACACCCCTCCCCACCAAGGCCCCTGAGCTGGGTGTTTCTCATTGTTCAGTTGGGAGGGAGAGAGTCTGGCCTCCTCCTTCAACCCCGAGAGTGAGAATTGGTAAAGGACAAGGCCTAGCCATCTGCCCTCACCATCTGACCAGCCACAGGGCTCATCATCCCCTGGGAGGCTCAGGGTTATGACAGCAATGGCTGAGCACTTGCTGTGTGCCAGGGGCCATTCTAAGCACTTGACAGATATATCAATTTATTTAACTGCCAGCAACAATCCTCTCGATCGGGCACTCTTAGTATAATCCCCCATGTGGCACCAGAGGCTGTTGGCAATGTTACCCCTCCTGACGCTTCAGAGGTGGGCAGGGAGTCAGGTCAAGAAGCACCCTCCATCCCCATTTATGCAACTTCAGCTTTGCCTGGAGGATTAAAAGTGGTGGCTCATAGGCCAGATATGTTTTGAATAACCACAGGGTGGTTATTAAAAAAATAGATTATTATTACCAATGGGGAGATCTTCCTTCCTGTTCCCCCCAACCCTTAGGCACAATGTCACTTGTGCTTTGGTTTTCTTACCCTGCTCCAGCTTCCCACTATCATCACTTGTCTGGTCCCTGCAGCACTGGAGTTGGAAACCCTGGGGAGAGATGCCCTAACAGGTGGGTGGAGATGACTCAGGAACAGTTTGTTTTGTTGTTGTTTTCAGCCTGGCCCAGCCCAGTGAGCCCCTTCACCTCCCAACCCTCCTCCCTCACCCCTGCCCTGAGCTTACCCTGGTCCAAGCTGTTCTTGTTTTTTAGGGAGGGAGATTCTGGACTCCCCACATAGCCAAGTAGGTAGTGGGATTTGGGGACGTCCCAACTGAGCACTTGACCATCGCTCACAGCTCATTCCCGCCTCCACCTGCCAAAACTGCCACTCCCTGCTCTGTCCACGGCCAATTCCCTCCAGCTGGGAATTGGCTGTGGACGGCGTCCCAGGGCCTCCTGCCTCCTCCCCGTGCCCCACTTGTCCCAGGACAGCTTAAGACTTCCTTGGGAAGGAAAGGAAATCTAGGGGGAGTGCCGGGAACAGGGTCTGAGGCCGCCTTATTCCATCCTTCCCCGAGCACCACAACAGGGGAAGAGCAGGCTCCAGGAAGATTTATTGGGAGAGTCAGTGGTATAAAAAATTCCAGAGGCAAGATCTCTCTCGAGATTATAGACAGAATGAAACAAAGAGGAGGGGAAAGAGAAGGACACACACCTAGACAGAGATAAAAAGACAGAGGGACATAGAGCACTGGGCAGAGAAAACAAAGCAGAAAGACCAGAGACAGAAGATAGAGAACGACAAAGAGAGAAACAGAGATAGGAGGAGAAAGAGAGACCAAGCGAGACAGAGACAAAGAGAGCGAGGGAGTCTGGGAAATTCAGAGTCAGGAATGGGGAGGGACCTTTTTCGGGCCCTTCCTCCTGCTCTCCCTTAGCTGAGAACATGGGTCTGCTCGTCCTGTTGTGTATCACTCTGTAAACCTATATCTTGCTCTTGCCCTATGATCCTATCTTTCTCTCCTCAATAAACCTCATTTTTGTGCTTGCCTTGAAAAAAAGGAATGGGAAGAGAATGTAATTTGGTGACAGAAAGAGCAAACTGAGGCCAGGCACAGTGGCTCACGCCTGTAATCCCAGCACTCTGGGAGGCAGAGGCGGGAGGATCGCTCTAGGTCATGAGTTCTAGACCAGCCTGAGCAAGAGCGAGACCCTGTCTCTACTAAAAATAGAAACTAACTATCTATATATATATATATATATAATAAATTTTAAAAAAAACAGCAAAAAAGAACAAACTGAAGTCAGATTTGAGAAGCAGAAAGGCAGGCAGAGGCCGAAGGTACAAAATAGGTGTTTTTTAATTGAAAATTTTATAAAAGGGAGCGGGAATGTGAAGGGGACTCTAGGCTAGGCCCGTCCCCGCAGCTGCGGCGGGAGGGGTGGGGTGGCGGGGGCAGTGAAGGCCGCAGGGGCTTCCAGGCGCCTGTCTGTCCGTCCCTCCCCTCCGTGCGGTCGGGAGGCTCTCTGCGCATGTGCACAGGGGGCTGCGGGGTGCGCGCAGGCGTGGGTGGGCGACCCCGGGGCGCGGGGCGCGGGGGCTCAGGCCCGGGGCCGTGCGGGCGCGCAGTGGTGGGCCTGGTGCGTAGGTGCGAATCCCGGGCGGCAGACACAGCGGAAGGAGCCATCGGTGTTGACGCAGCGCGCGTTGACGCAGAGCGGGGAGGCCGCCTGGGCCTCGTCACACTCGTTGATGTCTGTGGAGGGGGGTACAAGGAGCGCTGCTCAAGCCTGGGGACCCAGAAGCCCCTCTTCTCGGTCCCTTAGGCCTTGGGGGCAGAGGAGTATCGATGTTGAGCCTCTCGTTTGGAGTTGAATCTGGCCTCTGCCTCCTGCTGACTGTGTGAGCCTGGGTACGTGGCTTAACCTCTGTGTGCCTCAGCTTCGTGTTCTGTAAGATGGGTATGGTAGCCCCTCCTACACTAAGTTTTTGTTAGGGAAGTAATACTGATGCTGGTTTAAGCACAGTACTAGTATTAATTACTAGTATTAACTTTATCCTAATAACCCTATGAGGTAGGTACTGTGATCGCGTTTTACACAGGCACAAACTGAGGCCAGCACGGGAAAGCGCCTTGCCCAATGTCATGCAACAGCAAGCCCATACTCTGCCCACTGAGTTCTCAGGCCAGTTCTCCAAGTCCCTAGGTGTCCGGCTGCCTGCTACTTCCTGAATGTGAGAGCTTGGGTTAGTTGATCCTATTTTCTGAGCCTCAGTTTACACACAGGTTTTAGTGTTACCGTCAATCAGGGTTGACAACAACTCTACGAAATGCGTTCTCTGACTATACCCCTTTTTCAGAAAAAAACAACTAAGTAAGGGACAGTGACCTGTCCAGGGTCACACAGCAAGTTGCTGGACTGAGCCTAAGGTCTATCAAACTTCCCCAGGGTTCTTGATTTTAATCACTAGGCTTCACTACTATCTAAACTAGGTGCTGGCCAAGTGCAGTGGCTCGTGCCTGTAATCTGAACACTTTGGGAGGCTGAAATGGGAGGATTATTTGAGGCCAGGAGTTCAAGACCAGCCTGGGCAACATTGCAAGACCCCTGTCTCTACAAAAAAAAAAATTTAAAAATTAGCTGGGCTTGGTGGCACACGCCTGTAGTTCTAGCTAGTCCGGAAGATGAGATGGGAGGATGACTTGAGCCCAGGAGTTTGGGGTTACAGTGAACTGTGATCTTTACCCACTGCACTCCAGCTCCTGCAATACAGCCAGACCCTGTCTCTAAAAAAATAAAATAAAAATAAATAAACTTGGCAGACATGATTAATATTCCCATTTTACAGATGAGAAGACAGGCTCTCCAAAGAGGTCATGCAAGTTAACCGCTGGTGGTCCTAAGAAGTCACACCTAAAGGGTTCTACCCCACTGTCCTGCTTCAAGGCCCAGCCTGGGCCCTGTGGTCAAGCCCTGCCTTCCTTGCCCCCTGACCCCGCCTTCTTCATCAAACCCTGCCGGTGCAAGAATTACTCTCTCCCTCTGGGCTGGCCCGTTCCCTGATATGAGGTCCTTACGCACCCACCCCTAGCACCCACCTCTAGCCAGCGCTTCCTCCCTCTCTGATCGAGCCCCACCTCTCCCCGCGAACCGTGGCCCCAGCCCCGCCCCTCACCGACGCAGGCCATGCGGGTCATGTCCAGACGGTAGCCATCGAAGCAGCGGCAGGTGAAGCCTTCAGGGACGCGCACGCAGCGGCCGTGGGCACAGCCGTCCACAATCCCGCACTCCTCTGCCTCCAGCTCTTCATAGGGCTCAGCCAGGGCGCCTGTGAGGCAGGCGGAGACCCCGTGACAAGAGGTCTCTGCCTTCCGTCCCTAGTCCCCCCACGGTGGGTACGCGCCCCTGGCTCATGTGCGTCGTTCTAAACTGCCCACCCCGCTCCAGGGCTCTGGGGGCGCTGCGGGGCCAGGAGGTTCACCTCGTTCGGCTCTCCCCAGCTTTCCCTCTGTCCCCATCTCATTCTTTGCCGGACTACAGGTATTTCTCTGTTCCTCTTCGTCTCCTCCTCGTCGCTGATCTGCTTTCTGTCGCTCTCTCTGATTCTACCTGTTTCCCATCTCTCTGACCCTGTCCCTCCTCCTGCCTTCTCTGTTTCACACCCCTCGCCCCTTGTCTCTCTGCACACCTCGCTCCTCATCTCACTCTCCGTCATTCTCGCGATGCTCACCAGTGTAGCCTCCACCTTCGGGTGACTCCTCAGGCTCTGGGAAGGAGCCACGGGTATCGCGGGACCGATAGGGCCAGCGGGTGCCCGGGCCCTGTGGAGCAGGAGCCTCAGATTCGCCATAGGGGCCACCGTCGTCCTCGAAATCAGGCATGTCGAAGGGTGGCGCCCCGTAAGGGGCCTCCCGGCGGGCGAAGGGCCCAGGTGGCGGTGGGTAGGGGTCGTAGGGTAGCACAGGTGGTGGGTACAACTCGGGCCCATATGGGAGGCCCTGGTAAGGCGGACCTAAGTCTGGGCCATATTCATAGGGGAGTCCAAAGCCACCTGGTCGTGGGGGGCCATATGCAGGGGGGCGCAGCACATTGCACAGGGCCTCAAAGTCATCTGTGAACGGAAGCCAAGCCGAACGATCAGCCCTTGCTTGTCTCCACTCTGGGACAAGAAGCAAGGTACGCCATAGGGGAGGGCTTTGGGCTGGGGCTGGGAATGGGAGGGGCCTGAATGGAGGGGCGGGATCAGGGTTTTCTGGAGCCAGGAGTGAAGGTCTGAGGGCTGGGATGGGGTTCGGGGGTGCTGGGATCAAGGGTACTGAAAACTTCAGCTAAGAATCAGGGTCCAAGGTGCTGGAGTTTGGGGACCCACAGGAGCCAGGTCTAGGGACCTGGAGAAATGAGAGTGTTTTATAGGCCAGGACTGGGGAATCCCAGAGATTGCTACTGGGGGCCTGAGAGGCCAGGGTGTATAAGAAAGGATCTGAGCCACTAGGGCCAGAGGTCTCAGGACCCAGGACTGGGTTCCCAAGAATTGAATTTTAAGAATCAAGACTTGGGGATCTCTGGGGTTGTGTACTGGGGTCTTAGACACCTGGGTGTAGGTGTCCAAGGCAATGAGACTTAGATGTCTTTGCGGTAATGATCAGGGAGTCTTTGGGTCAGGATGGTGGGGTCTAAGCAACTGGCATTTCAGGTCTAAGCACCCAGGATTTGGGGGAGGACATCTCATAGGCTGTGTCTTGGGGTTTTGGGGACCAAGAGTTGAGGCTATGAGAGTCCAGACCTCAGAGGCCTATGGGGCTGGCACTATAGGATCTGCTGAGTCAGGCCTGGTGATTTCTGTGGTTGAGACTTGGAAGTCTTAGCTATGTGATGTGGGGACCAAGATTTTGGGATGAGCTGTGACATGAGGATCTAAGGGGCCTAGTTTGGGGGAATCTGGGGTTCTGAGACTGGGATTTGTGGGCCTGGATTTGGAGCCTAAGGAGCAGGGCCTCTGAGTACAGACTAGGCTGGTGGCAGTACCTGAGTCCTGGGCAGGGCAGAGGGCACAGTCCATGCCCCAAGCCTCTCCATAGAGGCAGCAGCACTCTGTGTAGGTGGCCTGACGGTCCAGCCAAGGGCGACTGCACACAAGGTCAGCCCCTACTTCCTGCCAGCACACTCCCAGATTGTCATCTGTGGGTGGAGACAGCATGCATCAGACTGGGACTGGCACTCAGGTCCTCCTGAGTGCTGGGCCTCCTGCCCTGCGGGGGCAGCCCAGCCACTCTCTGCCTGTCCACAAATCCTTCTCATCAGCTGTGATTTGACTCCTGGAAGTCCTCTCAGGTCGATCCAGGGTTCTGGATTGAGGACAAGGATTGTTCTGGCATGAGATTGTCATTGAGGAGGAGAGGGCAGAAGAAGGGGTCTGGTGACTGGGGGAGAGGCTCTGAGAGGGTTCTACCTATGTCTGGCCTCTCAGACCCACAGAGGGTGGAAAGAGACAGAGACCCAGAGACCCACAGATAAACAGTAGTAGGTAACACCCATGTAGCACTTAGTAAGACCAGGCTCCATATCGTCCTTAAAAATAAAATTCCTTGTGCGTAAAAAAATAAAACAAAATTCCTTTTTTTTTTTTTTTTTTGAGACAGAGTCTCACTCTGTTGCCCAGGCTAGAGTGAGTGCCGTGGCGTCAGCCTAGCTCACAGCAACCTCAAACTCCTGAGCTCAAGCGATCCTCCTGTCTCAGCCTCCCGAGTAGCTGGGACTACAGGCATGCACCACCATGCCCGGCTAATTTTTTCTATATATATTTTTTTAGCTGTCCATATAATTTCTTTCTATTTTTAGTAGAGATGGGGTCTCGCTCTTGCTCAGGCTGGTCTCGAACTCCTGAGCTCAAACGATCCGCCCACCTCGGCCTCCCAGAGTGCTAGGATTACAGGCGTGAGCCACCGCGCCCGGCCAAATAAAATTCCTTGTAACAAAAAACACTTGTACCTCCTAAACGTTTGGAAATTTTTTAAAAATTCAGTTTTAAATAAATAAAATTCCGCACAGCCACCCTGGAAGGTTGGAGCTATTCACCCAATGTGCCGAAAGGAAGCTGGAGTCCGAGAGAGGATGTGCAAAGGTTGCCCGCTCGCCTCAGGGACACACACAGAGTCAGGCGAAGTGGGGCCGAGGCAGGGCGTGTTTGAGCCCTGAGCGTGGGGGCGTGGCCTGCGTGGGGGCGTGGCCCGGGTGCAGACGGGGGCGGGGGGGCTGAGCCAAGGGAATGGGGCCTGGATGGCGTGGGGTGGGGCGTAAGCGGGTGGGGGGGGGCAGACTTAGGGGCGGGATTACCGAGGCTCTGGCTCTCGTTGGAGACACAGCGGCGCCCCGAGCCGTCCAGCACTAGTGGGGGCTCACAAGTGCAGTGATAAGAGCCCACGGTGTTGACGCAGTTGCCACCCTCACAAGCCGGCTCCTCATCGGAGCACTCGTCATTATCTAGGGAGGCATGGGGAGGGTAGTTAAGAGGCAGCCCCCTCAACACCCCCCTCCCCTTTCCCATTTCTCTCCCCAGCGCATTGACAGTGTGATAGATGGAGTCTAGACTCCAGGAAGGATTTCCCGCTGGTGGTGGCCACATTCCAGAGAGGGGTTGGCATGGCCCGGGGTTGGGGAGAGTCCTCGGGAGATGGTGGAGGTGGGGCTCCTACCGATGCACTCCAGCCGCTGTACATGGTAGTAGTAGCCGTTGCTGCAGTAACACGAGTAGCCCGGGGCCGTATTCACGCACACGCCACTCTTGCACACCTGGTCTCGGAAGAGCTGGCATTCGTCCACGTCTGTGCAAAGAGTAGAGAAGGATGGGAGTGGGCGGGATGGGTGGAGTGAGAGAGGGCAGGGCATGACCAGGGAAGACAGGCGAGACGGTGATAGAGACCAAGAAATAGAGACAGACAGATGGAGATGGAGACAGAGATAGAGACAGAGGACAGGGGTGGGGCAGGGGAGACAGAGACAGAGAAGAGGACAGGGTGAGAGACAGAGATAAGGCAAACAGAGAGAGACCTGGGGGCTAAGGATGGGTGGGGGTCGAAGCCTCACCTCTCCGGAGGCTCAGGTCTCCACTGGGCGCCAGGTAGCCCCGGCCGTGGGGGCACAGTGACTGGTACTCAGCTGCACACAGAGACAAGGCTGAGCCCAGACACAGGAATCCCAGCCCAGCCCGGGGCCCTGGCCCTGGGCCTGCTTGTGCCCACCTTTCTCAGTGCCCCATGCCTGTCCTCAGGCCCTGGGCCTGCTTGTGCCCACCTCTCGGCCTCATGCCCATCTATGTCCACCGTGCCAGCAGCTCCCTCTTGCCCTGGAAGTACCAGTACCTCAATCCCATGTGCAAATGTGTCCCCTTTCCCCATCCCATACCCCATCCGGTATTTCTACCCAAACCCTCAGCCCTGGGTCCACCGAGCAGCCCATGCTCACCTGTCTCGGTGCCTGGGCACTGCTGGATGCGGCAGCCACTGCCCCACCCCTCACCCACAGTGCAGCAGCACTCCTGCCACGTCACATTCCGGGCCAGGATGTTGTCACATGCATCTGGGGCCGCTGTGTCAAAGTAGCATTCCCGGCGCCCGCTACCCACAGGGCCCTGCCTAGGCATGCTGGGCCGGCGGGGCACGGGTGGCGGGGGTGGCCTGGCCGGCAGGCTGGGGCTGGCAGGTGCCTGGGGCTGCGAGCCTGGGAACGTGCCTGGGGAGACAAAGAGCTTTTAGCCCACTGTGGGCTGAGTCCCCACCCTCCCATGTCTTAGTTGGGGAAACTGAGGCCCAGAGGGCAGCAGCCATCAGTGGCAGAACCAGGCTCCACAGCTCTCACCCATCTGTCCTTGTCTCTCTTTCTCCCAATGTCACCTCCTATCGTTTCAGCACCTTCCAATCTCACACTTTCCCATCCTTGCAGCTGCAGCTTGGGGTGGGAGGAGATGGGACTTCCTGGCCTCCTGGAGGCCTCACCTCCCCGGCCCCCACCCCCTCGTCTTCACATCCCAAACAGGCACAAGAGTCTTCATCCCAAAACCTAGGCCTTGTTGTGGACACAGCTTCCCCACACAGGTAGCCCCACAGCTTGTTCCCATGCCCTCTTGGATGTTTCTCCCACTCACCACCCCGCCATGGTCCCTGCCTGGGTCCAGCTCTGTCCTCTCCCCCCTTGGTCCCTGCTCCAGCCTGCCCTGCCCTGCCCCCTAGGCTTCCAGCCTCCAGTGTCACCCTCTTCAATCACCTTCACATAGCAGCCAGAGGGAGGTTTCAGAATTTGATTATATACCTTTCCTACTCAAAGCCTTTCCATGGTGCCACAGTGCCCTGGGAAAAGGCCAACCTCCTGACCACGGTAAGTCAGGGAGCCCTGGCGCCTGCCTCCTTCTCTAACCTCATCTCTCGCCACTCCTTCCTTTGCTCTCTAAATCATGCCATGTTGAGCTTATTTCAGTTCCTCAAACGTGCCAAGTACTCTCTCGCTCTGCCAGGCTTTGCCCTTGCTGTCTCTTCTACTTCTGTGGTCCCCAACCCCTGGGCAGCAGACAGGTGCCAGTCGCTGGCCTATTAGGAATCAGGCCACACAACAGGAGGTTAGTGGTGAAGCAAGGGAAGCTTCATCTGTATTTATAGCTGCTCCCCATTGCTCGCATCACCACATAAGCTCTGCCTCCCCTCCCCTGTCTGTGGGAATATTGCCTTCCACGAAACCGGTCCCTGGTGCCAAAAAAGTTGGGGACCACTGCTCTACCCAGGATGCCCTCCTCACAGAATGCACCTCGCTCATTTCTACTCATCCTACTGCTTTTGGTTCAGACACCCTCTCCTGTAGGAAGCCCTCCCTAACCCCTTCTGAAGCTAGGCCAGCACCTCCTCCAAGACCCCCTGTTGTTCCCTCTGGCTTGTGCTTCTTCCCTCCTAGTCCTGATTTCTCTAGATTGTCACTATCTAGACAATTGGAATGTGAGCCCGAGGACAGAGATCTTTCCTGGTCACTACTGTATCCCTAGTGCCCAGGATAGGGCCTGAGCACAGTGGATGCCCTGTGAACACTGGTTGAAGGAAGGAATCTGGTAGAGTTGCAGCCAGGATCCTGACACAGGCCGGCCACCCATGTTAACCCATGTGTTTTTTGTTGATGCTTAAAACAACAGCATGTCACTGATGGCAGCTGTCCACAGCAGGAATGGTTAGACCACAACATTTGCCTGTAGGGCGGGCCAGCAGCTGTTAAGTAGACACATCAGTCTCACCAGCAGAAGTTCGTGGGGGAACACAGCGGCCAGTCATGGGGTCAAACTCCTCCGGGCTGGTGGGGCAGACACAGAGGAAGGAGCCTTCGACATTTTCACACAGGGCAGCTCCACATACACCCTGCAGTGTTTCACACTCGTTCACATCTGTGAGCAGGAGACACCACGGGAGAGGGAGTCAATGGTTATAAACTTGTGATTCCAAAGATCCAAGTCTGAGCTTTCAAATAGGGTGGGTATATTTAGTAGCCCAGACCCTACCATCTAGTTTTCTTCTGGTGACAAACCCTGAATTTCGCTTGGGAACCCAATGTTCTTCCATTTTCAACCCATGTACTTTGAGTAGACTAAATCTACTACTCTGAGGGGTGGGCACAAGTCCTGGTCATGACCAACCAGATTACTGTATTTCTCTGGTTCAGAGATAGGAAGTGACCATATTGGACCAATCAAAGCCAGGCCTGGGATTTTTGCTAGAAATATTGAAAAAGAACCTCCCTCTTTGGTTCTAGGGTTGCCAAGCTGAGGACGTTAGCCCAGAGGTGCTCGGGCCACATTTGTCACTGTGAAAAGAGAGTCTGCCTGAAACCAAGTCCAACAGAGGAAAGAAGAGTTGAGAGGAGGAGATAGAAATAGCTTTGTTAAAATTCTTGGATCCAGTTAGGCCTGAAATTCAAATATATCCCAGGACTTAACAGTTTTAATTCCCATAAAGAAATAAAGCCAGTTATATTTGTATTTATGAAAACTTAGAGAATGTATAATTAAGATTCATGCACTTCAATGTATGTAAATTGAACCTCAAATGAAAATATCTGTAAACACGGACTGAACTCTGATTAATGATATGCATTCTGAAGAATTTAGGGGGAAGGGCACTGATGTCTGCAATGTACTTTTTTAAATCTGCCCCAAAAAGTAGATGGATTAACAGATAAGTATGCGAGGAAATAAGTAAAAAGAAAATGACACTAGTATAATCAAGATCACGGTTATGCAGGTGCTCATTCTATAATTCTTTCAGTTTGCTATGTTTAGGAATTTTCCTCATAAAATGTCAGGAAAAAATAATGTTTATGTACACTTAAGATTAGTGTACTTTATACATTCTATGCATTTTTTAAAGCACGCACACAAAAATAAAACCAGAATAAGGTTTCCGTCACTTGCCACTAGGATAGCTTTGACTGATATAGAGAAGATCTTATGTTCCAAGGTCTAAATTGCACAACCCTGAAGTTCACATTTGTTCAGAGGTATGGAGAGGGGCAGGGCCTAACCAACCACTCCCCCACGACCCTGTCCCAACCATTCCCTGGAGCCTCGTACCCACGCAGTGACGCCCGTCCCGTGCCCCCTCGTAGCCCTGGTCACAGAGGCACTGGAAGGAGCCGGGCAGGTTCTGGCACACAGCATGGGCGCCACAGAAGGACCGGTTCCGGCATTCGTCCACATCTGCAACCACCAGACAGTCAGGCCATTTCTGGACCTTCTACCACCTCCACATCTCACCCGCTGCCTGATGGACACCCACCCTGGCATCCGCCCCCTGGCGTGGGCTGATAGCCAGGGTCACAGGCAGGCGTGCAGCGGTAGGAGCCGGGGGTGTTCTCACAGCGCTGGGCGCCACAGATCTCAGGGCCATACTCTTGGCACTCATCCACGTCTGCAGGAGAGCGAGGGAGGGAAGGAAGGGAAGGGAATCAAGGCCTGGATTCGCAGATTCCTAACGCCACTTGCAGTCCCATTGACTGGACTAAGAAGTCTCTAAGAATCTGGTATTCTAGGAGCCTGAGCTTTTACAGATCAACAAGTGTTGATAACTCTTATGTCCTCACTGCCATTTCTCAAATAGCCCAAACGTGGTCCTACCACAGGGCCTTTGCACTTGCAGTTCCTTCTGCCAGGAACACTGCCCTCAGCTACCTGCATGGCTCCCTCCTCCCTTCACTCAGGTGTCTAGGTAAAGCCCTCCTAGCACTCTTCCCCCCACCGCCCTGTCATCTCTGTCCATTTATCCTGCTTTATTTTCCTTCTTAAACCTGACAATGTATTATATCCACGTATCTCTTGGTATACCAATATCGCCTCCCTAGAACACAAACTCCACAACGGCAGGGATTTGTGTCTGTTTTATTCCTTACTATATCCCCAGGGCATAGAACAGTGCCTGACACATAGTAGGGGCCTAAAAATTATTTGTTGAATAAATCTTGAATTTAGTTAGATAGTTATTGTCTGCCTCCTCCCCCTAGAATGTTAACTCCATGAGCACAGGGGTTTTGTGTGACTCATTTCCTATCACACCCTCAGTGTCTGGTGCACAGTAGGTGCTTAATGAATTCCTGTGGAACTATCGAATGAGGTCTCATGAAACCGGACTTCCATGAGTCAGAGGTCTAGCAATCAGAGAGTCAAAGGCAGCCCACTGTTGTTTCATGTGTTCCATAAAATGCCCACCCACACACCATTCCTATCCTTGCCCCCCAAATATATATATATATACTGTATGTAAGATTAGGCCAGCCTCCTGCCTCAGTCAGCCCCTGCTGGAGCCTGGCAGGGGAAGGAGGAAATGGGGGAGGTGGAGGGCAGGTCTATAGGAGCTGAGATGGGAGGTGGGGGGCCTAGAAATTCCGAAGGGCTGGAGGAGTCTGACCAATGGGAAAGGACAGTCTGGAGAGATAACTCCAGGACACAGCTTCAACTGGCAGGAGCCAACTCTTGGGGAATTTCACAGTGGAAATTTTGCACTGGGAAAGGATGGGGCCCTGGCAGCCAGGATTGAGCCTCCCTGGAGAGGCAGCAGGAAATAGATAAGTAGCGGAGGCTGGGGAGAGGGCTCGTCCAAACTTCTTCTAGGAAGAGAAGGGGCCTAAAAAGGGAGTTTTAATCCATAGGCCGAGTGGAAAGGCCGGGGCCTGAGTTTCACTGTGTCTTTTGCGGGTGTCTGGTCTACAGTGCAGACTGGGCTCAGGCTGCAGAGGGGGCATGGCTGCTTCTGCAAGCGGGGCTTGGACAGATTCCTGGTAGAAGTGTTTCTCCCCCTACCCGCACCCCGCGCCTCCACAGGAAAGTACAAGCCAGAGTGGTGGCTTATTCCCACCACATAGATACCGTGAGAGGGGAAAGGGTGCGTTAGTTGGGGGCCCCTTCCCTTCCTCCAAGTCTGTGAGGCAGGGCGCTCCTCTTTGGTCCGCAAGGGAGCAGACTCTAGCAACCCCATGTAAAAGCTGGCAGAGCGGGGCGGGGAGTAGTCTTACCGTCACAGGTGCCCTCGGGGCCCGCATGGTAGCCGGGATCGCAGTCCGGGACACAGCGATAGGAGCCGGGGGAATTCTCACAGCGCTGGGACCCGCACAGGGCCGGGCCCTGCTCGCGACATTCGTCCACGTCTGCGGAGGGAGGAAGGGCGGTCAGATGGGGAAGCAGGGGAGGGGGGCAAGGTAGGAGAGGCAAAGAGGGGAGGGGAGAGGCAGAAGGGGGGGCA
Source organism: Eulemur rufifrons (assembly GCF_041146395.1). Taxonomy (NCBI): domain Eukaryota; kingdom Metazoa; phylum Chordata; class Mammalia; order Primates; family Lemuridae; genus Eulemur; species Eulemur rufifrons. The sequence goes on along the minus strand of NC_091006.1, from coordinate 7,501,739 downwards.
GAGGAAGCAGAGGAGGTCAAGAGAGGGGGCTGGGACAGTAGGGGGAGGAAGCAGAGGAAAGGCCGAGGTGGGAGGAAAATGGGGGAGACAGGGAGTCCGAAGGGGGAGGTGTCGGACCCGGACGGGGCCTCTCACCGAGGCAGGAGGCGAGGTCTGGGCCGGCGCGGTGTCCCGGAGGACAGATGCACTCGAAGGAGCCGTCGGTGTTGGTACAGATGCCGCTCTGGCAAAGGTCCTCCTCGCTGCACTCGTCCACGTCTGCAAGACAGGGTGTCCGAACGCGGGGCCCACCTCCCCTTCTGCTTAGCGCTCCAGGCCACACCCCTCCACGCCTCCCCGCCCTCCTGGCTCGCGGGCCTTTCACGTCTCCGGCAACCTGCCTTAGGCCACGCCCCCTGCAAGCCCCACCCCCGGGGTGTGGGACGGCTCCTTGCCAATCACGGCCCAACCGTCCAGACTCCGCCCTTTCCCCGCCACACCCCGCCCCTCCCTAGTCGCCGCCTTGAGACTCCTGCGAGCCGTGTCCCCGGAACACTTGGAGACCCCAGCCAAAAATGCGTTTTTCCCCTTCTGCCCTCTTCTCCTTGTCCCGGCCTTTCCTGCCACAAGCCCCCCCTTTCCGGGCCCAGGCCCGGCGTGGGTACGAACCGAGGCAAGAGGCTCCGCGGGGTCCGGGCCGGTAGCCGGGGGCACAAGTACAGGCAAAGGAGCCGTCCGTGTTTAAGCACTCGCCGTGAGGAAAGCAAAACTCGCCCTCCAGGCACTCGTTCACGTCTAGGGTACGCGAGAGATCGGGCGGGGTCACCCGACCCTCCCTCCAAGACAAAGCGGTAACCCCGCCCTCAAGCCGCACCCCTGAGAGCGGGTCCCGAGGCTTCTCCCGCAGCGCTTTAGTCCAGCTTCCACCTGTCCAGCATGCTTTGCCCAGGAACCCAGGCCCTCTGGCCGGTCCTCACGCTGCCCACCTGCGCAGGGTCCGGGCCGACCCGACGGCGCGCGGTAGCCTGGCGCGCAGCTGCAGCGGAAGGAGCCTTCGGTGTTAGTGCAGTGGCCGTGAGGACCACAGGGGGCACCGGAACTGCATTCGTCCACATCTATGGGAGCAGGGGTTTCAAGAAGGGGTCCAGGCTAAGGACACATTGGTCGAATCCCCTTGAAGAAGGGGGTCTGGAGGAGTGGTGGGAAGTGTCTTAAGTTGGGGACGGGGTGAGGGCTCCATGGCAGAGGTGGGTAGGGCAGACTTAGGTTCCCTTGTTCTTGGGACCATAGCTGGGAGTCCTGTAGGTCTGGGTTTCCAGGAACTCTCTGTGCCAGGATCCTGGGGACAGGGGAAGGGACTCAGGATTGGAACAGGCACCAGAAATTAACCAGGGTAAGGAATTAATCAAGTGTTGTAAACCAGAATTATTGGATGGGATTCTGCTGAAGCAGAATGGGTTAGAGTCAGTGACTGGAATCTGAGACCAATCAGGGTCAGAGGCTGCAGTTAGGGTCAAGAATTTGCCTCAAGTCAGGGGTCAGGATCAGGGATCACAAACCCAATCAGGTCCCAGGAAAGGGATTCTGAGATGGGGCCGGGGTGGTGAAAGAGACAGGACCAAGAGGCACACAGAGTCAGGGCTGTGGTCAGGGTTATAGTGAAGGGTTATGATTAGGGTCAAATGTCACAGTCAAATTCAGGGGTACACATTCAGGGCCAGGGGATAGTCAGGGTCAGGAGGCCACAGTTGCTGTTAGGGATGTGGGCAGGGGTTATTAGCAAGGGTCAAATGTCACAGTCCAGTGGAGTGTCAGGGTTACAGAGTCAGGAGTCACATTCAGGGTCAAGAGTTGTGGTTCAGGTGAGGGGTTGCAGTCTGGGTCAGAAGTCCATAGTCTAGTGGGGAGTCACAGTTAGACTCTAGGGGTTGTGGTCAGGTAAAAGGATTGAGGTCCAAGGGGTTATAGGCCAGGTCATAGTTGTCCAGGTCAAGGATCACAGCCAGGGCCTAGTCTCACCAGTACATCTGCCACGGTGCAGGTGGTGGCCAGCAGGACAGGCCCTGCACTGGAAGGAGCCAGGTGAGTTCACACATTCCTGCCCAGGACATGCCAGGTGGTTCTCACACTCATCCACATCTGGGAGGCAGGGGAGAGGGTGGCCTTGAAGGAGCGGCCCAACGCCCCCCTCACCCATCCACAGTCCTCCCTCCCTTTCCGGCCTCACCCTCGCACTCGGAGCCAGCGATGTTGGGTTGGAAGCCCGTGGGGCAGACACACTGGAAGCTGCCTTCTGTGTTCTCACACCGGCCATAGGCGCAGGGTGGGGGGCTACGGGCACACTCGTCCACATCTGGGGAAGAGGGGACCAGTCGGGCTGAGGACCCATCCCCATTGCCCACCAACTGCCCCAACATTCCAGTCCTGAGCCAGCCTCCTGGACCTTTCCCAGGCTGCTCTCCACTCCAGGTAGAAAAATTCCTTTCCTGTGTCCTTATTCAGTGTTCCCTCCAGCTGCTAGAGGAGGCTGAGACACCACCTCCTCCAGGTTGCCTTCCCTGCCTCAGTTGACCCTCCTCAGAGTTCCCACCAGCACAAGAAGGAGAAATGAGGAGCACTGTCTTATTGTAGAGAAAGGGGAGAAGACTCTGGAGTGAGAGTGAGACCCTTGCCACCCTCTCAGTACCCCCCCGCCCAGCCTCCATCACTGAGCCCCATCGCTCTGTCTCTCTGCCCCCCAATAGTGTCTCTCTCCAGTCCCCACAGCAAACGGTGGTGAAGTGGGGTTGGACTCAGCACTCTCACCTTGGCAGGGGGCCCCTGGCCCTCGGGAGTGGAAGCCAGCAGGGCAGGCGCAGTGATAGGAGCCAGCCGTGTTGTCACAGCGGCCTGGCCCGCAGGGCGGTGGCTCCTGGGCACACTCATCCACATCCTCTTCACACGCCGAGCCCCGGAAGCCAGCCGGGCAAACACAGCGGAAAGAGCCGGGCAGGTTCTCACAGACTCCGCGGCCGCAGAGGCCCGGGCTCTGGGTGCACTCGTCCACATCTGCTCGGGGCAAGGAGCAAGGGGTCCTTTATGACCCCTCATGCTCCACGCTGCCTCCCTCACCTCCATCGCTTTGACTTTCCACCCTACATCATTCTGCCACCCTGTCCCCATCACTCTGCTCAACATCCTCCCCCACTCTGCGTCTTGTCTCCATCCTGTCCTCTTGCAACCACCATCCGTCCCCACTGAGCTGCCTGGATCGCTCCTAAAACTCTGCTTCTCTAGTCCGCATGAGTCGGCCTCCTTCTCCCCAGTTCTCCATAAATCTCCCCCTTCCCCGTCACTGACATCGCCAGCTCTGCACTCTGCTGCCCCATCCTCCGTGACTCAGCCTTTCTCTTTCCCTCCCTTGGCTTCTCCATCCACAGGTCACTATCCCTACAGCCATCAGGCCACACGTCTGGCTCTCAGAACCTGGCCTCTGTCTCCCATCAATCAGGCTGTCTTTGCCCCATTGCTCCGTCTCTCCAACCCTCATCACTGCTGCTCTACCCTTCCCCGCGGCCCCTCCCAGTCCCTCACCCTGGCAGCCGGCTCCGTGCGAGGCAGCCTGGTACCCGGCAGGGCACACGCACAGGAAGCTGCCTGGCGTGTTCTCACAGCGCCCGAGGTCACACGGCGGCGGCACGCGGTGGCATTCGTCCACGTCTGTGGGCACAAACCAGGCGGCTGGGACTGGGGCAGACAATCCCCGGAGGAGTCCCCCGGGGAGACCGGGGTAGGGGGAAGGACAGGGCGGGACCAAGCCTGGGTTGGAGCCTGGTGGGGGCGGGGACCAGAGGCAGTAGGCGGGGCTCGGAATGGGTAGGCTTAAGGCAGACGCGGGGCTCGAGCAAGGAGGGCAGGGCAAGAGTTGCGGACCTGGCCAAGACAGAGGCGGAGAGGGGCACTATGAGAGGGGGCAAACTGGGGAAGGCAGGGCCTGGGTAGGGCAAGGGCGGGAACGGAAGCTTTGGGACCCGAGGAAAGGGAAGGCAGGAGCGGGGCTACAGAAGGAAGGAGCACTTGGGGATGGGGCTCTGGTGTGGCAGGGTTGGAACTAAGGGTCGTGGTCAGGAGATTGGTTGCTGCAGTTTGTGGGACAGGGGCGGGAACTGGCCCGGGATAGGGAAGGGGCGGGGCCAATAGGGGCGGGGCGGGGTCGCAGGGGAGGCGGGGCAATAGTAGAGTCAGACAAGGGCCAGTTTGGGGGCCGAGCAGGGGTGGGGATGCAGGGAGGGCGGGAGCTGGTCGGGGCGGGAAGAGGCCGGGGAGCGGGGCCAGCGCAGGGCAGGGCAGTAGTAGGGCCAGACCCGCCTGGGGAAGCGACGGAGGGTGGGAGCGAGACCCAGACAGGGGTACGTAGGGCCTGGACCCGGGTGGGGCAGATTTCTCACCCAGGCACTCCGTAGCCCTCGGGCTGGCTCGGAAGCCCAGGCCACACACGCAGCGGAAGCTGCCTGGTGTGTTCTCGCAGCGTCCGGGAGCGCAGGGCGGGGGCACGCGGCGACATTCATCCACGTCTGAGGGCACGGAGGGGGCAGGTCACGAGGTGAAGGGACAGAGCACCGACCCCTCCCCCACCGCCCTGCCTCCATCCACTCCCTCCACCCTGCTCACCGGTACAGCGGGTGCCCTGGGGGCTGAGCCTAAAGCCGGAGTCGCAAGCGCAGGTGTAGCCACCGGGCCGGGGTATGCAGCGTCCTGGGCCGCAGACCTGGGGATTGCGCTGACACATGCCCGAGGAAGGACCTGGGGGGTCCAGTCAGCCAGGTTCCCCCACCTCTGAATCCTCTGTCCCTTTCATCCCAGTACAATCCCCTCAGGTCCCGTGCCTAAAACACCTTCACCGATGTCCTTTCCCCCAGCCCGGTCTTCTACCTTTGACCCCCATCTCCTTTACCATGGAACGTTCTCATCAGATCCTCTGCCTGAATCCTCCCATGATACCACCCTAAGGTCTCCATCTTTGAATATTTAGCTCTCCAACCCTCTGCCTGAGACACGTTCTAACGTACTGTCCACCCTGAAAAACAATTATTTATCTAACATTAACTGAGCACTTACTTTGTGTCAGATACTTCTGATGAATCTCGTGTAAGGCTCACAATCATCCCCATTTTACGGGTGAGAAAACTCAGTCTCAGAGAGATTAAGTGACTTGCTCAACTGACAGAATTTGAGCTCAGTTCCAACTCCAGCTGTTGATTTAACTACAGCTCAACCCTTCAAAATCTCATCTCTTCCCATCCATTCCTTAATTCCTCTGTCTGTGACATCCCCATTTATTCTCTTCTTGTAGTCTCTTCCCCCAGAACCCTGCCTGGAATTCCCCCATCAATACCATCAGTTCTCGCTGTCGCACCTGATTCAGGGATCTCAGGACCAGTCCAGGCAGGGATGCTGGGAAAGGGAAGCTCAGAGCCTGGCCGTGGCTCAGGCCGGGGCTCAGGCCGTGGCTCGGGCCGGGGCTCAGGCCGTGGCTCGGGCCGGGGCTCAGGCCGGGGCTGCAGGCGATGGGTGGGCAGAAAGCCTGGGGAGGAAGAGGTATCAGCGAGTGGAGACCTAGATTTGGGCGTCCCTGCTCCTTTCTGGGATCCCTTCCCTATGGGGCTGGGGCAGCAACTTGAAGATGACACCCCCTCCTCCAGGAGCCAGCTCACCTGTGGATGGCTGAGAGGTGGCTGGTAGTGTGCGTGGCTGGCTGAGAGACACTCGGGGTGGCTCCTGGCCCAGGGGTCTAGTGTTGTAGCGGAGGTCGGAGGCTGAGTAGTGGTAGCCAGGGCCAGCTGGGCAGATCTCCCTAAAACCCTCTGGGAATAGGAAAGGGAGAGGGGCAGACAGAGGGCAAGAGAGCAGGAGGAAATGAGTGGGTGGGACATGGCGAGTATTGACACTGGCTGTGGCTGGGGGCAGGGCTCGGCCTGAAAGTATGTGAGGGGTTTGGGTTGGATGCTGGGATGGGATGGTGTCCTGGCCAAAGGACAGGACATCTCAGAAGATAAAGGTGGGGCCAATGGCGTTTTTCCCCATTTGGGATGGTGGCAGGGACAGGGGTTGAGGGCAAGGTCTGGTTTGGGGTCTACAGGGACTGAGTTGGAGGCCAAGAAATAGCTCCATTGTGGGGTTTAGTTTTAGCAGAAGCTAGAATGCCAGGGAGGTGTCTCAGGGAGAGGCATGTCTGGGGTGGCCCTTAAGGGGGAAGCCCAAACTGAGGGCAGCATCTGAGAAGTTGGGGACTTGGTCAAAGTTCAGGGATGGGATAGGCGCAGTGGCTCACGCCTGTAATCCTAACACTTTGGGAAGCCAATTCGTGAGGATTGCTTTAGCTCAAGAGTTCAAGACCAACCTGAGCAAGAGCAAGATCCCATCTCTACAAAAAATAGAAAAACTTAGCCAGGTGTTGTGGTGCACACCTGTAGTCCCAGCTGCTCTGGAGGCTGAGGCAGGAGGATCGCTTCAGCTGAGAAGTTTGAGGTTGCAGTGAGCAATGATGACACCACTGCACTCTAGCTGGGGCAACAGAGCAAGACTCTGTCTCAAAAAAAAAGTTTGGGGACAGGGCTGGGCAGGCAGCATATCTCAGGGGCTAGCATTGATGCTTAGGAGACAAAAGCTAACAGGATGGAGGTGGAGACTTGGGAGGAATCCACTGTGAGGCCAGCTCATCTTGGAGGCTGGGGTAGCGACCAAGGGCCCAGCCTGGTTTGAGGGCAGGACCGTGTTGCCTCTAGGGACAGGTGTGGCAACAGGCGCTCACCTGAGCCGAAGGGTGGGCAGAGCTGGCAGCCACGGCCCCAGGCCTTGCCCACGCGGCTGCAGCAGCAGATCTGTTTGGTGATGTTGCGCAGAATGGGCAGCGAGCAACCGCCGTCGCGGAGCACGCGGAAGCAGGGCCCCTTTGCCTCGGAGATCACGTGTTGGGCTAGTGGAGGCGGAGGAAATTCTTCAGGGCAGGGTTGGGAGTGCCGCGGAACTGAGGCATCTGGGAGGTAGGGGAATTCCCACGGAGGATTTGGGGGGGGTGTGAGGGGCTTTTGGGACAGGTCTGAGAAGGTCTGAAGGAGAACTGAGAGCTCTGGAGGTCAGAGAAAGGTTTGAGGCCTGAGTGGTGAATAGGAGAATCTGAGAAGGATATCAGGATATGAAGAAGGTTGTGTGGTCGAGAGGGATGAATGGATTTGGGGGTCTAGGAGTCTGAAACGATCTGGATCCAAAAGGTTTGAGGGGTTCTTGGAGGATCTGAAGATGGTCCAGGGTGTATGAGATTCTGAAAAGTTCTGAAAGGGGTCTAAGACTGACTGAGGTGGGCCTGGGACTCTGGGAAGATCTGGGGGTCTGAGGGTATTAAAGGCCTGGGGATGCTCTGGGATGTGGTCTCAGGGCAGGGAAGGGCAGGCGTGGGACTCAGCCTCAGCCCCTCCTGGCGGCTCACAGATGCAGCTGCTGCGGGATGAGTCGAGCAGGAAGCCATCAGGGCACACGCACGTGTACCCGCCACGCGTGTTTGCACACTCCCCGTGCTGGCAGCGCCCGGCTGTCGCGCACTCATCCACATCTGCAAGGGTTGGAGAGTCAGGGACCTGATCCCTGCAAGTCCCGCCCCAGAGCCAAGCCCTTCCCACCCTGCCCCATCTCACCTTCACAGGACCCATTAACCCTCTCAAAGCCTGTTGGACAAGGTCCATTTGGGGCGCCCACTCGTTCGGAGTTCCCTGTGGAGAGGGGAGAGGAGTGGGCTAGGGACGGATGGGCAGGGAGAGAATGGAGTGGGCAGGGACGAAAATGGGCCTGGAGGAACTAAAAGATGTTGGGTGCAGTTTGAGTGCAGGATCAGCTTTAGGTTGGCGGTCTGAGAAGCCAATGTAGGGGGCTCCAGAAGTGCACGGATAGGGCCAAGGTACAAAGTTGGGGTGAGAACAGAGTGGCCAAAGTCAGAAAATGGGGTGGATGGTCCCAGAACGATATGGACAGATCTGGAAATGATCTCCACAACGGAATGGGCGTAACTAGAACTTGTGAACCGGGTTTATCTACGGGCAGAGTAGGAGAAGCGGTGACGTTCCCACCCGCTCCAGCTCCCAGCACTCTGGGGACGTCCTCGCGCTTACCCGCGTGTTCCGAGCACGACTGACAGTCGTGAACGCCCCAGGCCACACCAGCTCCTCGGCAGCAGACGTCCTGCGTCCGGAGCCCTGGCAGCGGGGACGCACACTGTGGAGAAGTGCTGGGTGAGCGCGCCCCCGCGCGGTGGCACGCTCTGGGCCCCTCCCCACCTGCCTCCTCTCACTTCGCCTCCGCGCAGCTCCCGAAAGCAGTAACCGAAGCCAGAGGCGTCCGAGTAGCCGTCCTCGCGCGGCGCGCTCTGTGCCAACACCGTGTAGGGCGCCGCCGCCTCCGCCCGCGCCGCCGCCTCCGCCCGCGCCACCGCCTCGGCATCAGCCTCCTCCCAAGGGCCGGACACGCGCTCCACCTGGTGCACCACCACCGACGCCTCCTGCGGGTGCTCCACGTGGACACTCACCATAGATGCCACGCCTGGCGGGAGGCAGGCCGGGCAAAGGGATGTCTACACGGGTCATTACGGACTGGGACTAGAAATGGGGGGAAGCAAGCTGGGGAAGGGTACTTGGCAAGGCGGGAAGGTTGAGGGTTAGGGGAACGGTAAGATGGTTGACAGAGGTCGGAGGGGACTCTGGCTACAGTTTCCTCACCGTGCTCGTCGTCGCGGTGGTTGGCCAGTGGCATAGTATACACCGAACGAGTGAGGCCTGGCATGGCCGGGGCCGGGGGCCGGGCGCCTGAGGAATGCAACTGGCAGAACTTGCCAGCGAAGTCCGGGGGACAGAGACAGCGGTCAGGCTTCACACACACACCGCCGTTGTGACAGATCAAGGGACACAGGACTGGGGGGAGAGCGAGGACACTCAGGGTCGGCACCACTCCTGGCAGGTGCCCCTGGGGCCAGCGCATCCAAGGCAGCTCAGTCCCTGGGCCCTCAAGGGGTCATTCATTTCTAAATCGCTCCGCCCTTAAGCTGTCGGTGGCCCTGCCCCAACTCTGGCCATCTGCGTCGGCCGGGTCCAGTCGTTCTGCTGTCCGAGGTACAGCCCCGCCCACTGAGTCGGCTCGCCACGCCCTCGGGCTCTGTATCCACTTTCTTGTCACCTGCTCTCCCTTCTGAGTCTCGCAGATCTCGCTCTTTGACTGAGTCCACAGCGTCCCAGCCCCGCCCAGACAGTACTGACCCGTTCCATTGGGTCAGCCCCGCTCACCCTAGCTGTGCCTTAGAATTGAGCCCCGCCCATTCCGTCGCCTGGCTGGGTCCTTTGCTCTTCCAGCCCCTCTGGCCCTGCGCGGGTCCCTTCCGTTGACTCAAACATGTAGCCACTCCCTGGCACACAGCCCCTTCCCAAGTCTGTCTCCTTAGCGTTTTATACCCGCCCATACTCCCCCTGGCATGACCCACAACGTTTCTGCTCGCACACCGGCTACGTGCCCCCTTCTAGCCCCACCCACACCACCTTCTACCCGCAGGATCCTAAACGCTGCCCATCAAGCCTAACCTGCTGCTTTGGGCCCCGCCCACCTCCCTTTCCTCACTCTGATTTGCTCCGGCTCACTTACTCACGCCCCTCCCACCACGCCTCCGGGCAATCTGGGTGCCCTAGCCCCGCCCACCGCGCTGTGTCTCCGCCCACCTCCTCTCTGGCATGGACTCCAACGTCCTAGCTCTGCCTTCCCGCCTCGGGTAGCACCCGGGCGGGGCCGCGAGCGGGAACGCGCTTCCTCTCCACTCTGCGCGCCCTCGCTGGGCCCCTGGCCACCTCTGGGCGGGGCAGTGCCAGCTGTGCGGCGGGGTAAACAAAGACAGGGGTGCGGCGGGGGCAGGGCGGCGGCTCCGCATTCCGGACCCTTGGGGAGCCTCGGGACCGCTGAGCCAAAGGAGGCCGGACTGTCCTGCGAGGGCACCCCCTCCCTCTCTCCCCTGGGGCTGCAGAGAACAGCTGGAGACAGCTGTGCGGAGGGGAGGGAGGGGGCTAGCGGCCAGGCCATCCAAGGAGGCGCGTGTGGGATTTTGAGCCACAGCTGTAGAGAGGAAAGCACAGGGAAGCCACCTCAATTTAGAAGGGTAAGGGGTTACTGGAGTCCTGGGGGAAGATCAGCTAGAAGACAGTACTCTGGGGTGCAAAGACTCCAGGTTTCTGGAATGGAGAGGAAGCCCAGCTCAGAGGAAACGGAGGTGCCCTTTCAGCAGGAGTCTCTCAAGTCCTTTTGGGAAGAGTTACCTAAAAAGCAGGAATCCAGTGCCTTCTAGGGGATGACCAGTTTGAGAATACTGAGAACATGGTTTATATGGAGAAGTGGAATTCCTGGAAATCCCCAGCACATAAGAGCCTCAATTGGCTGGGACCCTAAGATACTGGGAAACCCCTTCCCCTTTCAGCTAAGGAATTAGGTGCTCAAGTCTTTTGATTCATGGATGCCTGCCGGGACCACAGTGTTTGAGGTCCTCTTGGGAAAATCAGCTTACCAAGACCAACTCTGGGTTCTCTGTAGATGGGATCAGAAGTTCCTAGGGAGGAGGTCAGCTGCAAGAGCAGGATTTGGAGATACAGGAATCAAGAATCTCTGGTGGGACTGGGGCAGGCTCAGTTGGAAATATAAGAAGATGGGAGCTTTTGTGGGAAGAGAATTGAGCTGGGGAGGGGAGTTATCACTGTAAATGTTTGTAATCTGGGGTTTCTCCTGGAAGTGGGGAGAGGTAGCTGAAGGACAATACCACAGAGTTCTCTGGTGAGGGGCACAGTTTGTGGGGATGGAAGAGAATGAGAGGGAACTTCGCTGGAGGAGCTAGTCTCTGGAGTCTGTTGACAGGGGTGGGAAGGGGGTTTAGGGTCTGGGGGCAGAGACACTGGGCTCCTCCAGGTAGGAGAGTCAGGCCAGGGCTCCAGGGTGTTCTAATGGGGATCCTCAATTGAACACTGGGACCTAAGAGAGACCTAGAATTAAGATTCCAAAATGGGAAGGGTCTCTGATGGGGGGAGGGGCGTGGGAAGGCAGCCACATCTGGGGGCATTTCCCAGCCTCCAGGGGCATTTCTCTGCCTTCTCTTGGCCTGAATGCAGGCCCCCAGCCCAGATCCCTGAGGGTGCTCACACCCAGGTTGGCCCCTGGATGGGCACAGCCAACTCCCCACCCCACACCTCTGGAGGGAGGGGGGAGCTGAGGGCATCGGGGTCTTGCTGAGGTCAGCCCCCCTTCACATGCCCCCTACTTGCACCCCCAGGGGCTTGGCACCCGCCTGGGCACCGCGCCTTGGCTGGGCGGGGAGAGAGTGAAGGAAGGAGAGAGGAAGGGGAGGAGAGAGGGAGTGGCAGCGGGCGGGGGCTCAGGCGGGAGATGAGCTCACGCCGGCCGGGGCTGGGCTGGCTGGGGGCCAGGCTGGGCGAGTTCTCCGCGCCAGGGGCCCCCACTCCCCACTCCGGAGGGTTTTCGAGGTAGGCGGTGGATGGAGGCTCCGACCCCAGAGAGCCTGTCCACTTCTGCACCCTGGGACAACAGGTGGCGGGCCCTCCCCACCTCACCTGAACCCCCAGGGCTCCCCATCTCTAGGAATGCCTGATGCATACTCTTCTCCGGTCCCCTCCACCCCCAGGGGGCGCCCCTTCCCCTAGGCCTCTTATCTGGATTTCTCTCGCACGTGGAACCCTTGCAACTCAGGTCCTGCCGAGACATTCCCCCCACCCCCTTCTCTGGGCCCTTTCCCTCTTAGCTTTCCGGATCAACTTTCTTCATCCCATTCCCCTCTACCCTCCTTCTCACAGGCAGTTCCATACCGAACTCTCCCAATCCCTTCCACCCAAAGATACAGAAACTGAGACATCCCGCGGGCGGCCCTGAAACTCTCCTTTGGTCTCTGGGGACTCTTTAGAGTTTCAGAATTCCGGCCCCCTTCCCAAAGCCTCCCAGGCCCCTCAATTCTGAAATCCTCATTTTGACTCAAAGTCATGAGAGCCGGCCCCAGTCTCGCTCACCTGGGACACCACAGGTCCCTGAGAACCCTCATTGCTTGCAAAATGGGGACCCTCAGGATCCAACCCCCAAATTTGGGACCCCCTTCCTTAAATGCCCCTGGAATCCCCCAGCACTGCTGCACAGGGGAATCTGGGCTTCCTCTCCCTGGGGGGCTGGCTCCTCCATCCCCAGGGATCCTCATCCCCCCCTGGGAATCCCTCCCTCGGGACCACCACCCCGCACTCACAGGCGCGGAAGCCGGGTCCCCCCGGGGCCGCCCCGCCGGGCGCGCCGCTGTCCACGCTGGTGGCGTTGCGGGGCGCGCAGGTCGGGGTACAGCGGGAGCCGGTCGGCCCATGGATGCAGCGCAGGCCGCACACGGCCGGGGTGAAGCGCACGCGGAGACGCTCTCGGGGCTGGCCCAGTCCGGGCTGCGGCCCGAGCTGCGCCAGCAGCACCAATAGCGACACCCAGAGCAGCCGCACGCCGCCCGCCATGGCTGCAGCGCCGTGCTCCGCCGCGCCGCCGCCCCAGCCCGCCCGAGGGGCCCGGCCGCGCCCGCCCGCCCGCGGGGGAGGGCGGCCGCGCCCCCGCTCAGGCCCCCCCTCCCCACCACTCCCTCCCCGGCGGCCGCGCGGGGGCGCGTGGGGCTGGGCGCTCAGCCAGAGGCGAGCAGGCTGGGCGCTAGACTCGCAGGGGGGAGGGGGGCGCCCCCTCTGCCCCCACCCGCGCACCAACAAGTGGATGGGGCTCGCAGGGGAGCGGCGGGGAAGGGAACAGGTGGGGGCGGGCGGGTTTCCCCCTAGACAGGGCTGAATCCATGAAGAGGAAATCCATAAAGAGTAGTGGGGGCCGCCTTTGGGGAGACAGCTAAAGGCCGATCCTCTTCTGCCCGAAGCAGAGAGAAAAGGTCTGCACCTAGACAGGGGGTTATCATGGCACATCTGGGCAGCCAAGTGGCACGTGGGGGGGGGGGGGCCGGAGAAGGGTCGGTGCACCTGGGCACATAAAGGAACTGGGGGTCTGGATCCTGGGTAGGAGGGGGGTGGGGGATGAGGGAGGGAAGCACATTTGAAGTTGCAGCCACATCTGACCAGGACCCCCACACCTGGTAAAGAAGTCACAATGGGTAACGGGAAGCGGTGGGCTGAGGCTGTGGGCGGGGGTCCTAACATCTGGCCCAAGGCTCACATCTGGAAGGCTTTAGAGAGGAGGGGACACATCTGGGCTGAAAGCTACAGCAAGAGGGGGACTTTGAGGGTGGTTAAGACAAGGGGTGTTCTAATCTGGAGGAGAGTTGGAGTGGGAGGAGGACAGGGGGTGGGTCCGGGAAGCAGGGGCAGGCCTTTGGCCCTCACCCGCCCCTCAATCTTGGGCACTCGGTGCCCAGGCAGGCGCCAACCCGCACAATCGCTTTTGTTGTCTGGGCTGGTTCAGCACCCCCCTTTTTGGCCGAGGGGAGCTGGGACGCCTGGCTTCCCGGCCCCACCCCTGCGGGTCAGCTCCTTTGGCCTGAGTCTGGTCCTGTCCTGGGCTCACCTCTCGCTGCCGGATTCTGGGGTCCCTAGAGGGGGCTGCATCCTAGGGGGGAGATTGAGCTACAATGGGGGGGGGAGCGGGTAGACGGCGGCTGGACCGTGGGAACCAGACGGCTTTATCTGGCCCAGAACCCCCCTTGCCACTGGCGGAGGAAAGGCGGATGTTTTTACCTCGGGCCTGGCCAGCGAAGGCGCGCTGTGGGGGCCTCCTTTTCAGCTGTGCCCGGCCCCCAGGCCCGCGGGGCCGCCGTCGCTTCAGCAGAGCTCGGGCCTCTTGCAGCCTGGATGGGAGGGGGCAGAGAAGTGGCTGTCACAGCGCTTAAGCTGCCCCCTCCCCAAGAGGCTCCCACACCAGGAAAAGGTCTCCCAATAGTGGCTCTGCCCCCTCCCCCCACATCCATTTAGGGGACCGGGCCTTGAGTGTTTAGCGGATTGGGATTGGAGAGAAACAGAGACAAAGACCTTGGAAGAAACAGAGATGGGGGGTGGTGGAGAGAGAGAGGAAGAAGAGGAGGAAGAGAGAAGAGAGAGTTAGATACAGAGACAGGCAGTGGGACAGAGGTAGGGGGAGAGAGAGACAGACAGAGAGGTGAGAAAAACAGAAAGAGAGATAAGACTGAGATAGAAAAAACCAAATACGGAATGACAGAGAGATAGAGACTGAAAAACGTAGGGACTGAGATAGGGAAAGAGGAAATAGAAACAGATACAGGCAGAGAGAGAGCGCGATGAGGGGAAATGGTGAAAAAGCTGGGAGTTCCGGAGGGAGGATCTGGCAGGGGAGGGATCGCACACTCACGTCAGTGGCTGCCAGTTGAGGGACACCTGTCTCTTCCTCACACTGGGGCTGGGGCTGGGGACTGGAGGCCCTGGGGTCGAGCACCGCTGGGGGCCTGCGCACTTCTGGGGCTGGCAGCTTCGGACCCTGCAGGAGGCTTCGGAGACAGCCAGGGACTAAGTGGGGAAGGAGGGGACTGAGTCCCTCTCTACCAAACCCTCTCTGCAGCTGGGATGAGGGTTGGGGAAGGGAGTCCCCAGCCCCTCTCCTCCTACCCTCCTTTGCCCCCTACTCATACTCCACCAGGAACAACCCACCTCGGATGCAGCGGCTCCTCCTAGGTGTCTGGCCTGGGCCGCAGCGACAAGCAGCAACGCTATAAATAGGGGGGTGGAAGTCACTCAGGCCCTTAGCGCCCCGCAACTCCCCAAAGGAGGGCAGTGAGGGGAGAGGAAACCAAGACGAGGCTCGAGGAAGCTCAAAATAGATGTGTGACTAACTTGAGGCACTTCTCTCCGTGCTTCAGTTTCTCCATCTGCACAAAGGGAGGCGAGTCGGCTGACTTTCGAAGGCTGAGGGCCACCGCAAACTGACTTGTATTTGTCTTATGAAGTGGTTTTGGCGGTAAGATTTTATTGCAAAATAAATGATTTTAAAGTCTTTTAAAAAAATGATTGTTTTAAAAAAGAAGCAAGATTTTTAAGCGCATTTCTAAGGCCAGACTGTTTGCGAATCTAGAACCCCGCCCCTCCCGCTCGTCCGGGACTCAACTGCCGTCCTCAGCCTTGCCGGCAGGTGGCGCCACTTTCCCAGACCTCAGCAGCTGGGGAGGGAGGTCTCCCCTTTGACTGTGGGTCCAGCAGGGTGCTGAGGTGGAGGGGGATACAGTCCAGGACTGAGAATCCCAAGGCCTGAGTTCTAGCTCGTTCTTGCCCTTCCGCGATGTGTGTCCTGGAGCCAGCGTCTCCTGGTCTTTGGGCCTCAGTTTCCCGACTGAGCAGAATGAAGGTGTAGTTGTTGGAGGCATGTCTGGGCCCAGAGGGTCTCAGTGGCGGAGCCTCCAGCTCCAGCGCAAGTGCGTCGCAATCAAGGGGCCCCCCAGACAAGTCCATTATACTCAGGCTAAGGGGGAGGGCGAGAGACGCAGGCGCGCGCTCAAGCCCCGAGAGAAAAGCGATGGGGAACACCGAGAGGGGGACATCCAGCACGTGGGCCCCCTCCAGACTGGTGGGGCCCAGTGGGGGACGAAGCCACCCGGGGAGAGCCTCCTGGACCCCCAATCCTGCCGTCTTCCCTCCTGCCTTTTCTCCAGGTTAACCCCTTCCCGGCCCCGCCCCCGTGGCGGCTCGGGTTACTAAACGCATTCCCAGAGACCGAGGCGGGAGCGGAGCCCGGGGCCTTTGTAACGGAGCGCTGGGCCACCGGGCTGGGGGCGGGGGATACTGGGCAGACTGTGTCCTTCGATCTCGTCACCCGAAAACAGGAGGGATGGCTGTAACCCCCAAATCTGTACGAAATCCTGGATCTCTCGCCGCGAAATCACTGGTACCTCATTCAACCTGGAGTCCTCTAATTGCAGGAAACCAGAGCATCCCCAACCCTCCCGAAACCTGAAGACTCCCCCTCCATACACACACGATCTCCACCAGCCCCTCCGCCATCGCCCAAGAGTCCACGTCTTCCTATCAGAAAATCCAACGGTCCCTTTTAGTTAATCCAGTGCCCCCCAAACCTAGAAAACCAGGACATCTCAACTCCCACATATAGTCTCTCCAGAGTCTCCCAATGCCTTTCCTCCTTAAGCACCCCAAGAAACGTGGGGAGCTCCATTCTAGCTCGAGGGCCCCACCCATCTCTATTATTCTAGGAGAACTCATAGTGTCACCCCATGTAGGGATCTTTCCCCGAATAAATCCCAAGAGTCCTTGGAGACTTAACCATCTCCACCACAATGGAGGGGACTCCTTCTCCTAAAAATCTCAGTACTCCCCGATTCTAACCCCTGCAGAATAGGGCCCCTAATAAATCCAAGGACCCTGGCCTTTCGATCCCCACATCAAAGCAGTGGGTTCGTAGTCCCCTAAATGCGAAAGTCCTGGTCCTCCAGGACCAACAGATGTATTGGGTGGAGGGGGCACAAGGAAGACGGGGCCGCACGGAGGCTTACCTGGCCGGGCGGCCGGGGACCACCGAGACCCCGACTGCCGGGCTGCGGTTGGGACTGGCGCTAGCGGCGGAGGCGGCGGTGGCGGCAGCTGCAAGGAGCGGCAGCAGCAGCACCAGCAGGAGGGGGCGGCGGCCCCTGGGGCCAGGCCGCCGCATCGTGTCGGGCGCCGAGTCCCGCTCCGGGCGGGCGGCGTGTCCAGCGGGTCCAGCTCGGCGCGGCCCCGCCCCCCGCCCCCGCCCGAGGCCGACTCACTTTCTCCACTGTCCCCGCCGCGCGCTGCGAACTTCCCGCCAATCAGAGCCCTGCGCCTGCAGAACCCGCCGCGCGGCCAATCGGGAGGTAGTAGGGGAGGGGCTGGGGGACAGGTGCGGGGACGAGAGCGCCGGGCCTCGACTTCTCCAAGCCGGAGGGGAAGTCAGATCAGGAGTCGGAGACTGACTCACGGAACCCTCTTGTGAAGCAGAGGCCCCAATGTGGGGGTACTTACAAATGCGAGGGATGCGGTGGCGGTTGCAGGGTCTCCTAAGCTGGACTCTCTCTCGCAGGCCTCATCCCTCCGCTAACAGTTCTGGGAGAATTCGGTCAGAATTTAGCTCCCTCGCGGATGTAGACGCTGGAAGTCCCCATGGGTGCCCACCTTCCACGAGAGAGACTGAAGATTCTGGGGATGGAGAGCTAATCCTACACTAGGCCCCAGGTCCCGCCCGTCTGAGCGTCCTAACTTCACACTAGACCTTCCCAAAGGATGTGGCCCTTCTCGAAGCTCTGTGCTTCAGAGGTTCCAGCCTCACGCATCTGCAAAAGCTTGTTCCTCAGAAGCTCTGCCCCTGGCTCACAGACTCCGCTCCCAAGGAGATCCTGGCTCTGCCCCCTCCTGCATCCCTCTTTACTCCCAGGGTGCCAGACCCCCTTCCCTGCCTGAATCTTTAAAGGCTCCCAAGAACAGCCTCCCACCACCAGAACTGCAGACTTTCTCCTTCGAGAGTTCTAGTCCTCTCCTTGACTAAGAATCTCCACCATTAGGAGCCCCAAGCCACCGGGGGCCTTAAACCCCATCCACACCCCCTTCAGTGGGTTCTGGGCTCCAAGCCCTGCTTAAACACAGCCTTCATATAAGTACTGCGAACTAACCGATTGCGCTACTGGAGCTCCGTCAAACGCAGCCTTCAAACTCAGAGTCTCAAGCCCAGCTCCTTCCCTTCATTATAAATTCAAGGCCACACCCTCTTTTCTCTGAATTACGAACTCTGCCTCTCCTCTCCCCAAAGCTCCGCCCCCGAGCTTCAGACTCCGCCCCCTAGGCTCCCTTCTAGCCTCTGAGACTCAGGCCACACTCTTTCCCACAGAGAATTGGGAGGCAGCACCACACTTGAGATGTCAAGCCCCGCCCCTTTCGTGTTTGCCCTGCTTCTGGAGTCCAGGGTCCATCTCACATAGCAGTTTGATTCTTAAGGTTTCCAGTTTTGTAGCGTTAGCCCCGCCCCCTAGTGGATCCCAGGGTCCACCCACACAGGGTACTAGGCCACATGCCGTCACTGCAAGGCCCACCCCGACCAAGAACAGCAACTGATCCAGCTTCACCCCATCCCCCACTCCTGCTCCCTCTTCCAGTGGACGGTGTGCAGGATAGAGGAGGAACCCCTTCATCCCTCTTAGGGTGACGCACTCAGCCACACTCGCACCATTACTGCCACCTACAGCAACCCATACCTCCATCCCACACTGACACCTAGACCTTCAGGTCCACCATCGTCCAGGGACACACAGCCCCTGGAGCAGTAACGATGGCATGAACCACTCCATTCACTGGCATTCATTGGCTGTGCCAGCGCAATGATGGAGTGCCCAGCTCTGCCCACTCAATGTCCCTGTCTCTGTGTCCCTGTCTTTGTATGGCCCCCAAGATCCCTGCTCACATGGCCCTAAGGGATAACATGTCTTTGACCATTCCTCCCCCCCTTCCTACCCTGAGGCTGGAGCATTTGCTGGGGGCGCTGCCGAAATTTCTTCCTTCTGCCTGAGATCCAGGGCATCTTCAATGCTGGTTGCTAGGCAACAGCCTCTGGCTCACCACTGCAACTTCCGGTGTTGGCTTCCCCTCCCCCCAGATTTTGGAGTCCCCAGCTCCCAACCCCTTCCTATCAGTGTCACTATGTCCAGGGTCGTGTCTGTGTTACCCCTTGAAGCCTAATCTGATTTCAACCCTTCAGAATCCTTCAGAGTTCTAGACCCCTGGCAGTCCAGAAGTTTTCTCCCCACCCCACCATGCATGCACACACACACACACACACACAAAGTGTTATCCCCAGTATGGAAAAAAAAAATCCCACTCTTCAGTGTTCTAGATTTGCTGACATTCCAGATCTCTTTCTCTCCTATTTCTAGAATTATCAGCATTCCAGATACACAAGTGTTCTGTGTTCTGGATTCCCAGGCATGGAAAAAATGACCTCGATATTCTAGATCTGTGAGCATTACAAAACACTACTATATTCTAGATTTCCTGACATTCCAACCCATCCTCCCACATTCTAGAATTTCTAACATTCAAATATCATGCAGCATTCTGAATATCCTGAAAAAAAATTGTCTAGAGTTTGAGATTCACAGTCATTCTGGAACACCCAGGTTCAGAATCACTCACCTTTTAGGTCTCCCATTTGTGCTCCAGATTCCCAGATAACAAAGACCACCCCCTGCCATTATGTATTTCTTGGAATGCAAACAAACCTCCTAGTGTCCTAAAAGGGTTAACAGTCTCTAGAATATCTCCCATTCTCTAGATTTCTTAGTAATCCAGATCCTTTCTACATCTTATACTTCTCAGTATTCTAAATATCTGGCACGCAAAATATTCCTACTGGTGGAGATTCACAGGTATGACCTCTCCTTGACCTTCCCCTCTTCTAGAAATCAGTGACTTTCCAGGTCCTTTTGTGAGTGACTTCTACAGTTTGGATTCTCTGTTATGCAGGGGAGAACCCTAACATCGTTAATCCATTAGCACTCCAGAGTATCCCTGTATTCTAGATTTCCTAACATTCTAGACCCCTCTCCACGATGTTTCAGAAGCTCTAGCATTCCAGAAACTCTGGAATTCTAGAAGCAGCATATTCTAATATCCTTTGTTCCCAGTCTGGCCCACTTCCTCTTTGTCGGCCCAAGGAAAAGATGCAGAAAACCTCCCTGAAGAAGTGCCACATGAACAGGTATTATTTGGGGGGGGGGGACGGAAATCCCAAGGAAATCAGGCTGGGGAGAGCCAAACCTGTCCCACACACCCTCTCTGGTGTGGACAGGAAAGGGGTAAGGAACTGCACAGCCTGGAATGCAGGGTGAGGTATTTGCAGTAGTGAGGTTTGGGGTACAAACATAAAGGTCAACGTCCATGTTTCTGCCTACCATAGCCTTTTAACCGTGCGTGGGGTAACCGTGTCCTGATTCTCCTTTCAGGAGCTCCTCCTCCTCTCTACCCATATGGGGCTGGCCCCACCTCCTGGCTTGTGAGGGCACATGACCCGAGCTGGAGCAATGGAAGTCCTTTATCACACCAGCCATAGTGATTGGTTCAGGAATGGCCACCTGACTCAATTCTAGCCAATGAGACTCAGTCTTGCGATTTTTGCTGCTGCTAGAAACAATTGCTAAGGAGCTGCCTGGAGTCATCCTGCCACAGGAGGGAGAAAACCTTGCCTGAGAATGATGCATTCCAGAGGACAGCAACACGGAGAGATGGAAAGATATTCTAGATGAGTGTTGGAACCCCTGGAATCAGCCATGCCTGAAGCCAAAATGTAAGCCAACGAATTCCTCTCCTTTGCTTAAACCAGAAGAGGCAGATGTTCCTGAATCTACTGCCAGGGACCTGGTTGGGTCCCACATCTCCCCAACCCCTTCCCTGGAGGTCCCAAAACCTGCTAAGCATACAAGAGATTGTTGGCAGTGAGGACTTTATTGGGGAGGATGACTTTGGCTTCTAGAAAAGGGGGAAGGTAGGGACCTAGTAACAGTGACTCCAGGAGGCCCTGGCCCTGAACCCAGGGCTCCAACAGGAAATAGGGAGGCACCCCCAGGACCAGGGTATCCAAAGGCACCATGGCAGCTGTGTTCAAAAGGAAGTTTCATTGAGTTTCATCTTGGGAGGTGTGAGGGGAGCCCCAGGCCCCGTGGAGGGCCGGGGAGCTGGTGTTGGTGGCCGTCGGGGCTCCGGCCCACTCCGCACCAGTTCCTGGCAGCGTTCCACGAAGCTGCCTCCACCACGGCGCCGGGCCTCAGCCTGTGGGGGGCTCGGGCTCCCACGGTGGCCAGACAGGGAGGTGTTGCTGGAGGCTGAGTGGAGACTGAGGGGGTGAGGAATGTCAATGCAGGTGATCACGGGGCCGCTGGGCCCCCACCCCCAAGAACACCAAGTTGTCCCCTCTCCCCCACTGAGCAGAAGGGGAATGGAGTTGCAGCTACCTGGTGAGAGAGGTTCGGGGCGAGGGGTTGGGGAGAGAGCCCCGCGAGGGAGCCGGTGGGGCCAGCTCACACTGCTCCAGCTGTTCCATCAGCTCTTCCTCTGTCAGGCCACCTGCTGGGGGGACAAGGAGGCAGGGTCAGGGGGTGAGACGGGTCACAGGGCAAGGGACAGGGGTCGCAGTGCAAGCATCAAGGGCTCAGATAGAAGGAGTGCAGAGATCAATGGACCGGGGCCAGAGGGCAAGAGACAGGGGTTGGAGGGCAGAGAAGGGTCAGAGGGCACGGGCTCAGGAACAGAGGTCGTGATGGGACCAGATCGAGGCGGGGTGGGTGTACCAGGGGCCTGGCCGAGGCCATCCATGGCGGTGGTCAGGTCCCACATGGCCAGGCTGCCGTTGGCCTGGCCTGTGAGCAGGTAGCGCCGAGGCCTGGAGCCGAGCCGCCGGGAGCCCTCACACTCGAGCACCGTGAAGGCGGTTGTGGGCGAGCCGTCCACCGAGCGCACGGAGCACACCCTGGGGGTGCAAGCGGGGAGGGTCGCCCTTCTTGGTCACAGTCCCTGCACTGTGGCTTCAGCTCCGGCCCCTCCAGTGGCCTTCCCCATCCTTATCCACCCCAACCTGCTTTCTTCTTGAGTTCCAGTCCCAGAGGTCCAGCACCTCTTGGACAACCCTGATTCCACCCTGTGTCCCAGTGGGGCCTCAGAATTCTCCCCAAATCTGTTCTTCCCTGTCCCATCCCAGGGAAGGCCCAAGTTGCACCCTTGGGGCTTCCCCGCTCCTGTCAGCCTCCTCACACCTCTCCCAGCCTCCCTCCTGCCCTCTCCCACCAGGCACCTGTCCCAGCCTCCTCCCCCACCTGCTGGTCATCCCCCACATAGTGGCCATGGCTCCCCAGGGCACTCAGGGCAAAGGCTCAGCTCTCAGCAAAGGCTCTCAACGGACAAGGCCCCGCCCACACCCACAGTCCTGCGCTCCAGCCCAGGAGCCCACCGCACGTCCCTCCTCACCCATTTGGCCCTTCCTGGCCTTTGCACATGCTGTTCCCTCAGCCTGCTACACCTTTTTCCCGCCCTTCTCTGTTCCTTCCTATGTGTTCTCCAGGTCTCTGTTCAAAGTTCCCTCTTCAAGAAAACCCTCCCAGGCTCCCTTCCCAGCTGGAGCGAGCACCCCCTCTGGACTTCCTGCCCCCCCATCCCACTCCAACCCCTCTGCCTGTGCCCCCGCCCCAGGCCTGACTGCACTGGGCTGTCTCTGTCCGAGACCTGGTGCAGGGGCAGCTTCTTCACTCCCACCCATGCTTGTCACACCTTTGACACCTCCAGCCCCAAACCCATCAGGCCTGTCCTCCTTCCCAGCCTTTGCTCTTTCACTGCCCCTTGGCTAGGACCCCTTTCTGGCCTCAATGACCTGGCTGGTGGCTTGCCTGGCCTCCCCTGACCACTCTCTGTTTGACAGGACAGTCCTCACCGCTGCCCAGTAGATGAAAGACGCACGAAGAGCTGGCTGGCGCTGGGCACCACTTTCTGGATGAACACTTGCTGGTCATCCCGCTCGCCGTAGGGGCCTGGGCCAGGCAGGGATGGGGGTCAGAGCAAGCTGGGACCTTGGGCCTCCAGACCCCAAGGTTCTGCTGTCCCCCCATGAACCCTGTCCCAGATGTAGGTCCCATCCCCAGGCTGTTGGAGTTGGGCAGAGGCAGGGAGGACAGGGGCTGTGACAGCCAGTGGAGTGCAGGCACGTCAGAGATCAGCTGCACATTGGTGGGGTGCATCCGGGTCAGGGGGCAGTCAGGAGGAAGGAATGGGGGAACAGGGGTAACAGAGTTCAACAGGGGTCAGGTGGAAGTCAGCGGAGGTCAAAGGGGTGAGCAGTCAATGGGGATGTGGCCTAGGTGGCCAATGGGGGTCAGCTGGGTGGATGGGTGAGGCCCACGAGGGCCAGGCAAGGGGATTAGTCGGGGCCAGTGGGGACCAGGCAGGTCAGTGGGGTGGTGGCCAGTGGCCAGTAGGCACCAATGTCGTTGCCAGCACTGCAGCCACCATGCCCGTCTGCCGACTCCAGTGCCAGGATCTTGAAGGAAGCAAGCGGGGTGGAGCCCGGCTGGGTGGAAATCATGCCCCGGAAGCGGGTCACAGACCAGGTCCTCACGTGGTTGTTGTCGGCACAGACTGAGGGGCACGGGGACAGCAGTGGGTCAGGCCTGGCCATGGCACTGGCATCAACACTGCCGGACCTTCCCGAGCCCCAGGACGACCCCCTTTCAGAGGTGTCAGGTTCAGCCCCTTCTGAATTGTTCCCTTTTGGAGAATTCTTTCTTCCCCGGAATTCAAAAGGGCCAAAAACACTGTTGGCTCTGCCTACAAAATTGTTCCAGAGCCTTATGTCGCCTTACCCTGTCCGCTGCCCCACCCTGGTCCTGTTCATCCTGTCTCCTGGCTGGACCATCGCAGCAGCCCCTTCCTGGACTCCCTGCTCCTGCCCTGTCCCCACAGTCTGTCCCCCCCCCAGCAGCCAGGTGGAGCCTGGGAACAACTGAGTCCAGTCATGTCCCTCCCTGCTCGGATCCTTCCTGTGGCTCCTGCCCTGTCACTGTCACTGCCCTGCCCTTGTCTCCTCCCTCTCTCCCCTCACTCACTCTGCTCCAGGCACGCGGGGCTCCCTGCTCTTCCTCAGACACATCTAATATCCTCCCATCTCAGAGCCTTTGCAACACCTGTTCCTTCTGCCTGAATGCTTGTCCCCACCAACCTGCGCTGCTCAAAGGTCCTTCCTCAGACAGGCTTTCCCTGAACCACCCCATCTGCAGTGACCTGACACTCCAGCCACGCACAGCTCCATTTTTATTCATGGTCCTTATCATTGCCTGACACTGATTTCCATTTTTATGTATTTATTTATTGTCTGCCATCCCCACTAGAACATCAGCTCCTCAAAGGCAGGGACCTGGCCTGTCCTGTTCATTACTGTATCCCCTACGCCTGGCACACAGTGGGTGCTCAATAAATGTTTGTTGATTGAATAATTCTCCCTGCCTTCATAAATTCACTCTCCCCTAGACTGGTCTCCCTTATGGTTTTTTCTCACTTCTGCCATTACCGTCCCAGAGCAGCCCTGTCCCCTGGCGAGGCCCACCTGAGATGAGGTGCTTCTCCGACAGCATGATCTTGGTGACGGGGCTGCGGTGCACGGTAAAGGTCTGGAAGAGCTGAGGCCCCGAGCCCACCGTCTCAGGGTGCTGCACGATGACCCTCACGCCCCCCGAGCTGGTGCCGTAGGCGATCTCGATCCAGTTCCCACTGTCACCTGGTGGGGGCCAGGAAAGAAGACAGGGCCTGGGTCAGAGAGAGACAGAAACCAAGGCAGAGAGAAAGAGACAGGCAGACCCGGAACCGAGACAGAGTCAGACACCGAGCAGGGAGGGAGGGAGGTAAGGTGGAGAAGAGATGTGAGATGGAAAACAGGGAGACAGAGGCTCACAGCGGAGGAACAGGGACCCGGAGACGGAAGTTAAGACAGAAATAGAGCTAATAAGAGAGGGAGGAGAGACACAGGGACCTGAGAATCTCAGTCACACTGATAGAGAGACAGAGACAGAGAGAGAAAGAATTAGAGAGAAAAACAGAAAAACACAAGAAAGAGGCCCATAAACAGATGAGAGCAAGACAAGAAAACGTCGCCCAGTGTGTCTGCGGCGCTCCCAGCCCCAGCCAACTTTCCATAGGGGGAAATGATTTGTGACTGTCAGAAACTTAATGGACCATTTTAAGGAATGTGGGGAGGTAAAATGTGGTTTCAATATTTTGTGCAGCCGTCAAAGGCAGTGGATTAGGGCTGCCACAGTAACAGGGACGGACACTAAACTGAAGGCGGGTGAACAAAAAGTAAGAGACAACTGAGATAATACACCCGATGCTATTTATGAAAATTCCAAACCACACCCACAACACCCACTTCATAAAGACACACACAGATGAAAAGGTAGGTGCCGAACACGCTAGAAGAGTGGCATATGGGGGGGTAGATGGGCAGGAAAGGAATAAATAAATAAGAAAGGGGCTTACATAGAGGAAAGGGACAATGTGGCGTGAAGTTAGGTGTATTAACTTATTTCTGCTAGAAAAAAATGAGCTGTAACCCCTACCTCATACCATACATAACAGTTCATTTGAGATGGAACAGAGATCTCCGTGTAAAAGCTAAAACTATGATAAAGCTTCTAGAAGAAACACAGGGGAGAATCTTTGTAACTTAGGGTAGGCAAAGATAAATCTTAAGATCCAGAAAGCACTAAAAAAACAACCGTTATGCTAAGTAGAAAACTAAATACAAAATACACAAATACTAAATACAAAACACTACCTACAAAGAGCCACGTACTATATGATTCTGTTTACACAAAACGTCCAGAATAGGCAAACCCACAGATCTAGAAAGTAGATTAGTGGTTTCCAGGGCCTGAAGGGAGCGAGGGCTGGCGAGTTACGGCTAACGCGTAGCGGGTTTCTTTTGGGAGTGATAAAGATGTTTTGGCATCAGATGGTTGCACAACCTTGTGGATAGACTAAAACCCACTGAATTGTGTACTTTCAAATGGTAGATTTCATGGTATGTGAATTATATCTTGAAAAACCCCCAAATTAACCTCTTCTGCATTTTCATGTCAAGAAAATAAACCAAAAAAACTGTCCCAAGAAAGAGAGCCCAGCTTCGTCCACTGCAAAACATGTGTCCTCTTTGTTTTACAAACATAAACATGTTCTCCCCAACCACAGAGATGGGAAAGAAACATAAAGATTAACTACCCGTGGCCCGTTTTGCTCTTGGTGGAGAGGCTGGCCATGAAGAAGCACCTAGAACAGTGCTTAAATGACACAAGGGTGCTCAGTAAAGATCTGTTGAATAACTGAGAGTTGAATCTGTCTCCGCTCCTATAAATCCCACTGGGTCACACCACACAAGTGGGGGGACAGCTCGGGCTGGGGCTGGCGGGTGACGGCAGGGTGGTGGGGGAGCCGGGCCACAGCTTACTGGTCTTGGGAGTGAGGTAGACACTGAGGGCGGTGACCCCATCCTCTGCCGGATCCCGGTAAAGCTCGCTGACAAGGAGGTCGTTGTCCTTCATTCGCAGGGGGAACTTCTGCACATCTGGGGTGGGCAGGGAGAGTAAGCAGGTTTGTTCAAGGTGCCCCAGCCTGTGTCCCTCCCCTCCCATTTCCTGGGTGCAGGCTGCTGCTCACCCACGTAGTAGATGGAGCCGTTGTTGCAGCCCAGGAGGAGGAAGGAGCCTGCCGCGTCATAACTAGTGATGGGTTGCACCTCCTGGACCTGGGGACAGGGCAGGTAGTAGCCGGGGAGACCCCCTGACATTGCTTCTGCAGTGCCATCTCCCGGCACACCCTCCCCTGCCCCCGGGGAACCCACCCGCGTCTCCCTAGCCTCCCCGCTCCAGGCCTGTTCCCACCTCTGTCTTGTTCCCACTCTCCTGTGGGCCCTTTTGTGCATCTTTCTCTGTCTCTTGGCCTCTCGACTGTTTCTGACATTCTCCTAATTCATCTCCATCTCTCTCTCTACGTCCCCTTATCTACCACAGTCATTCGGTCTGGTTTCCCTCTGTGCACCATTCTCTGTCAACTTTTTCTGATTTCCTGTGCCTATTTCTCTGGTTTTCTCCATCTCTCTCTCTGCCTCTCTCTCTTAAACACTCACACTTTAGTAGAGGAAAAACAACACTGTAGATTTTTTTTGTACATTTTGGACACAGCTTGGGGTGGGTACAGAGAAAGTGACGGACATTTGCTTGCCTCCTTCCAGGTTCCTGCCTCCTATACCAACTCCCCTCTCCGGCTCCCCCACCCAGGGCCTGGAGAATTCTCTTTCTTCCTTCCAAACCATCCATCCTCAAATCAGCTCTGCAGCCCTCCTCCAGGAAGGCTTCCCCGATGCTCCTTAGGCCTTTATCACAGACATCCTCAGGCTTGGGCCAACTGCTGGGGTCTCCGGCTCTCTCCAGGGGGGTTGGGGCAGAAGGGAACCCCTTCCTGGGTCTGGACACTCTGGAAACCTGGGAAGGGGGCAGCCAGGCTGGCCAGAACTCTGACCTGCCAGTGCTTGGTGACAGCATTCCACACTCCAATGCGCCCTGTGTGGCTGGTAGCAATGAGCTGGTTCCCGACGAAGAACAAGGCCTCCACGGGCACCCCCAGATGGAAGACTCCTGCAGTGGGCAAGGAGGGCTCAGCCAGGACCCTTTCTCATCGGGGAGGAAAGTGGTGGCAGGAAAAACTCCAAAGCCCAGAGGATTCAGCTAGGCTGTGGAATCCTCAAGGGACAGAAGTTTCCAGCAGGAATTATAGAGGATTTGAATGCACCAGAGTTCTGATGGGGTGTGGGATTTATAGGCGTATGAATTCTAACATGGCTGAGATTTGCAACAAGGCAAAAAAGAACTCTAATGGTGGCAGAGGATTCTTGTGAGGACTGAGATTTGTTTGGGGACAGATTCGTCTAATAAGTCAGAAATTTCTAACGGCAACAAGGATTCTAACAGGCTCTGGGATTCTACTGGCATGGAGCCTTCTAACAAAGCAACGAGATCTAACAGGGCAGGGAATTCTGACGGAGGAGAGAATTTTATGTGGGTGGATTTTTTCTAACAGGCCAAGGAATTCTAACAGGACATGGAATTCTGAAGGGTTGGTGCATTCCAATGAGGCAAAGAGATCTAACGGGGCAGAGAGTTCTTATAGGTTGGAGAATTTTATGGGGTGGGTTATTTTAACAGGCCACAGAATTTCAAGGGCAGAAGGTTCTGGAAAAGCCCAGGGTCATACCTATCTCAGAGCCACCACCTTCTGCCTGCAGAGCCCAGAGCAGGATCTCGCTGCCTGTGGCCGCTGCCACCATCTTGTCATGCTCACCCAAAGCCCCACCAGGCACCCGAGCTGTGAGCGCCAGCCGCTCGATGGGCCAGTCCAGGCGGGGGCTGGAAAACACCAGCTGCCAGCCAGAGGCCTCCTTCAGCCTATAGGATTGGGGAGACATCAGCAAATCTCACTGCAAGCCCTCCCCATCAACAGGGCTCAGAACCTCCTGCCACCCCCTCCTCAAGCACCTGTAGCAGACAAGAAACTGGGTATAGGCCACAGCGATCCAGTTGTGGTGTCCACACACCAGGCGCACCATCCCTGGCTCCTCTGGTTGCCCTTGAAGGGGAAGAGTAGGCATCAGGGCAGGGTCACAGGGGCTGCACTAGCTGCCTCATTCTCCCAGAAGATAGAAATGTACCTGAGGGGGAGGGAGGGACCTTCTCATCCAGCATTCGACCCAGCAGCCCTGCATTGCCCAGGTTGGGGGGCATTGTGTTGCTCCGTCGAACAGGGGCCGGGCGTCCCCCTACCTGCTGAGGTCCCACCAGGCTGTGCCGGTTCCGCCGCTTCACTGGGAACACTATAATGAGGATAAAGGGCAAAGTAACAATAAATGTAATCATGGCTGTCACAGGGATTATAGTCAGGAACTTCTCTTCAATATTTTTTTCCTCCATGCAAAGAATGCTAGGTCTTCCAAAGCCTTCCTACAAGAAAATCAAACCTGGACTACAACTCCCATCAGGCTCTAGGCAGGCTTCTGAGCCTCAGGGGGAACTAGCTGGCCCATTGCCTCATGGGAAATGCTGTTTCCTACTTCCTTTCCCGGCATCAGTCCAGGCATTTTGATAGAGAACTACAACTCCCAAGTCTCAGGGCTCACAGTACAGGCACACCAGGGGAGTGTGCCTTATGGGAAACGTAGTCTTTAGCCCACCTCGTCTCCCCTCCATCCATTGGGAGTGCCCACCTGGTGGGGGCAGGTAACCATTGAAGAGGACGTTTCCACAGGAAGATCGGTCCAACTCCTCCCGAAGCTGCAGGCGACGAACTGCAATGGGAGGACTCACAAGCTGGGGCTTAGAGGGTACTGAGGCAGACCCCTTTCCCCTCCGCATCTCTTTCTCCACAGAATACCAGCACTTCCCTCAGACCCAGGGCTAAATCCAGTGCTCTCAGCTCTAACCCCACCCTCTTTCAGGAGAAAGGGGGAAGAGACAGGTGGCATGTCTAGAGAAGGGTTTTCTATTCAATAAGGATGCTAGCTGGGGCCCCCACTTACCCAGGGGAGTGAGCCCATAGAACTGGGCTTCATGGAGGAGGCTGGAACCGTGGACACCCCTGGGTAGAAGAATTGATTATGGGGTCAGGGTCTGGGGTGCTGGGGAGAGCAGAGAATTCTGAGGAGGAAATTTTCGAAACTGCACAGAGAATGTCAAGGGGTAGCAAATTCTGACGGGATCAAGATTCTAAAAAGTAATGATATGGGCGGTGAAAATGTGTGTGTTTATGTGGGAGGAATTTTGAGGACATATAATTTTAACATGATCAAGGTTCCACATGAGAATTTTAGCAGTTTGGAGCTTAAGTGGACATTCTGAGCAGGAGAAAAGACTTCTCGGGTGAAAAGAGTGGGAGACTCCCTCCCCTTCATCCATGCCAACCTGGGGTCCAACTCTTTGGTGCGCAGGAAGTTGAGGATGGGGGCGAAGACGGTGGGGTCCCTGTCGATGAAGATCTGCGGGAAAGTGGGGCAAAGGATGGACGGGGCAAAGAGCGGGACTGAGTGGGGGTCATTCCCCTCCTCCCACCGGCCGCCCCATTTCAGCTCTTGCTCTACTCACTGCTCCGGTCTCATCTTTCAGAGTCGAGATGCGTCCGCTTAGAAGACTGCAGGAAGGGGACAAAGACCAGGTGTCATGGGCCGGAGCGGTCTCCCCACACTCTCCCCTTCCACACCACCACCCCATCCTCACCCCAAACTCGCTCTCCCGATCACCTGGAAAAGAAGGAGTCTGGGATCCAGGTGAGAGTCTGGCGAGAGGTACTGAATCTGGACGGGGAAGGTAAGCAGATGCAAGTGATGATGGGGAGCTAGTGAGGAATGCGGCCCCCTCTCGTGAGTTCCCTTCCCTCCCCCAGCGTTTTTCCAGGTTCTGGCGCCTCCAGCAGGGGGCGGAGCAACCCTTGATGGACAGGGATTCCCCCCAGGAAAGGCGGGTACTCCCACCCTCTCCCGGCCCCCGAGGTGAGGCCTCAGAAATCTCCCACACTAACCTCTTGCCTCCCACGTTCAAATGAATCACTTCCCCGGAAGGCCCCCGACTCGGGACCCCCTCAGCTGCAGTCACCGCCGCAGCCATGGCCCCCGGACGAGCCGGCCAGCCTGCACCCGCTTCCGGGTTTGCACCCTGACCCCGCCCCCACCGCGTGCCCATTGGGCCAGAGACTCCCAGAGCTGCTGTCGATTGGACAGAGCGTTTGCCCGTCGCAGTTAAGTTCTCCACCTCCTTAAAGGGGTTCGCCTTTTCTGGCCTGGACGGAGCGGACCTGGTGGCCCCTTTGAGGAAGTTTACGAAGAATAACAAAATACTCCCCATCCCTAGAGTTCCCATTTTAGGTATGGCGCTTCCTCAAGAGGCCTTGTGTTTAGCCCGAAAGTTAGTCCCCATCAAGGGGTATGTCTAGATGTTCCCCGCAGCCTCCATTTCCCCGTAGCACAGCCCTCGCGTCATTCCTCCCAGGCGCAGCCCATGAAACGCAAACAAACCAGAATAGACCGTCAAAGCCAAAAGGTTTATTATAGGTACATACAGTGTGCGCCCGCCACACTATCCCACACCCCCAGGCCCCAGCGGCTTCTCCAGGCGGCCATGGGGGCTGCCCACAACTCGGTCCCCCCACGCCCCAGGGAGGTGCTCCAGCCAGAAGCATGCAGGGGGAGGGCTTCCCCTCACCCCTCCCCTCATGAAGTGGCATTTACAGCTGGAGGGGGGAGGAGAGAGGAAGACTTAGAGCTTTGACGCCCCTCCCATTAAAAGCCTTCGCAGATGCGGGGCAGGTGAGGAGGAGGTCGACATTTTGCAAAAATAAACTAAGTCAGGAATTAACCGCATGGCTCTGAGGCGGCGGAGTGCAGGGGCGAGGGCCCCTTCACTCCTCCCTCCCAGACAGAGATCAAGGCAGCATTGGAAGTGAGGTAAAGGTGGGGAGGGGGTGTCCCCTCCCTACCCCCTAGCACCCTGGATGGTCCAGGGGACCTCACCAGCGCCCCCGTGCCCATCCCTAGGGCAGAGAGGGGGGCAGGAATTATCGCCCCCACCACCCCAGCTTCTTGGGGCAGGATCTGTGGTTTGGGGCAGGGGGCTTGGCTCAACTGGCCCCCTGCCCGCCCCCACCAAGCTCAATTATTGCATAAAAATAATGGAGCCCCAGCACCTGGGGTGGGGGGTGGAGAGCGGGAAGGGGCCGAGATATGGCTATAGGGGCAGCAATCTCCCCACCACTTCTTAGGGTGCAGGAGAAGTCCCCTCCTTTCCAGTGCCCGTCATGGTGCGTCCGCAGTGTTGGAACTAGGGGCTCCGGCCCTGCCCCCGCAGAAGAGAAAGTGTCTTTGTGCCCACAGTGCGAAAAAGAGAGGCAGGGAGACGTGTCAGGCCTTGGGGGTGAGGAGTCACTTCCGGCGCCCGCTGGCCCTGCGCTCCCCGACCTCCCTCCTGGGGTTGCCCTCGTCTGTGGACGAAGTGGTGGGTAGTGTCTGGCCCCAGCGGGCGATCTCAGCATGTTCCGCCACTGACGTGGCCACAGCCTCCAGCCAGCCATTCATCTCCTCCTAGAGGACGAAACACGGCACAGAGTCTGTATTTGGAAGAGAGGAGCTCGAGCAATAGATAAACCTCAAATCAGACTACCCTCTGTGAACGTGGTTCCTCATTTTTTAAACAGGGATGATGATGATGATGATGATGCAGTTACATAGCACTTACTATGTGCCAGGCTCTGGTCTAAGCACTTTTGTGGATTAATTCACTAAAACCTATGCAATAGGGTTAGATATAATTCCCACTGCAGAGATAAACAACAAAACAACAATAATAATATAGTGGTTTTCTAGAGCGCTCACATTTACTAGGCCCTGTGCTAAGTACTCTACATGTATCAATTTATTTAATTCTCACAATAACCTTATGATAAACTATTTTTATCTCTATTTTATAGAGATGTAAAAGAAGGCATGAAGTGAATGAAGGCCTACTTCATAGCCTCTTGTGAGGATTGAATGGGATAAGTTTTATTACTCTCAACATCTCTTCAAACCACCTCCATGCTTGCTCCTCCCCTGACCTCACCCCTTAGTCCCAGTCCTGAGGCTGTCTCTGTCACCCTCCTCTTTCTCCTCTCCCCACAGACCTGCCTGTTCCAGCCCTGTGTTCTTCCACTTGGGACCTTATCCTGGCCACCTCCTCAGCTCCCCAACTCTGCTCTCTCCCCTGCCAATATACCCTGCACATGGTAGCCAAAAGGATCTTTCTCATGAATCACTGTAACCCTCCCTGGCTCAAAACCCTACCATGGTCCTCCAGTGCCTTTAGAATAAAAATCCAATCTCCTCAAATGGCCCATAATGCCATGACAGATCCAACCCATGGGAACCTTTCTGAGACCATCCTCCTCGAACTCTGTCCTCCAGCAGTTAACCCTCTGCAATTCTGCACCTCTGGTCCTCTGCACTTGCAGTTCCTTCCACCTGGATCACCCCTTTTTAAGCTAACTCCTTCCTCTTATTTTTCTAGTCTTACCTGAGTGGCCAAGGGAAAGAGGTTGGACTTTGTCATCATGGGCTCCAGGCAGCCTCCCTTAATCCCTTCCCACTCCCCGGGTTAGGAACCTCTTCTGGGCTCTCACTGCCCACGGGCTTTCCCATTATGGCTCTCATAACTCTGGCCTGTGAGGTTTCCTTTCCACAGCCCCATCACTATGGGCCAGATGTCAGCCAGCCAGGTCATTCCTGAGTCCACATAGGGGAGGCAGGGAAAGGACCAGATCTCACCTCATCTTTAGCCTGGAGCAAAAACTCGCTGCCATCTTGGGTCCTGCAGGAAGGAACACAGGACTTGGGGGATCCAGGGAAAGGCCCCGCCCACCCCCCCACCAACTGTCCTCCAGGGAAGCCAGGGTCCTGCTGGGAGAGAGAAGCTGGGCCTTGGATCCCTCCCTCCTGCCCACTGGGGGCTCACTGGAGCTTGAAGACATGCTTCTTTTTCTTGTAGTCACTAGCCACCTCACTGGTGGCCTTGTGCAGGCTGAGAAGTGGCTCCCCACCGTGTGTGCTCCCAGATGCTGGACCCTTGGAGTCCTTGTAGAAGCCCAGCTCTCCCTTACTGAGCACACAGTACAGGCTCACCCACGACCTGGAGTGACAAGAAGGGGCTCAAGGCAGAGCTGTAGCACTGTGCCTGAGTACTCTTCATTAACATGATCATGCCTGAATCTGCCTGAGCCTTCCCGTCTCTTGGTCTTTGCCGTAATTGGGCCATAGGCCTAGGATGCTCTTTCTTATGGCTGCTGCTGAGCCAAAGGAGCCTCTAAGTCCCTCAGTACCAAGCCTTTGCCCAGGCAGGCCCCTGCTGGGGTTGCCCTTCTTTGTCCCCTCCCATATTAAATTTCCTGAAGGCAAGACTTAATCCATCTCCTCCATAAACCTTTGCTCCATTTATTCTTCCCTACTCCTCTATACCTCATGGAGTTCTCTCAAGGAAGATCTATTGGTGTACTGTCTGAAATGAGGAATTCCTGTCTCCCCATCTAGCCAAATTCCTCTCTTAATCCAGGAGGAAGCCCTCCAAGAGCAAAATATACTATGTGCCCTTGTTTATTCCACCTCGGCCTAGATACAGGGAAGAAAGACCACCACCAGACCCTACGGGCAAAATATCAACCTGCCCTGCCCACTCCACATCTTGAGTCTAGGCCTCACTCCACTCCTTGGCCAGTGCTACCCTTTTTGGCTCCATCCGTCCCCACAGTCTACCTCCCAGTTGGGTAAAAAGAGGTTGAACAACCAGAGCTGGACTACAAGAGTAAACACACCACAGCTAGACCCCCATTTGGAAATAAGAGATTACTGCCCCCGCCCCCAGCTCCCAGAGTTTGGGCTCTACCCCTTTTCAAACTGTCCGGATTTGAAACTTTTGGACGGACCCACCCTACTCTTCATTGGTTGGAAGAGCTCTCCAGGATCCACCACAAGCCACTGAAACCTCCTAGACTAGACTCCACCCCCAGTCTGCTATTTAGCCAGTCAACTCCTGGATTGGCTGCTGTGAGATTTGACATTAGGTCCCAATTTATTCACTTTCAGATTTTCGCCCCGCCCCATCTAAGCCCCACCCACTCAGCAATGGGACCCATTACCTTAGTCTCCGCCCCTCCTGCTCATTGGCTGGATTCCTTGATGTTGAGTCCCGCCCCCGCCCCTGGCCCCACCTACCCACCACCGGTGGGAGGTCTTGAAATTGAGCCACGCCCCCTCCTCATGCCTAACTATTCACTCATTGGGCACTGGAGCTTGGGACCCGCCTTCCAAAGCCCCGCCCACGCGCTCACCGGTTGGACGACTTGCGGTTAGCGTCGAGCTCACGCTTGCGCAGCAGGAAGCCCTCGTGCTGCACTGTATGAGTGGGCGGTGGCGGAGGCGCGGGAGCCGAGCCGCCCTGGGCCGGGGCGGAGCGCGAGCGCCGGCTTCCCCCGCCCTCACCACCCTCTCGGGGCCGCGGCCGCCGTCTCGGCTTGGGCCGGTCCCGCGCCCGCGGCCGGTCCGGCCGAGGTGTCCGCTCAGGCGGCTCAAGCCCGTTGGGCAGGCGGCCAGGGGGAAGCTCCCGAGGCTGAGGCAGCGACGGCTGTGTGAAGGGAGGGGGAAGAGGGGTGCTGACCATGGGGTGTGGGGGGCCATCTGTCTGGGGGAGCTCATGGGTCTGGGGTCCCATCCATCTGCGGGGCCATCTGTCTTGGAGGCGATTATGGGAGGACCTCAGGGCTGGAGTCCAACTCTTAGGGGCCCCATGGGTCTTGGGAGTGAGTCTGTCAGGACTCGTTTGTTTAGAATCTCTTGATGGTGGGAAGGGGAGCTAGATTTATGGAAGTGGGGGGTGCTAGCAGATAGGTGTCCCATCTGTCTGTAGGAGGAATCTGGGCCTTCCTTCTGTGTATGTGGCCATCTATGAGGAAATTTGGGACCCCACTGGGCTAAAGAAATATGGAGCCCAGGACAGATGTTGGAAGAGTCTGGAGTGTCTGTCTCTGATGTCGGTGCCCCATCTTTCTAAGGGAGAAAATTTCAGACTCTGGTGGGGGTCATGTGGGGCCCCTGAGACTCCATGCTGTCTCTGCAGGAGACAGGAGGATGGGTCCAGGGCTAGTACTGGTTGTTTCTGAGATCCTTACTCCTGCTCTGAGAAGAGGGGTCCCCATATCCCACCCATATGGAGGCTCAACTTACCCCAACAGGGAGCCCCGGGCTGGCCTCTTTCTCCTGCAGCTGCTCCACAATGTCAGCCAGGGTGGCCTTCCTGGTGGTGGTGGGGAACAGAAAGACCCAATGGAACTGGAGTGTCTCCTCCCAGGAACCTGCCTGGCTGGACTGAGGAGCCTTCTCCACCCCTTAGCCTGAAATGCCAGTCCTCTGTTCCCTTCTGCAGCTGTCTCAGATGCTGGCCTTACATACCACAGGTGTTTGGGACATGTCTGCTGAATGGAGAACTGAACCTCTCTCCCCTTTGAGTTTTGAGCAGCATAAAGAGCAAAATGCAATATGGTGCCCTCAGCCTTTGAACATACTGCTGCCTTTCTCCACCCACCCCTGAGCTCCCAAGCACCCCCACACACACTTCCCCATCCCAGTCCTAATCATGCTGGGTCATCACTGTCTAGTGACAGGTCTGTTTCTCCCACTGGACTGTGAGCCCCATGAAAGCCGGGCAGGGACTGTTTAAGTCGCCGCTCTCCTCAAGCACAGAGTGGGGCACTCAGCAGATGTTCATGAAAGGGTCAAGAAGTCACTGTCTCCTGACCAAAGTCCTCTTTCTGGGGACACGGCTGATTGGCCTATTCTGCACCACACGCTCTGGTTAACTCTGGATTCTGAAAGGCCTGAGTTCCAGTCCTGGTTCATTCAAGCTGAGTGACTTGCCCTCTTTGTGCCTCAGTTGCCCTATCCATACGATGGAGATGACTACAGCCCCCACTTCATAAGGCTGTTGAAAGAAATTGTGATAAAAGGTCTTCTTTTTTTTAATCAAGGAGGTAATGGTTCCTCCACTAGCCCAGTAAAGAAACTAAGATGCAAAGAGGACAAAATCCCAGCCCAGAGGCACCCAGGGGACTTGATGCACATCAGAGCGCAGTGGCTGCGTGAGAACCTGCCCTTGGAGGAAAACACTCTGCCTTTTCCTCCACCAGGAAGGGCTGCCTCTGTGAACAAGGCGCATATGTGCTGCCCTCTTTCAGCCTCAGTTTAGCCTCTGCGAAATGGGTACCACGATGGTATCTCCCTCCTTAGGAAGTTCTGTGCCTGAAGCCCCCTCACTGGGCCTGAGCGGCTCTAGGAGCTCTGCGCGTGCCCCTTCCCTCACCCCTTGGCCACGTCTCTGGTGGGCATCTCCTGTTCGCTGGACTCCTGCCGCTCCAACCGCCGCTCCCGCCGCTCGCGCCTCCGCTCCATCTGCTCGTAGCGGCCCAAGGTAAGGCTGTGTGCTGCCTCGTGCTCCGCCGACTCCTGCCGCTCGGGCCTCCGCCTCCGCGCAGCCTCCTCGGATTGATCGGCGGACTCCTGCCGCTCGGGCCGCCGCCTCCGGGGCAGCTCCTCCGCGCGATCAGCTGACTCTTGGCGCTCTGGCCGCGGCCGGACCTGGTCCGCCACCGCGGGGGCCCCGGGGGTCTCTGCTGCGTCCTCTGGTGCGGCCGGCAGGGCAGTGGGCTCCACCCTCCCAGGGACCTCCGGCAGCCGGTCAATGCGCGGCTGGAGGCGCTCGGGCTTGAGCTCCTGGCGCACGTACCCCACCCGGGTCCGCACCTCGGCCGACAGCGTGTCCGAGGCCCGGCGGGCCAGGGGCTCCAAGCCCCGCTCATAGCCCCCTGGCCGCAGCAGGGGCGCCGCCTTGGCCGCCAGTTCCGTGGGGTCCCCGAAGAACTTGCGCCCCAGCAGCGGCGTGGGTGGCTGCTTGCTCTGTTCCGCCTTGAGTTTCTCAATCTGGGGACCGAGGGACCAGGGTCAGGTTGCAGGCGTGGGGGTTGAGGGGTGAGGGAGAGGTCCGGGAAGGCGGCTCTGGGTTTTCTGCCTCACCACGCAGCTGTCCGGGCCTGGGCTGTGCCCAAGCTTTGGTCTCTGCTGGGAACTCAATTCCTATTCTCTCGGGCAAACACCTATTGCTTTTAAGAATCAGCTAAAGCATCGGCGTTCTCTGGGTGCCCTCCAGCCCCCCACTTCCGCCTTTCTGAATGCCCCACCCAGGACCTTAAGACTTTTTACTATAATGGTCTCTTCACCTCATTCTTCAAGTCTCAGGCCAGACTCCCTCAGGCCAGGACAAGTGTCCTGTGCCTCCCCATTTCTCTTCCCCCATCGCATCCCTGATCACGCTGGACTGTCTCTGCCTGGTGACAGTTCTGTCTCCCTGCCCCACTGGGAGCCTAGTAAGGTCTGTCTTGGCCCTCAGTCAAGACTTAGCACCAAGTCCAGGCATGTCTGTCCCATACAGAGGGCTGGGCAGTGGAGGGGCGGGGGTGTCTTGCTCAGGAGGTGGGGGCAGGATCTGGGGAGCTGACCGTGGTCAGACGCCGCAGAGAGCTGAACCTCTCTTCCCAGGCTGCAGCCGCTTTGCGGAAGGCCTCGTGTCTCCGGATAAGCTGCTCCACCTCATCCACGCTGCTGCCCAGCTCCCGGCTCTGTAGCAGTGGCTCTTGAGCTGTCAGCCAGGCATCAGCCACCACCGCCTCCTGGGCAAACTGGTGCACCTCCAGCACTGAGGGGAGGCAGGAGGGGTCAGGGTGCTGGGGACACCTGGGCACCCCTCCTGGGGCAGTGGCTGTTTTCACTGCCCTTCCACACCCCTCTGGCTTCCCCTATCCCAGCCCTGATCACTCTGGGCTCTGCAGGAATGACAGAGGCTGGGGCTGTCTCTGTGGGCACCAGCTTCTCTCCTAGGTATCTGCCACCAGGGATACAACAGCAAGACAAACCCCTTGTTTACCCTCCCAGCCCTCATGTTTGCTTCCGGAGACCCGTGGGCAGTGTGCAAAGCATGCTTGTGTCACCCTCCGGGCCTTGGCTGGGCCTGCTGGCGCATGTTCCTGTGCCTTGAGCCATGTGTGTCTAGGGCCCCCACTCACTCTGCTGCAGCCACTCCCAGTGACGGTCCCATTTGTCCGACACCTCCTCCTTCCTGGTTCCCAGCTTGTCCAGCTGTGCCTGAATCTGGGAGTGGTGGGTGGGAGGGGAGTCAGGGGTGGCTCCGACCCCCAATGTGCCTGGGTGGCAGAGGGGGACCCCCATGCCCCTCCCCACCTCGTCAGCCATGGCACTCTTGCTGAGCAGCAGAGAGCGCCCCAGCTCTTGGCAGGCAGTCAGCTCGGGCACCCGTGCCTCCAGCTCGGTCTTCAGGCCCTGGTGGTAGTTCATGAGCACCTCCACCGACGACACGTCCCTGCAGCGGGTGGCAGGCAGGCATCTCAGCCACAGGCAGCCTGCCTGGACCCGCCCATACACGCAGCTCCTGGTGTACCCAAACCCCTGACACTGACATCCCGCACCCTCTCCAGACACCTACCTTCTCTGACCAACTCCTGAGGGTCCAAGGTTCTTCACTAATTCAATGATTCCAACTTTCCAAGGTTCCAAAATTTCACACTTTTGTGATTCTAACCTTCTAGGATTTCAAGGTCTAAATTTTCTAATTTTCTAGTTCTGAAGTTTCCACTAGCCAATGGTTCTAACTTTCCAAGTCTGTGCTGTCCAATGCAGTAGCCACAGACCTGCATAGCAACTGGGCTCTGGAATTGTGGCTAGTCCGAACTGAGACACGTTGAAGTGTGAAGTGCACACCACGCAGTGAGGATTTAGTGTAAAAAAAGAACGTGAAATGTCTCAATAATTTTAATATTGACTACATGTTGAAGTGATAATATTTTGGGTCTGTTGGGTTAGATGAAAATGTATTACTAAAGTCAATTTTCCCTTGCTTCCTTTTGCTTTGTTAATGTGGTTACAAGAAATTTTTAAATTATATGTGTGGCTCATGTTCTATAACTATAGGACAGTGACATTCTAAGCCATCATATATATGTCCAAAATAAATTCCAAATTTCTGAAGGTTCCACTAGTTGGTAATCATAGCTTTACAGGATGGTTTCAATGTGTCTCTCAAATTTTATGTGTTA
Source organism: Eulemur rufifrons (assembly GCF_041146395.1). NCBI lineage: Eukaryota > Metazoa > Chordata > Mammalia > Primates > Lemuridae > Eulemur > Eulemur rufifrons. Next base: position 7,462,470 of record NC_091006.1, on the reverse strand, counting down.
GAAACTTAACCCCCAAATTCATATGTTGATAGGATTTGGAGGTGGGGCCTTTCAGCGGTAATGACCATTAGATGAAGTCATCAGGCTGAGGCCCCAGGATGGGACTAATGGCTTTATAAAGAGAGGAAGAGAGACCAGAGCTGGCACACTCCCACCCTCTCACCCTGGGACGCCCTCCACCATGCTGTGATGTACCACGAGGCCCTCGCCAGATGCCAGCACCATGCTCTAGGACTTCCCAGCCTCTAGGACACCCCAGCCTCTAGAACTGTGAGCTAAATAAGCTTTTTTCTTTATAAATTACCCAGTCTGCAGTATCCTGTTATAATAACAGAAAATTGACTAACACACATTATAAGACAATGTGTCCAAACTTATTTCTGAAGGTTGCACATTGTGATGAATTTTAATTATGTCTAGAATGATCTTTCTGATTCTCCCCTGTTCCCCAATGTGTCCTCTTCTCCCCATTTCAGTAAATTCGCCCATCATTCATTCATGACTCTTCTCTTTCCCCAAGCTCCTGAAGCCAATCCACCAGTCACTGAACATTTGTAACTTTAAAATACACCCTGTGGAATGACACGAAGCCTGCGATTTCTTTTAAAATAACTCAGCAGGGCTGTGGGGGAGTATACAGTTGAAATGAAATTAGCCAAATGTTGACAGTTGTTTAAGCTGTTCACGATACACATGTGGGTTCACTATGCTGTTACCTCTACTTCTGTGTATATTTGAATTTTTTCATAATAAAAAGACTTTAAAATTCCTAAAACCAAACCCTTGTTTGCTCTCCATCTCTACAACCCCCACGATGGCCCAGACCACCGTGGTCTCTCACCTTCATCACTGCGGCAGCCTCCTGGCTGGTCTACCTACATCCACATTTGTTTTCCACAGTGTATTCCCTACAAGCAGCTGGGGTGATTTTTCTAAAATGTATCACATCCCCCCCCACCCCACCCCCCGCTCTAAATTCTCCCATGACTCCCATCTTCCTCAGAGAGAAGACACACTCCTCACCACGCCTGGCTTCCAGGCAGCTACTGCCCCTCTGTTCTCAGTTTCCTCTCACTCTTGACTGTCCCCTCCCTCATCCAGCCAGAAACAATGATCGCATCATTTCTCCTCATTCATGCCTGACTACACTCACCTCAGGGCCTTTGCACTTGCTGATCCCTCCACCTGAAAAACCCTTCCCCAAAAACTTTACCCGACTCACCCATCACCCCATTCAGATCTCCACTCAAACGCCACAGGCCTCAGAGTGACCTCGCCAGCTATCGCCTTGTTGCTTTACCTCACTTTATTTTTCTTCATAACACTTATTCCCTTCTGAAGTAACAGGACATGTTTGTTTACTCATCTGCTGTCTCCTCCCTCACCACGTGAGCTGCCTCGGGGCAACAGCTTGGCCTTGTTGGGCATCCGGCACACAATAGGCACACAATAGGCATTCGATAAATATTTGCTGAGTAACCAAATGCAGGCTCAAGACCCCACAATCACAGAAACATTGCCAGTGGCCACCACTTTCCAGGTCCTTTTCTTCCTGGCCACACCATGGGACTAAATTTCCAGCCTCCCTGGCAGACGGGTTGGGCCACTCGGCCGGCAGCGTGTGAGTGCAGGCTTAGTCCCTCCGACCTCCCGCATGAGCCTCCTGATGTCTTTTCCCACCTGCAGCATGCAGAGGGGCCAGCAAATGACTCCCAGGACCAAGGGACAGAAGGACCCGGGCTCCCAATCACCGTGGAAGAGACTTGTGCCGGACGCTCACACTGAACCATCACGTGAGCACTAAATGGGTGCCTACTGGGTCAAGCCACTGAGATGCTGGGACTGTTTGTTACTGTTGTTCCCCATCCTGACAAATACAGTCCCGCACCTCCCCTGCCCCTGTGCTGGCTTCAGCCCGTCCCATGCTGTGACATCCCCATGGAGAGGGCGGTACGGGGCAACTGGGAAGGACAGAGGGCAGGAGGATGCCCCATGCCCTGAGTCCCAATCCTGCCCACGGTGACTCGGAGCCAGGCCTGACAAGGGGTCCTGATTGATACACATGAAAGATCTAGAACAGTGCCTGGCACATACAGGTGCCACGCAGGTACTGACTGTCATGATTTCTCATGGGAAGGGGATTGTCGATGGGCTGGGGGTGGCCAAGGGAGGCTGCCAGAGACAGGTAGGAAGCCCGAGGAGGGATGAGGGGCACCTGGGCTTGTCAGCTGCCCCAATCTGGCCGGCGATACCATCCATCCAGGAGAGCAGGTCGCGGGCTTGGCTGTGGAAACGCAGGGCATCGGCCGTGGAGCTGACGTGCAGGCGGGCGTCCTCGCAGGCTGCCAGCAGCTCCTTCCAGCCCTGCAGCACCTCCTGCTCCCGGCTGGCGATGGCCTCGGCGTGTTCGCCTGCGTACACCGTCCGAAGCTGGGCTGCCCCTTCCTGCAGCTGCCGCACCTGGGGGGCATGCTGGGTCGGGCACCAGCCCTCCACGGGGCCCAGGCTCTGCCCACTCTTTCCCCCCATCCGCTTGAGTGCAGAGCCCCAAGGTGTGAGGAGCCTGCACCCTGCAATCCCACGACTGGGCTTCCTTCAGGTCCGCTGCCTGACTTCTCTTTGTCTGGCCTGCATTCTGACTTCTTTTAGACCCACGACCACATTTCTCTCGTGTCTGCTGCCTGATTTTTCTTTGACTTACCTGCATTCTGACTTCACTCATTCATTCATTCATTCGAGAAAGAGGCTTGCTCTGCTGCCCGGGCGAGAGTGCAGTGGCACCACCATAGCTCACTTCAACCTCAAACTCCTGTGCTCAAGGGATCCTCCTGTCTCGGTCTCCCAAGTAGCTGGGACTGACTACAGGTGCACACCACCACGCCCAGCTAATTTTTTTTTTTTTTTTGGTAGAGATGGGGTCTTGCTATTGCCCAGGCTGGTCCCAAACTCCTGGCCTCAAGCAATCCTCCTGCTTCAGCCTCCCAAAATGCTAGGATTATAGGCCTGAGCCACCGTGCCTGGCTGCTGACTTCTTTCAGATCTACTACTAGCTTTTTTACAGTCCACTTCTTGATTTCTTTGGCCGAAGAGTTGTATTTCCGGTGGGACTGTCACCTGCTTTTTCAGGCAGGCCCACCTCTACCTTGTTCCTTTCAGGAAGCCCCTTTCCACCCTGATGCCCCTGATGCACATGCTAGATAATTTTTTCCACTCCATTGATTTCGGACCCTCTGCCTCCTAGTAGCCCGGTTTCCCTCAGAACGGCTTTTCAGTTGCCATCAGTCTCCTGCCCAATTTCTATTGGTTCAATGACCTGATTTCTTTTGAAGCGACCACCCCGTTTCTGTGAGATCTATCACTTAATCGCTATCAATCTGGCAGCCTGATTTCTAACAGTCATCTGTCCAATACATAAAAACACTTGTCCAATTCCTATCTTCCATCAGACCTGCAACCCAACTTCCCACAGTCCTGCTGCCTGAGTCCTGTTAGGCCCTACAGCTTTACTTCCATCTGATTGCTCAGATCCACCCCCCAATCCCTGTCAGCCCCTCCGCCTGATTTCTATTAGCTCTGTTGCCTTCCCCATTAAATCCACCTCCATCAAATTTCTTTCAGAAAAATCATATGATCTCTACCAGAGACCTGCCATCTCACTTCTGTCGGCACCACAGTCAGATTTCTCTTAGCCCTCTTGCAATTCCCTTTAGACCTTCCCATCTGCACTTAGGTAGAATTCACCTCGCAGTTTCCGGAGAACCGCTGCCCAATCTCTATGGGAAACACTGTCTAATTTCTATCCGACCTACGGCACCGCCCTTTCCTGCCCCTACCTGACTTCTGCACACCATGCGATCCGTCCATTTTCTCTCTGCGCCCTTCCCTAATCTCTTCCCGTGCTGTGGTCTGCTTTCTGTCTGTTCCACTGCCTCATTTTGACCTGCCCCACAGCCTGATTTCTGCCTGCTCTGCTGCCCACAGATACCCAGGCCCTCCCACCTGCCCCTACGGCCGCCGGCGCCCCACCTGGGACACGAGGAGCTGCAGGTCATGCTCAAAGGCTCGCAGGGTCCTCTGCATGGAGCTGGCACTGGGTCTTGGCTCCGGCGGGGCCGTCAGGCGGGGCAGCCGCCTCCGCTTCTCCTCGATCTGTCCCTGAAGCTCTCGGGCGTCGCTGAAGAACTTGTGCAGCTCTCGAGAGGCGGCCAGCAGCTGGGCCCGTGTGCCCATGAGCTCGAGCAGCTCCGCCCAGGCCTCGTTCAGGCCGTCCTTCCACTCGGCCATGGTGGCCGCTGCCGTATGGCCACACTCAATCAGCTCGTCCACCATCTGGTTCACAGCTGCTAGCCGCTCCCGCCCTGCCGTGCCAGTCTCGTTGGCAAACTCTGAGAATTTCTCCTGCAGCACCTGCCACCAGGAAGTGGGTACAGCAAAGTGGGCAAAGGGGCTGCCTACACCAGCCCCCTCCAAGCTCCCACTGTGTGGCAAGCATGAGTAATGACAATCATCATCATCGTCATCAAAATAATACCTAACACTTATTGAACACCTACTCTGTAGCAATAATGGTGACAATAAAAGAAGATGATAATAACTAATGCTGTATTAGGCACCATGTGTGAAAGGCATGGTCCTAAGTGCTTTCCATCATATTAACTCGTTTGCCTCATAGCGCAGCCATGAGGTGGGTGCCATTATTATCCTTCTACTACAGATGGGGAAACTGAGGCCCAGAGAACCTTAGCAGCACACACCATGGCCCCTGGTGTCACTGTTATTGCAAATGATGCTCACCGAGACATGCTCAAAGTCCTGGCCGAGCTCGGGGGAACCAGCCACCACCTCCTTCTCGGCAATCCAGTGCTCGAGCTCGTCCACCTGGCGGCTGAGCTGGTACAGCCAGTACTGCTGCTCCAGGCCCACCCTGCGCTCCTCGCCCAGCTCCTTGAGCGCCACGTACAGGCGGTCCACCTGAGACTGCCGCCGGCTGATCTGCTCGCTGGTGGGGGACAGGGAAGGGCAGGGATGGAGCCCCCTGAGACTTCTAGGGCAGAGCTGCCACCCCCTGTCACCTCCCTCCCAGGGCAGGGCTGTGTTTCCTCTGAATCTCCAGGCAGGGTCGTGTCCTCTCGGAGTCCCTCTGCGGACTCCGCTTTCTGCAAGTCTCAATTCAGCCGTACTTGTATCTCGGCACCAGGGCAAGCTCTGCCTCCCTACCTTGATGAGCTCACCCCTGCCCCAGCCTCACTGAGTTGATCTCTGCAGCCCCACACCCCTCCCATCTGGTGACCTGGGTGGGGCTCCAGACTCCCCATTGGGATCCCCAGCCAATCTACCCCCTACCAGTCCCAATCTCCCGCTCACTTGGACAGAGGTCTCCCTGCTATCTGCACTCAGATCCCAGCCCTGGTCCAGGCATGGACGTTCAGTGAGGCAACACAGCCCCACTATACCAGGAGGTCTGGGGCCCTGCCCCATACCCAATCCCAGCACTCCAGGCTTTTCTGTCCTCCCAGACACTGGGTAGGGGGAGGACCCACGCCCATCTTGAGCGATCACTTCTCTGACTCAGTCCTGGGCATCACCTCTCCCTTCCTCCCACAATGAGGAGGTCCCACCACTACACTCAAGGCCCCGTGCTCCTGGCCCCACCTTCTCAACCACCCCTGGGCAGTACCCCTACTCCCACTCCAGCCCGCCTGCCAGCGAAGCCTGAGGGCTCCAGCACACAGCAAGGAGGACCTCTCCCAACCCAATGTCCAAATCTGGCCCTGCCTCAAGTTCCAACAGCGAATCGCCAGGTCCTGCAGGACCATCCCCTAGGAACCGGCCCCGCCCCTCGCCCGCCCACCTGTCCGGGTGCCCCATCTCCAGCAGCGCCCGGCACTGGCGCGACAGCTGCGCGATGCTTTCCTCGTAGTTCTCCACGCCCTGCTCCAGCTGCAGATGTTTCTTGAGCAGCTGCAGGGTGCTCTGTTCGTCCTGCAGGCACACGGCGCCCGCGATGAGGCGGTAGCGGCGGCCCCGGGGCTCCAGCGTCCCCAGGCCCCCCACACCCCCAGCCCGGGCGCACCTTGCCCTTGTCCTCACTCATCATGAGCAGCTCCTGCTCGCCCAGCCACGCCTCCACCTCGGCCACGTCGAAGTAGTACTGCTCCACCTGGAAGGCGGCGTCCAGCGCCTGCTGCCGCCGCTCCGCCGCCTCCCGCAGGCCGGCCCAGGCGCCCTGCAGCTGCTCCAGGCCGCAGCGCACGGCCTCCGCCTCGGGGCTGCGCAGCGACGCCAGCGCGCCCGCGCGCTCCAGCACCTCCTCCAGGCGAGGCCCGTGCGCCTGGATCTCCCGCCGCAGGCCCTGGGGGCGGGAGGTGGGGGTGAGGGTGGAGAGGGACGTCCCGAGGCCCCGCGAGACCGCGTGGTCCTCTGCGACTGGCAAGGCCCCGGGAGCTAACAAGCATCTTCGGATCGTTCACCACGTGCCAAACGCCACGTGAGCATTTTGCTGATATTCGCTCACGCACACCCCCGTCCTGCAGGTGGGGAAACAGGCACAGAGGGGCGAAGTACGGTGCCCAAGAGCAAGCAGCCAGTAGGAAGTGACAGGATTTGAACACAGCTCAACACAGTTTTACACATGCCTACACCGCGTGCCCAGATCAAGATACGGAACGCTTTCATCTCCCCAGAAAGTTCCCTCAACCAGCGCTGTACTTGCTGAGCAGCTTATTTAACTTCTCGTGTGCCTCAGTATCCCCAGCTGGTAAACGGAAATAATAACAGCCGACACTTCTTGGGTGTCTGAGACCTACCAGACGCCTTGCTAAATAAGGGCTTTATATGATGTGGCCGCACATCTCTTCACTCTAACCCCATGAGCCAGACAGCAGCATCATTCGCATTTTACAGACAGGGAAACTGAGGCACAGAGAGGGTGTGGAACTTGCCGAAGTCACACAGCTAGGGGTAGCCTGCAAAGATCTACCTTATGGGGTTGTCGTGAGGCGATAAACCATGGAGCACTTAGAACTGAGTCCAGCGCACAGCAAATGCGCAATCACTGTGAGCTGCTGGTACCTGCTTAACAGCCCCCGTGCATGCGGCACTCTCGTCACACACAGGCAAGTTCCCGCAATTTTGAGCATTAAGTACACTTGATCAGTTTCCTCAGCTGAAAATGATAGGCCAGTTCTGTTTGTTCCCAACACGGTCGACAGCCAAGAGTATTTTCATCAAATAGAAAAACAAAATCTAAGAAAAACTCCAGCCTCTTAAAGAACTCCATCTAGCGCAGCATGATCACGAAGCTTCCAAAATAATTTGCGGTCCCACCTCCCCAACATCCTTCAGTCTCCTTGCCTCCCAAACTTACATTTTTTTGTAAAATGGGGATGATGACAATATCTTCCTTATTAGGGCCATTGAAGGGATTAAATTAATCAACATATCCCCCTAGAATAGTACTTAGTATATAGTAAGTCTTTAATCAATGCATTATTATTATCATACCTCTTAGTTTCTTACTTTGAGCTTTGGTGAAAGAGTTGCTTTGACCAAAGGGATCCTCTGCTATGCAGTTTGAGAACCACTGCTCTAAACCAACTCTCTACTTATTTAGATGTGGAAATTGAGACCCAGAGGGGTGAACAGAAATCCAGAGACTTTAGGGGCTCAAAAGCCCCCTCCCCCACCTTGCTCAGCTTAGGGGTCAGCACCCTCTTGTTTACTGTCTTTGTCCCTTTTATCAGTGTTTTGAGTTTTTGTTGGCTGGTTTACTTGTTCCTTGCCCAATAGCTATTCCCCTTGCTTCTGGTCAAGGGACCCTGATTTTCCTTTGCGGAACTCCTTTGCCTTCATCTCAGCTCAGGTAATTACATTGACTCCACCAGCAGGTTCCAGGAATGGGCCCCGAGCCCAGGCCAGGCTAAGGAGCAGACTGAACCCCTGGCCAGCATGTTAGTTCAGGGATGGGCATGTGACTCAGGCTGAGCCAGTACAAGTCGTCCCTGGGATTACTGCTGAAATTACTAAGAGGGAGAGATTCTCTCCAGTTTTGCTGGTGGGATGTAAACCTGAATCTGCCAGATGCCTTTTATCACCAGAAGAGGTGAGTTAGCCTCAGAACAAAGCTAACACAGGGGAAATATTAAAAAAAAAAAAAAAAAAAAAAAACCAGAGCTGAGAAATTCATGAACATATCTGAAAGCACCTGGATCCACCTATACCTGCTGTCCACAATCTTTTCAACGACGAGAGCCAATAAACTTTTTTTTTTTTTTTTTTTTTTGCCTTTAACCACCTTGAGCTATTTTCTATCACTTGTATCTAAATGTGTCCTAACTCACCCCTCCCCTGGCTCTGCTCACCTGGTTCTTTTTGATGTGCTGCTGGACGGCCTGCAAACCGCTGCCTCGCTCTGTCTGCATGGCCAGTGGCAGCCGTTCCTGAACCCACACCTGCAGAGGACACAGGGAGCAGGCAGGGAGAGAATGCACCCAAGGGCCCCTGCAACCCAACCGAACCTTAAGCCCTTTGCACAGCATCCAAGGCCTTTCCTTGCCGAAGGGTCTGGTCACACCTTCAGCTTGCTCTCCTGACAAGCTGTCTTGCTCCCTCGGCACTCAGGCCAGGCTCATACTTAGCTCTGGCCTTTGAGCATGCAGGTCTTGCCCCCTGGAACTCCATTCCCACTCCCTCAGCTGCCTCGCTCCTGCTCTCCCTCAGGTCTCAGCTCAGACATCCGCTCCTTCAGGAAGCTCTCCCTGACCTTGAACCTTGGCCAACTGTCTTTTCTGGGTTCCCACAACTCCTTAAACTCCCCCATCGCATTTCTAACCACCCTAGGTTGTCACTGTCTGGGGACAAGTCTGTTTTCCTCCTTGGACTTTGAGGCCTCCAAGGGCAGCAGCGGGATCTGCCTTGGTCACCCCAGTAACCCTGACCCAAGCACAGGGCTGGGCCCAGAATGATGGAGTGAGTGAGCAAATTAGAGAGTGAGTGAACGAATGAGCAAATCAGGAAGTGAGTGAGTGAATGAGGAAATGAATAGATGAGTGAATAAATCAGTAATCAGTAAATAAATGGAGGAAGAAAGGATGAATAAGTGAATACATAAATGACTTCATTAACAAATCATTGAGGGACTGAACGTGAGTAAATGCACGTGAAAGAGTGAATGACTAAGTAAGCAAGAATGACTGAGGCCATCAGCTGTGCCAGTGGGAGAGTCTCTCGGCCCTCTGCACCCTCAGACCCGCCATGGTGTCATCCCCCACCCACCCCGCGCCACCCCCGCCCCTGGCCTCACGCCCCGCCCCACCCCCTCGCATTACCCTGGCGCGGCCCCAGATCCCCGTGCAAGCCCTCACCAGCTCGTCGTCTATGTCGTGCGCCACCTGGTGCAGCTCCTTGGAGGCCAGCAGCAAGCGACGGCGCTCCTGCAAGGGCTCGAGCAGGCGCACCAGGCGCTCGCCCACTGCGTTCTGCCGCTCGCCCACCAGCTCCTTGCTCGCGGGTTCCAGCGGCAGCGCCGCCGTCTGCGCCTGCAACTCTCCCACCTCGCGGTACCACTCCTCCACCTGGGACTCCATAGACTGCGGGAACAGGGACTGTGGGTCAGCGCGCCCCACCCACCCTCCCGATCCTGCTGTGGCTCCTCAGTACCCTAATGGTGACAGCCCCAGCTCTTCCCCGCGGCCCACCACTCCACTCTCCCCTTGCTCAAGCCCCGCCAGAAGCGCTGTCCGCCGCATGACCCTGCAACACACTAAGTTAGTCCCTGCCTCAGAGCCTTTGCCTTTGCTGTTCCCTCTGCCGGGCATGCTCTTCCTCGTCAATTAATTAGATTTCATTTCAAATATTATCTTCTCAAAGAGGCTTACCTGACCCCTAGAACTAAAGTGGTCCCTTAATTCTCAGAACAGCGCTTAAAAAGTTGGTAGTATCCTTATTTTACAGAGGAGGAAACTGAGGCCAAGAGAAGTAATTTGTCCAAAGAGCCAATCTTTCCAGATGTCAAAAATAAATACAAAGCTACAGTATTTGGATGGTTGCTGTGCCATAGGGATAGACAGAAAGTGCAAAAACAGACCCAAATACACAGGAAAATTCATGTATTTTATAGATGCCATTTCAAATCCTCAAGGAAAAGATGGATTATTTAATGAATGGTCAGGGGCCAACTGGCTAACCAATTTAGCTGGATCCCTTCCTTGCTCTTTATACTGGAAACAATTCCAGATGGATTAAAGACTTAAACGGAATAAGTAAATCCATAAGGCACCAGAAGAAAACCTGGGCAAATGCTTTTATAATCTTGGGCTGGAGAAAACCTTTCCAAGCATAAAAACCATAAAGGGAAAGATGTGCAAATTTTACCATACAAAAATAAAAGTACTCCTGCATCCACCAAAATTTCATAGATGTAGTTAGAAGGCAAATGACAAACTGTAAAAATATTTGGTACATATTAGAGAAAGGAACTAGTTTCTTTAACAATCAAAGAATTCCCCTTTCCTGCTTCCTTTGTCTTCACAGCACTTACCACCATCAGACAACTCTGTCTCTTTACTTGTGTTTTTTATTGGTTTCCTGCTTCTAGAATGTGAGCCTCACGAGGGAAAGCGCTGTGTTACATTCACTGCTGTATTCCCAACTGCCTAGAACAATGCCTGGCACACAGTAGGCCTTCAATTATGATTTGTTCAATGCATGAATGAATGACATCAGCAAAGAAGACTGCCCCCAAAAGAAATAGGCATCAGGTGTGAACAGGCAACACACAGAAGAAGAAATAAGCATATGAAGAGATGCCCAGTCTTACTAATCAGCAGGGAAATGCAAGTTAAAACAAGACATCCTTTTCTATTCATCAGATTGGCAAAAATGTAAAAGATCAATAGTATCTAGTGTTGGCAAAGATGCTGAAATATAGGCACACTGAGCCACTGTCTGTGGTGGTG